>NC_072474.1:49004439-49312189 GCF_027574615.1 Eptesicus fuscus
CCCTGCCCTATTATCTGAAGTAGCCACAATTTGTTCTCTTACCCCTGTGAGACTACTACATTACCTTAATTATTTATTTCATTGTTTTTACCATTGTCTCATTTACAATTATTATTTATTGGTTTATAGCCTGTCATCCACTCTACAACGAATGCTCATGAAGACAGAAATCCATCTGGTTGGTACATTACTCTATCTCCCAGGCATAGAGCAGACCCGACCCTTAATAAATATTTGATGACATTGGGTAGCTATTAGATTGGGATACTGGTTCTATCATTTACTGTGTCATCTTTGTAAAGCTACTTAACATACATTTGCCTCCGTTTTCTAAAGACAATAGCTTGTTGTGAGAACTAATTAAAATAAAATATATAAGGCAACTAGAAAAATTACTAATAAAGTATTTATTGTTATTGGAAATTAACTGTTCCACATCATGTAAATTCTATTATCAAATAATAACTATCAGAAAACATGAAATTTAAAAGTGGTCTTCTGAAGATCATGCTTTAACCAACAATGAAATTTTAAAGAAGGGCATTTCTGAATTAATGACAAACAATAGTTGATATTAATGTAATTAGGAAGTTTTGTGGGTCCCATCAAACTCTTATTCAGAACTTGCTCCTCTTTCTAAGCATGGGTCTGGAATTAACTTTACAATGGAGAGCACAATATTTTCTTGCAAAAAAAAAAATAGAATTCAAGTCTGGAAATATGAACTTATTAACTCTGCAACCTTGGTCATGTAATCACTCAGCCTCCAATATTTTGTCTGTCAAATAATAGTATAAGATATCTAACTTATGGAGCTAGATGAGATTCATAACAACCTATATAAAAATACATTGCCTCCATAAGAACTAGCAGGGGGTTGGGGTTAGCAGGGATGTCTTCATTTCTACTCAATGAATTGCGTCCCTCCTAGGCTAGATGCTAGGAAAATACTAGATGCTGAAGATACCTGGGGACAATGAGGATGAAACAGAGCCTTCCTCTCAAAGAGCCCAGGGTATGGAGGAAACATGACCCAGTAAACAAAGTGAGCAGTGGAGGGAGGCAAGTCAGTGAAGGAAATAAGCAATAGTTGCAAAGGTTGCTGGCACAAGGGCAATTATTAACTCCATCTGGAGTGGGTGGGGTTGTTGTTGGGGAGGGCTTCCTGATCTCATCTGCTCTGACCCAGAGACGGTCTTGTGGTTAGGACCACTTCCAGGAGATCAGGAGAGCTCTGAAACTAATCTAGAGTTTGGCTCTGTTTAAGGTACACCTAAGCTGGCCTTGACGCACTCAAACCTCAAAGAAACTCAAACCCCATGTATTATATTCCAACTTGTAAGCTGACCCCAGGGCCACATATGCTCCTTGGAAGTCCTCTAAATTGAAGAAATGGAGCCAGAATAAACCACTAGGTTTTCATGGAATGCCCATCACCCCAACAATCACCTCTTATCTGCCTGCAGAAATTTTATACTTTATTCAAGGCCCAGGCTAAATCTCCTCTCCTCCAGGAATCCTTCCAGTCCTCTCTGTGTTAATCTCTCTCAGTCAATCTCAGTCTAGCCTTGATGCATTTTTTTAAGTCATAAAATCCATAAAAATTTTTATTGCACTAATTATTTATATTATCACATTTCTTACATTCGACAATATAAGCCATCATAATAGAAATATGTCCTTTTAAAATTTTTATTCTGCTTTGTTTTTAATGTTTTGCATAGAGTAAATGCTCTATCCCCAATGCCAGACTCATATTCATTTTTTATTTTTAAATATACTCTTAATGATTTCAGAGAGGAAAGGAGAGGGAGAGAGAGATAGAAACATTAATGATGAGAAAAAATCACTGATAGGCTGCCTCCTGCACTTTCCCTACTAGGAATTGAACCTGAACATGTGCCTTTGACCGAATCAAACCCGGGACCCTTCAGTCTGCAGGCCTGAGCCAAACAGGCCAGGGCTCATATTCTTTTTTTAATTTAATTTATCTTTATTGTTGAAAGTATGACAGATGTCCCTCTTTTTTCCCCCATTAGTCCCCCCACCCCATTCCCTTTTCTAACCCAAGCCTTCCCCACCCTATTGTCTGTCCATAGACTATGCATACATACATATATCAGACTCATATTTTAAAAGCAAGATTCTAATATGGAACAAGTCTAGTTTTTAGGAAAAAGGAAAAAAGTGGGCAGAACACAGGTACATCCCTACGGTGTGATTAAATAACCTAGGGAGAGATATTTGATTGACACTGGCACCATAATCGGCCTAAAATCCTTTCAATAGACTACTCACCATTCTATTCAAAAAAGCAAATATTGCTTGATAAGATATCAGCTTTATTTTTTTTTTTTTTTTGTAGAAGTTATGGAGTTGTTTTCAAAGACACCTGGAAACATGTTATCTGAGAACACATATTAAGAAGAGAATAGATGAAACATTTGCTCTTTATTAACTGAATAACCTTGGGAAGAATCTCCCTCAACTCTTGCACCCTCAGAGTTCTTGCTCATAGATATTTACATTATTTACAAAATAGGGATAGTGAAGCTTTTGTTCAGATGTGAGGATACAGATAAGGTATCTGTGAAAGTGCCTGGAGTAGTAGAAACTCAAATTTGGTCCTCTATTTCCCTCCCCCTGAACAAAGTGCTGGTTTACCATTCATTAATCCATTACCCAATAAATATTTATTACATGCTTGCTATAGGCCAAGTGCTATGGGCACAGCAATGAATAACAAAGAATGGTTCCTATATTTATAGTGGGCAAGATAAATATTTAACAAATAATAGCATAATTAAATAATCACTGTTGTGGCATGTGCTATAAAAGAAGAACTATAAAGTACCAAAAGAGCAAATAACAAGGTAAGTCTATCCTAGTCTTTGGGGGATTGGTTAGGAAAGACTTCAGGAACAGGAATACATGCATGTGCTGAGAGGACATTTTAGAACATGAGGCTTTTTGGGTACTGGTTGTCCAGCCAAGGACTTGCTTAAGACCAACACAGGAATGGAGCAGATATGTTAAGGGCATGAGAACAGACAAGGAAAGTCTCTAAATTACAAGTGGAAGATGATATATGGTTGCTGGGGATTATCCCAGAGTAGTCAGTCTCCTTTTAGCCCTAAGATTGCAACAGGAAGCTACTAAGGAGCAAACATATTTTTGAAGTGTTAATCAATACTATTTTTCCCTAAAAATTTTCCCATTGTCCCTCCTCTTTTTCCTCCCTTCCTCATCCTCACCCCAATCCCTTTTTGCCTTAGGGGAAGGATATTACATAACAACCACAACAAAAAGCAAAGAAAAATAAATGTCTTCCTACATATTGTTTCCAAAGATAGAGATTCAAGTGCAGAAATGGCTCGACACAGATAGATGTTTAAGAGCAAGAGATATGAGGAATGTTGGGCTTCCAAACCCAGGGGGTTGAGGAAGGTAGAGTTTCTCACTACCTCAAACATAGAAAATATGCCCCTTGTGGGCAGAGAAGGAGAGCTGGTGACAAAATGATGAGGATATAAACATTGGTGAGTCTAGAGGAGGCTCTGCTTCTGAAATGTGGCCAAACCCAAGAGGTATGAAAACTCCAAAAGCAGAAGAACGGATGTTCTCCTTATAGAGCCTCAAGGAAGTGGCAAGATCTTGGGAAGGTACTGACTAAACAGCTGGCCCAGACCCAGGGTGAGCCTCCCATGCACTGTGCCAAGTGGCCTAATGACTCTTATGTCCAGAGTTCTGCATAGAAATAGTAAACACAGCTGCTGGAGCCCATTAGGCATAGGCAGGCGGACCATCAAGATGGTGAGTCATGAAGGCAAATGGCCAAGTCCCTGCAGGAAAATGAAATAGATAGTAACCATCAGGACATTGAAGACCCTACACAGAATAAGATCAAGTTGCACAACTTCAGGAAATGGGATATAGAGATAAAAACTGGTTGTTATATCAAAATGGAAAATTACACGTTTATACACCTTGTTTTGCAAGCTGATATTCACGCCTACTTTACCTGTTACACTATCTGTTCTGTGATGGCAGAATTGCTTTCCCATCACCTGAGCTATTCCCAAACTTCTTTATTCCAATTTAATTCCCACACTTGTATTAAGCCCCAGTATCATTGCAAGTATTTTTTTAAGAAAAATCAAATTGTTATAAATTTTGTTCTTAGTGTGGACCTATGTGACCTGCTGTGAAGTGGCCTCCATTTGATAAGCTGCAGAGAAAATTAAAAAGAAAGCAAGTGTGATCCTCCTCAGATGCAGGCACTGAGCACAGGCCCCTGTGACTGGAAATCTGTATGTGCTGGTGCTGGCGGAGCTTTGCGACGTTCTGCCTGGAGTCTGCCTTTGAAGCGTGCCCAAACGGGACTATGAATCGCAAACACGAGCCACACTACACTCAACTACAAGACTGAGAAACATACTTTTGTCTGATGTTGTCCCATCTAAGGTGGTTTTTAGCTTTTACATAAAAGTGATTACTCAAGCTTCAAAGCTAGCTGTTCCTTGGCAAAGTGTTACACAAATTCTTGGGAGAAGAAAGGATGAAAATTCAGTGTTTTTGGGTCTCTTCTGGGGTTCCCTTTTTAGGTCACTTTCACCAATTAGCTCCTAAAGATTCTTGCTGACAGCAATTTGTAGATGAAAATCCAAACCAAATGAGCCCCAGCTGCAGGGCAAATGCTTCCATGGTAAAGCAGGGAACATATTAGGAACTGGCTCAACAAAATACACTAAGTGTGGGAATTTAGCTAAGGAACCTCAAGGAGATTTAGGCCCCAAGGAATAAATTCTTAGTCAGTCCAGCTATTTCCCGTCTCTGTCCTTTCATTTATTCATTTATTTATTTATTTTTTAAATACCACATGGCCTGATCCTGGACTCTGGCTTCATCCTTCTGCATGCTACATTGAGTCACCTTGGCCTTGAAGATTGAGCGTGGGCTTAACAGGCTCATTCTAGGGTCTGTTTTTACCAACCTCCCACCATCTGGATGGGAACACCACTATTTTGTTCTTATAAAGAAGGAGATGCCGAATGTCACATTCAGAACTTGGAAGGAAAATTCAAGTAAATAGAACAATAAACTTCATAATAAGTGAAAATTGATTTCAGAGTGTGTCCTAGGCATGGTTATTTTGGAAGAACAGACTTTTTATAGATGTCATGTTGCATTCTGCATGTTTTTCAAAATGACTAGTTAACCTTGTGGTTAATAAAGGAGAATCGTGTTCTCTGTGTGATATGCCAGTACTTAATATTCTTAGAAATGATACTGTGCTCTGGGTATCTGAGAGTAGGCCAGAAGAACTTCCCAAAATAGCAAAGGGAACAGTTGCAATAAAATTTCAGAATCTTAAAGGAAGGGTAGGTTAGAAAAACAAAAAAGTACAATGTTTTAATCCTTTCTGTATCAGTCTGCTAGAGCTGCCATAACACAGTACCACAGACAGAATGGCTTAAAGAACAGAAATTTATTTTCTCACAATTCTGGAGACTAAAACCCAAGATCAAAGTGTAGACAGGCTTGGTTTCTCCTGAGGCCTCTCTTTGACTTGAGATGGCCATCTTCTCCCTGGGTTCCCTCTTGTCTTTCCTCTGTGCACACATCCCTGCTGCCTCTTTTTGTATCCCAATCTCCTTTTCCTATCAGGACACCAATCATATTGGGTCACGGCCCACTCTAAGAACCCAATTTTAGCTTCATTAACTTTTTTAAGGCCCTATATCTAAATACAGTAGCATTCTGAAGTGATGGGAAGGAGGGGGAGGTTGGAGGGAGAAAATCAATTAGCTTATAATACTTACTAGGACACTAATATTTAATCTTGCTGAATATTATAGCATGCATCTTCCTATTTGAGTCTTGAGAGGAAGTAAACCACACAGTTAACAATATTCAGATCATGAATATTTAGAATTGTTATTGATGTTATTAAATCAAGATATTATTTTTCCCTGTACACTGAGCAATGTGTCCTTGTTCATCACCTCATTCTCTTCCCCATACAAAAAGTAAAAATCTATGGCACACTGTGGCTGTCACCCAGCAGCCTCTATCTCCCTCTGGGAAGAACTCTGGTGTATCTTCTTATAAGAACACTAATTGTATCAGATCAGGGCCCACCCTTATGACTTCATTTAACTTTACTTCCCTAGAGGCCCTCTAATACAGCCACACTAGGCGTGACGGCTTTCACACATGAATTTTGACACAAACATTCAGTCCATAACAGAAGCCTTCTAAGCAGCAGAGATTTATTTATTTTTTTATTCAGAGGCAAAAGAAAAGATACAGAGATGAATTAAACACAACATCTTACCAAGGCTTGGAATTACTGTACAATTTAGCACAGTGTCTAGTACATAGGAGAAGTTCAGTGAATCTTATTGAATAAAAGAACAAATGAATTATTCTATTCTTTTTAGATTGGGGTCTAAAGTATAAAATAGATGTTTCAAGGCAAATTTTATGGGTGATATCATCTCTCAGGGAAAGATAAATAAACTGATTCTCTTTGAAATAGGCTACCTGAGAGTTCATAAAGAAAGTCATCTATGATTAAGTAGCATGCAAAATATATGGAAATACATATATCCTCTCCCTCTCCCTCTTCCTCTCTCTCCCTCTCCCTCTCCCTCTCCCTCTCCTTCTCCCAATATGTTCTCTAGGTGCCTGGAGCAGAGTAAATGAACAAGATGAGTTGAGGAAGAGGGATAAGTAGAGAAGAGAGTCAACTAAAATAGAAAAAGAAAATCTGTATGATAAGATTTCACATATGGCCCTAGCTGGTTTGGCTCAGTAGAAAGAGCATTGGCCTGCGAAAGGGTCCCAGATTTGATTCTGGCCAAAGGCATATGCCCGGGTTGCAGGATCGATCCCCCCAGTTGTGGGTGTGCAGGAGGCAGTCAATCAATGATTGTCTCTCATCATTGATGTTTCTATCTCTCTATCTCACTCTGAAATCAATAAATATATATATATATAAAATATTTCATATATGCATTTATATAAAATCATATATAATTTGTTTAATATTTTGTAAATGACAAAAACCACTCATCCAGAAGGAGTAATGAGTAGTTCCTTCCAAATATAAGTAACAAAATAAACAGAGATAAGATGTCACTATGATGAAGAAAGTCAAATCTTCAAATTGCAGATAGTAATTCTGACCTCAAGACAGAATTAATAAAATGTGTTGCGTGAGCTTATATCAAAAGCTCACCCAGAGCCAACATGGATTTATCTAATAAAACTATGCCAAACTGGCCTCTTTCCCTTTTGGGTAAAATACTAGACTAGAAAATCAGCACAATGCTGTAGGAATAGTACGTTTGGATTTCAGCAAAGCATTTGAAAAATTACTCTGTAACAATTTTGTGGGCAAAATTAAGAAATAGTGGTTTAAACTTATATCCTGAATATTAAATGGGTCCTGTTATTATGGAAATAAAGGTTTGTAATAGTTTGAAACAGGTTTTGCCATGGACCTTTTCCAGGCCATTTATCAATACCTTCACAATCATTTTTTTTTTAATTGTCAGATTTCCAGAGAATGAAAGGTTGTAAGGACTTACTAAAATGCTTGATTGAGATCTTGACAGGTCAGAATAATGGATCTAAACTGAAAAGAAAAAATATAAAAGTCATACACATAGATTAAAAGAGTGGAATTGAGCAGATTTTGTTTAAGTGTGGCTTGTGTTGAAAAAATAAACAAAAGTAACTGTGGTTTTGGCTGACAGCAGGCTCCATCTGAGTCATGTGTCATTAAACCCTGGGAAGTCAATGACCTTTGTAACTGCATTGCTAAACATGTAGGTTCAGACAAAGGGAGATGATGGCCCACAACGTTAATGAGATGCTGGTCTGAGTATATCTGGGATATTGATTTTGAACAGCATATTTTTAAGGGATTCCAACCAACTAAAATGTATGCAGAGGGGATAATCAAAGAAGTAGAGATTCTGGAAGCTACATTATATGCAGAATTGTAAAGAAGCTGGGATTTCAATGCTTCATAGCAACTTACATCTGTTTGACTCACCTCCCAACATCACACAAAGCTCTATCACCTACACTTGTCCTCATCCTGGACCATTTGCTCCAATTTCCCTCCTCTATTTCCTGATTTCCCCAGCCCTGCCTTCATGATAGCTCTTCTTTAGGTAAAGGAAATCTTTCATTCATATAACATTTACTGACCATCTATAATATACCAGGCTACTTTTCTAAGCACTTTAAGTATCAATGAACAAAACAGACAAAAAAATCCATGTCTTTGTGGGGCTAACATTCTAGAAAGTAACAGACGGTACACAATAGATAACATAAATGAGTAAATTATATGGTATGTTGAAAACTGATAAATACTATGGGAAAAATGAAATAAATAGAATAGTGTGGAGGGATTCAAGAGCTCAAAATAAAGCTGTAATTTTAGGTGGTGTCATCAGGGTAGGCCTCCTTGAGAAGATGCCAATTGAGTAAATTTGAAGGGGTTAGTAACATGGCTACCTGGGAGAAAAGTTCCACTGCAAAAGCCCTAAGGGCTGTGTGCCTGGAAGGGAGTGAGAGAAGGAAGAATAGCAGAAAATGAATTCTGAGAGGTAATGGTAACAAGTAAAGACTTCAGTTTTCATTCTAATTAAGGTGGGAATCTATTGAAAGGTTGTGTGCAGAGGAGCAACATGATCTGACTTACCAGTATATTTCTAACAGATTGCTCCAGTTATGGTGTGCGAGAGGATCATAATGGAAGCTGAGATACTGCAGAAATCCAGGTGAGCAATGATTCAGTTCACATCAGCATATTGGCGGGTAGGTATGAGAAAGTAGAGCAAACAAGACTTCTTGAATATTTAGATGGAAGATATGAACAAAAGAGAGGAATTGAGACCTATTAAGATTTTCAGCCTGAAGTTGCCATCAAGTGAATATTGGGATAGGGTGGTGGTAGAACATCTTTTGGGAGGAAGATCAAAAGTTCAATGTTGGATATATACAGTTGACTGTCTATTAGTGGAGACATCAAGTAGAAAGTTTAATATAGGAGATCTGGATTATGGATATAAATGTGGAAGTCTTTGGAATGTAGGTGGCATTTTAAGCCATGAAGGTGAATTATAGCATCACGGAAGTGAGGACAGACAGAGAGGATTAAGTTTGAACTCTAGGGCTCTCTGACTGTAGGAGGTCAAGCGATAAAGAAAGAAGCAACAAAGCAGGAAAGGAGAATCTAGCATTTTAGGAATACCACTAGGAGAGAGCCATGTCTTAGAAGCCAAGTGAAGAAAAAGATCAACCGTATCTACTGCTTTGATAGGTGAGGTAAGATGAGAACTGAGAATGGACCATTGGCTTTAGGACTATGGAGCTGATTAGGGACTTTGGCAGGAACAGTTTCAGTTCTGTGGTCAGGGACTAAACCAATCTGAAATGGGTTGAATAAGGAGAAGGAATTTTAAAATTTAAATTTTTTCTCAAAATGGATGGTAACTATAAAAGAAAGTGAAATCAAAGGAATATGTTTTTAGATGGGGTCATTAACAGAATGTGTGGTTGCTGCTAGGAATCATTAGAGAGTCAAAACTTGATCAGAGAGAGAAGAAAGAATTGCAGCAGTGATGTCCTTTGGTAGATAGTTTATGGGTCTAGTGAAAAAGTAGAGAGAGCTCTTGCAATTGAAGGCACAGAGTTTGTCTGTGGAAGCAAGTAGGAAGGCAGACTAGAACAGTACACATGCTGTTTATGGTTGGACTAGAGGCCTGGTGCACAAAATTCATGCACTGGGGAGAGGGGTTCCCTCAGCCCAGCTTGCACCCTCTCCAATCTGGGACCCCTCAGGGGATGTCCGACTGCTGGTTTAGGCCCAATCCCTGTGGACTGCTGGCTCCCAACCACTCACCTGCCTGCCTGCCTTATTGCCCCAAACCGCTTCTGCCTGCCAGCCTGATCAGTTCCTAACCACTCCCCTGCCAGCCTGATCAACACCTAACTGCTCCCCTGCCAGCCCAATTGCCCCCAACTGCCCTCCCCTGCTGGCCCGATCACCCCCAACTGCTTTCCCCTACTGGTCCAGTCACCCCCAACTGCCCTCCCCTGCTGGCCTGGTCACCCTTAACTGCCTTCACCTGCAGGCCTGATATCCTCAACTGCCCTCCCCTGCTGGCCTGGTCGCCCCCAACTGCCCTTCCTCCCCTGCAGGCCATCTTGTGACCACATGGGATGGCCATCTTGTGTGAGGGTGTGACAGTCAATTTCCATATTACCTCTTTATTATATAGGATGGGGTGGTGGGAGTCTGAGAAATTCTCTTCTGATTATTTCAGTTTTCTTCAGACAGTGCAGTTTTATCCCTAGACCACAAATTCTCTCAACTTGAATGTTTTTAGCATCACAGAAAAATCCCTTACTTGTCCAGCTAGTCTAAAACCCAACACTTCCATGCAGACCCTCTGGTGCAACATCCTTGCCTGATCCATCCCAGCCACCACAAGAGGGACCCAGACATATGTATAGCCAAGAAAAGTGATAATACATGCAGAAGACTACTAGCTATATTTTAGTGTTTGCAGCATTGGTATTTTGTGCTATTTTAACAAAATAGAGTGAATGTGGAAAGCCCAAGCTATGAAATTAAATACACATTGCTCAAATGCTACTCTTCTTTCTTTATGTTGGAACTTGCGTAAGCTAACCTGTCTGATCCCATTTCTACATTTGTAGATAATAGAAGTATATACTTCCCTCTGTCACTTCTAGCCTCCCAAATGTGGAGAGTGGAGACTCTCCTCTGGCCCGTTAGATGTCCAAAGATACCTAGGGCCTGGTTGTTACAAGCATGTGCGCTCATGGAGGAACCTCATGAGGTCTCAAAGCACAGGCAAAGTGCAGCTCTCATCCACGGTGGAGCAGTCAGACACGGGGAGTCATTGAGGGCTGCTGTGCCCAGCCCCTGCTCCGGGCATTGTTGGATGCCGTCACCATAGTCCACTCCTGGCCCCATCTATTTCCCAGCCCCAGACCAGTTTCTGAATGGTTTCAGGAAGGGCACATCCTTCTGATGTCTGAAGCTTAATTTTTCCTCTACATCATTTACCCACCTTCATTTTTCCTAGTTTCATTCTGAGCATAAAAGTGTTACATCACTCTACCACCACTCACAGAGGCACTCCCATATCATCCCTACTACGTGGCCTATATAGAGAAGCAGTGACAATACTAAGAAAACTGCTAGATCAGAGACTTCACCCGCCTCACTAGGAACTACCTTGATGCTTCTCCTGGTCTGTTTTAATTGTCTTGTGAATTATTCTAAGTTTCTTCAGAAAGTCTTTGTAATGTGAATTATGATGGAAAAGTTTGAATCTAGAAAACTGCTCAAATCTAAATAATCTGACTATCCCAATCACTAATTAAAATGCAACAATATTAATATTAATAATGAGCCACGGCTTCATCTTTGCTCAGCCCACATCAAACTGGCATTCGGTTTATTATTCTTCACACATACAGAGTGGAGAGACAAAGTTGCCAATCACTAACATGATATAATTAAAAAGAGGTCTAAAGGTGTCTCAGAAATATCTCCTCCATCTTCCTGAACATTCTTTTGTTAATGATAGTAATTGGATTAAGGCTTTATGTCTTCAGAAAGACCCTAGGGAAAAGCCTATTAAGATGTCTACTCCCAGTAATATATTCCAGTGATTAGCTGATCAAATTAGCAGTGTGCCACTAATGCCAGCGAGCTTCCATGTATGTGACAATGTGTACAAAACGTTCTTTTTTAATATTTATTTATTAAATTTATTGGGGTGACATTGATCAACATGAACATATAGGTTTCAGGTGTGGCTTTCTATGTTACAAGGTCTATACAGTATATTGCACCATGTGCCCACCACCAAAAGTCAAATCTTCTATCACCATATACTATGACCCCCTTCTACCGCCACACAAAACTTTCAAAAAGATGGAAGGGAAAGGTCAGAAACATGAAGCAAATATGGGCTGCTACAGTGGGCACCTGAGGATGCTGGGCTCCCAATGAAGGAAGTGAGGTCAGATCTTGAGGATCAGGAACATGAGGCTCTGCAACTTAACTCTACAATTCTAATTATGTGCAGTCAGAGAGAATGTTTTACTGATTTTGATAGGATGGCTTAGGCATAGAAAACAAAAGATTACACAGCCTTCTCTGGTGTAAATTATACTATCTCCAAAGAACTGACCTTATCCTATTGAGTAAAGAGAGAATATGCTAATTGACCATCACACCCTCATAAAGATGGCAGTGCCCACAGCCAATAAGGAGGGAATATGCTAATTGACTGCCACACCTTCAAATATGGCAGTGCCCACAGCCACAAGATGGCAGTGCCCAGTCCCCTCAGCCCCACCGGGGAGGCAGGCGTGCTGCATGGCTGGCCCACCCCCAGGCGGGTCTGGCCGCTCTGTGCGCCTGCCTCCGAAGTCCTCCAGTTCCCTCAGCCCCCCAGCTGCCCAGGCACAGGCAAGGCTCGAATGTTGGCTGCCCAGCCACCCAAAGCCAGCCCGAGGCACAGGCAAGCCTCTGATGGCAGCTGCCCAGCCTCCCAGGGCCACCGGAGGCTCAGGTAACCAGGGCCGCTGAGGCTTGCACTTCTGGCAATGGCAGCATCAGAGATGTGATGGGGATGCCTTCCCCTGATCGCTGGGTCGCCTCCCACCCCTGAGGGCTCCAGGACTGTGAGAGGGGGCAGGCCGGCTGAGGGACCCCCCTCCAGTGCATAAATTTTCATGCACCGGGCCTCTAGTTTAATATAAATATTTGATAAATGCCTGAAAGAAGACTATGTCCTAAACTCTTCAAATCTGAGAAAGACCTTAAGTTCTTTTCGGACAGTAAAATGCAAACTGACAGACTGGTTAGGTGGAGACGTGAGCGGAAATTATCATTCCAGATGAAATTACTCAGGTTAGTGTTGCTTTCAGAAGAAGGGCAGGTTCTATCTTCACAGAGATGAGTGAAATTTAACACCAAGTAGTTTAATGCCTTCTCTCCCCAGGAAAACTAAGGCATCCCTGTTATTTCTTTCCAGCAGTGAGTCTGCAATTTTCTGCAGCCACCAGCAGGTTGATAGTGGACCATTAGGCAAGCATTTCTCAGCCATGATGTTCCAGGATGCCAACATACTGAAGTGTGAAGCCCTAGAAAGAGATGTAGGTGGTGTTCTGACTTATTCTTAGGGACTGTCGCTTATCACCAACCTACTTTATCAATTGAGCTGCCTTGTCATCAAGTTCTAGGCAGGAGCTCCTTCACCAGAGATTTCCAAGGAATATAACATGGAGTAGAGATGCAGTCTACCCCAAAGAACTGGTATCATAGCAAGAAATAAACCTTTGTTGAAGCCAATGAGAGTTTGAGATTGTTAGTGCAGTGTAACTTAGTCCAGGCTGGCTAACACGAATATGGTTATTACGTCACTAGGTGAGAATGAGATGGGATAGTGGTAGGAAAAAAACTTGGAAGTGACTGGAGCCAGTGTATGCCAAGTGGCAAAGGGTAGATTTTATTTTTATGGGTGGAAAGTTTAGTAGGGATGAGAAGGAAAATTAATCCTGAGAGCAGAGGGAAAGATTATCGGAAAGAACAAATACAGGAGACAGGAAATCAGTTAGGCTATGATAATAGTAGTCCCAATGAGAGGAGCAAGAGCAGGGTTCATACACTTAAAAAATTGGAGGCTTGTGCCAGAGTGATTAGGAAAGAAAAAAAAATCATTGCCCATAAAAATTTACTTTGTGTGGACAATGGGAAGATGATTCAAAGATGATATCAAGATTTTGATAGTAATATCTTGGAAAATAGTATCATATATAATATATTTTATAATGGCTATAATAAATTCCTTACAGAGTTTATTGAGCTTAGGATAAAGATGAACTGTCCAGTGAGAGATGTTTAGAGGCAGTTGACTGTGAGGGTCTAAGTCAAGCATATCAAACTTGTGGCCTGCGGGCTGCATGCGGCTCACAATGAATATTTTTGTGGCCCAACCAATATAACGGTATGTAAGAAACTTTTTAATAAAAATTTCGTCACTTAGTTTTTACAATATCCTGTTATACATGATTATTAATAATGAACTACAACGTTCGCTAATGACTGATTACTATATTCATGTTGCATTCATTTCCCTGATGTGCCTTTTTCGCAGACGCACTATTTCTCTCCACTAATACTAGCAGAGACTATTTTAGCAACCGATTGCCACATCATAAGTCTTGGACTGACTTATTTGGTGTGCGCAACAGGAAATATTTCACTTTCAGAGAACAAGAAAAATAGGTTTATTTGTGTTATGCTTATTAATTTGTGCAGCTATTCAGTGCCTGGTAAGTTAATGTTCAAGAAAAAAATATTAATTTTTAGTAAAATGTTCTATTATTTTATGTTAACGATTACTCATTTATTTTAGCCCTTTGTATTCAGCATGTCTCTATCGAAATAAACCTATATTTCTATGAAAATTGAAGCTTTTGCTTTTTTGCAGCCCGCATAAACTTAAACTTTGTTTATTTGGCCTGTGTTATCCTTTGAATTTAACATGCTTGTTCTAACTAGTGGGAATCCCAGTGTGATTTACATATTAAGGCATCCTTTGCATAAGCATGCAATTTGAACAATGTTATCTAGGGATAGTGGCTGGAAGTGAGAGTAGTCTAAGAAAAAGGCAGTTGAAGTTTGGGCAAAGAATGAAGCTGGTCAGAGGAATGCCAGGCATTTAAGAGGAAAATGCTGCCATGGCTGGTTGGTAAGGAGCTATGTTTGGATCTTGCAGAGGTAATTAGGAGTGTAAGGAGGCAAATTAATGCCTACTCTTTGGTTAACTGCAAATAGGTGCTTAAATGTTTTTGCTATTATTCTAAAGCAATTAAGCTTTGATTTAAAAAAAAGTAGTACACAACTATAAGTCCAGGAATGTATAGACACTCAAAATGAGTGTGAATTTGAAGTTTTCCTCATGCAAAAATGAAAACCAGAAACAGAGTAGCACCTACTTGAAAAAATTCTTTACACATGAAAGTTTATAGTATTGAACTTTATTTATTATATCTTTGCTATCCTACCAGTTAGAAAGATTACTACATTCATTTTTTATTGACTAATTATAATTTTAAGAACAAGTGTTCATGATTAGATAAGGACCTATTAATCTTGTTTCTCAGTTTCTACGTCTCAGGAAAAGCTAATGAGCATAATTGAAGGTCTGAATTTCTTGTCCATACCCTTTTCTAGACCCTCCAGGGTACACAGGCAATACACCCGCCAGTTTGGAAGTTTTGCCAAGGCAGCTCCATGAATAAAATGGGTTGGTGATATGCCACATTCTCCAGGAATAATTCAGAACACCACCTGTTTCTCTTTCCTGGGCTTCTCACTTCAGTATGTAGGCATCCTGGGACATCATGGCTGAGAAATGCTCACCTAATGGTCCACCATCAACCTGCTGGTGGCTGCAGAATTTACAGACAAGCTACAGGGAGACTGCTGGAAAGAACTCATGGGGAAAAGAGTGATGGCAAAACTACACATGGCTCCATAGCGATTATCCATATTGCACTGGTCAAAGCAGGCCCAATGGGCATACCTGGTATTAATAGGGTTGGAGGTATAATTTTTCCACATTGAAGATCCTAATAGGGAATGTCAGCAAAAAGTTTGAACAAATAATACAATATATCACATCATCATTAAAGGTACAGCATAAGTCCCCCCGTTTTTTCAGTGTCTCCATTCTTCTTGAAGGCCATGGCATTTCAACCTCACCACTACTGAGCCCGATAACACTTCGTTGCAGGTATTGTCTGTGCACTGTAGGACATTCAGCTGTACTCCAGCAGATACCAATAGCTCCTCACACACCCACTGTGTCAATCAAAAATGGCTCCAGAATTTGGGAAATGTTGCCTGGAGGGGCAAAATCACCCAGTCCATGAGTCCTTAAAGAACAGAAACTATGTCTTAATCATTAGTGCATCCTCATGGCACCAACTACTATAAATGGTATAGGTTTAATAATTATTATAAAATAGAATGGAAAATACATAACAATTTTTTTTTTATTCACAAAATCGAGGGCAGTATTTGCCTCTCAGGTTTCTTTAGGGAAAAATAAACTTTAGAGACAAAAACAACAGAGTTGGAATTTGGCTGCACCACTCCATGAGACTCTGGGAAAGTTGCTTAACTTAAGTTTTTTCATCTCCAAAATGGGTACAGTAGTCTGTCCCTTCTAATTTTGTGGTGACAAGTCAATGAAAACCATGTGGTCTGTGGCACATGCTCAATAAACGGTGGTTGTGAGAAGACGGAGGGAAGCTAGGTCGTCAGGAACTGGGACCATGGAGTGGGGAAATAGAACCGGAAACCCAACTAGGCAGAGTTACTAAGACACCCCAACTGGGTGGGGAAGGAAAGGCATGTGTGGGAAACATGAGCTTTAAAATGTATAGATATCGCTAAAAGTGGCAGCTTGCAGATAACCAATCACAAGACAGTGAGGCGTATAACCAATCCTAAGAATGTTATTAAGGCAACATTCTTTGAAAGGACCAATCAGGAGGAACTAACAAGTATATATACAAAAAAAACAACAAGCATGCTTGCTTTTTCCCTCTCCCTGCACAGCCCGCAGTGAATACCTGACGCTCCTGTTGCGGGGAGCACATCCCCTTGCCCGTGTGGCCTATGGCCATGAGGGCCGCCACACATGGACTAACAGACATTAATTCGCACGGATGCTCTCAGTAAACTTTGCTCCCCCTGTTTTTGTCCACAACTTCATTCTTCGATTTCACGGGACAACAAACTCGGACTCAACTCCCTACATGTTGGTTTCCGTTGTGATCACCAGCAGCAACAGCATCGTGTCCTCCGTCACACCCATAAAATGTGAGACGTTTAAAAACGATTTGCCCTTTTGCGTAGACATACCAAATGTTACTCCCAGGAAGAGACCCGCATAGTTCAACAAAATCTAGCCTACATTTGTTTCCCCATAAATAAGACTTGTCAAGAAACTTGAGCTCAGTGCTGGTGCATTTGCCATGAAACACACCAGCTTGGATTTGGCAACAGGTTTTTGCGGCACTTTCCAGGATGTCAGCAGAATCTCACAAATCAGGCAAGAGAAGTCCAAAACATATGCCCTCAGCAGCTTGCCAAAAATCAGTAAAAGAAGCTGTTAGTAAAGCCAAAATCAAGGAGACAGGCAGGAGTAGTGTGGGGTGGCAAACCCAATAAAATCACATGGAAATGCATTTCATGTTAGTAAGAGCCTGACTAAACAAAAATCATTTCAAACGATGAAAAGAACTGTCATAAAGCTACATGCTATAGAGTCAGGAACTTCAAAACGACAGATCTCTTCTGAATTTTTTTAATCCAGCCGTTTGGACCAAGATGCATTGACACCTGGGTGGTTCTGTGGAGAGGAAATGTAATTGAACTGGCCTTTTGTAAGAGAGTAGCATATTGCTGACATTATCAACACTTGCGACATTTTATATCCAAGTGCAAAATACCTCTTTTTTTTTTTTCTGGTTAAGAAATTCATGGCATGGCAATCATGACAAAATTAAACTACAGAAAAAGAAGAAAAAAAAAAAAGAACGAAACTCTCAGTTTATAAAACATAGCCTGTGCCAGTTCTATTTTCAAATTAGCATGAATCACTGTCCAGCAAAACTAAATGTGAAGGGCTTGTGGCTTTGTGTTTTTTAACAACTCTGTGAGACTTTCAAGCTGGTAGAAAGATTTACACCCGAGCATCCTGGAAACCAAAGGGCTTGAGTTTCCAGCATTAGGAGCAAGCAGTGCAGCAGCAGCAGCAAGAGCTGGTGTTCTGTAGGAGCTAATGTTTCAAACCAAAGGCCTTTGTGATTCAGCCTATTTCTGCAATGAAGCTGGGGTCAGCCAGCACAAAAGATTAAGCTACTTTAACCTTGCACCAACACTCAGAAACCCTGTAAGCATATCTCCTTTGCAGCCCAGAACTAGGCACCTCCTCATCCTCCCGGGACCCCTGCCTGCCATGGTCCCTAACTTAACCGCTCCCTCTCACCGGCGTGTTGTAGTAACCACATGACCTTTCAGCAACAACACACTTGCTTCCAAAACGTATTTCCTTCACTTGCAACATTCCTAAGCCTGCTGCCTTAATGAGCCCCAAAGGGCAGCCTCCACATAGCTTACTGAATTCTAATTAGATAATTAAACCACATAGCAAAAATCTGTATTTTTGTAGCTATAAAATGCGGGTTGATATTATATTCTGTGCAACTAAAATTCCACAAGCCAGGCACTTTTCAAAATAAATAAAAATTTAGTTCCAAACTCAGAAATTACTAAATTAATACTTGCTTTCGTCAAGGTCCTAGTTTATTCTTTGTTCTCCTTTCTTGCATGCACCCTAAAAATTACATAACTTTTGTATTCAGTTTTCCCATTTATTCTGTACAGATGTGTAAAAGATTGCTCAGGCCCTAGCTGGTTTGGCTCAGTGGATAGAGCATTGGCCTGTGGACTGAAGGGTCACAGGTTCAATTCCAGTTGCAGGCTGGATCCCCAGAGGGGGGCGTACAGGAGGCAGCCTATCAGTGATTCTCTCACATCATTGATGTTTTTATCTATCTCTCCCTCTCCTTCTTCTCTGAAATCAATAAAAATAAATATTAAAAAAAAGATTGCTCAAATTACCCTATTTTTTTTTAAATTTCCCTTATGCTGTTTCTTAGTTGCCAAAGCATGTCACTTGTTCATTCCATTTTTTTTTTAAAGATTGTGGAAGAATAAATACAGAGATCCTCATTCATGCATGATTTAGTCAGTAAATATTTATTCAGCACCCACTTAGTGCCAACCACTGTTCTGGGCACCCAATAGTCATAAGGTTCTAAGGTCTACTTGAAGTTGTGATTTAAAATTTTGAGATAAACAAATGATAACAAATATATATAACCCAGGCTAAAAAATAGAAACCTGCCAGCCTTGTCTTTCATGTTCATTTACCCTGGCCTCACCATTCCACCCTGAGTGACCAGTCAGACACATGCACTTCCTATGTACATTTTATTTTATGTACTTTATGATTCAATTGTGGGCAGATATACAAAGTAAAATGATAATTATTTTTCAGGAAGCAGTTTGACATACAAAGCAAAAGCCAAGGTCTATCGGTATGGCTGTTTCTTTAGCGCTAGTACACTTGCTTAAGGAACGGTTATTTTAACTGAAGGTAAAATCATTGCAGAAATCCGTCACATTGCTATTCTGGAAGACCTTTCGAGAAAATGGGACAATTTTCAGTTATCAAAATTTTGGAGGGAAGATTGAGACAAAAAGACTAGAAACATTTTAAAGGGGGGGAAACTGATTAATTCTTTGTTCTCCTTTCTTCCACACACCCTAAAAATTACATAACTTTTGTATTCCATTTTCCCATTTATTTTGTACAGATGTTTAAACATTGCTCAAATTACCCTATATTCTTAAAATTTCCCTTATGTTCTTTCTTAGTTGCCAAATCATGTCACTTGTTTTTGAGGGGAGAGGACTAACAATATTTTAGATGAGAAAATAAGTCAGGATTAGATATTATCTTTTTATTATTATTTTTCTTTTCTCTTTATTCCTAATTGATTTCTTCAGGGAATCAGTGGATTTCATTGCTAGTCCCAAAGCAAAATTTTGGCAAGTCAGTGCTAACCAGAAGTATCACAGAACAATGCGAGGCTGTTCTGCACAATGGCAAGCACCAGATGGAAAAGTGAAGCATTCAAACATCTGGAAATTTCCCAGATAATTGTTTCACTTGAACTTGAACAAATTCTATGAATTATTAAAAACGAAGTTTTTGCTCTCCACCTGGATGTGTGTTTTTATAATAGCTGCAGAGCTAGAAACAAAATCTTAGTGATCCTGCAACTATTGAAATGTATGTTTCCAAAAGACGATGTAAATTAATCAGGGTTGGCTGGGGCAATAACGTTATAACATCAACTAGTTTTATGTCTTCCCCTGCAACAAGCTGGAAGAGAATTGAGGTGCAAGGATGAATGTGATGAAACTCTCTCCTTGGGCCATTGTGCCGTGGATCCTCAGAGTAACACACACACACACACACACTTCTCAGAGATGTCCTTAAGTCAATGTCAAGAATAGAACGTGATTTTATTACATTTAGTGAAAAATTCCACAGAGTATCTTTTGAACTGTATGTCAGCATGAAGGGGGCAAATTTCGATTTAGAATATAAACAGTAACTATATGGATTAATTGTGTTGACATCAAAACTCACTGTAATGATGATGAGAATCCAAACCAGGAAGATCTCCAAAGAAGACTCCATATCCAACTCTTGGAGTCAGAGGAGCAGAGAGAACAAAACAACCAGAGACAGGCCAGTGCTGAAATCTGAGCCCTGAGCCACAGATCTGCGTGCTGATTGGAGTGGGTGTAAGTGATATAGGGAGCCAGGTGCAGTCCCCGAGAAAGGGGCTAATAGAAACAAGGCTAAGGAAAGCAGATTGCAAATTAGGGCTAGAACTTAGGTCCAGAAGGGAAATGCCCTAAGAATGAGAAACCCAGGCAAAGGCCAGTGAGGCGGATACTGTGAGCATTGAATAAGGGGGCTGCCACAGGATGCAAATGTCCCATGGACAGCAGGAGCCACATTCAAACCAGACACCAGAAACATATGTTTCCAACTATTTCCAGCCCCTACTCACGGATGAGAACACAGCCCCTCCGGTCCTGCCAGCCCAGCTCTTCAACGGCTCAAAGAGCAGGCCAGGCTCTACCTGCAGCAGCAGACTTCCAGTGCAGTCCCACAGCCTCCCATCCAAATCCAAAACCACTGGGCTCAAAGTGTTTTGGAGATCAGAATTTTCAGATGTTAAAAGGCATGAAGCAACTTGTGTGCATCTCAAAAGGAATTATGCTGAGTGAATAAAGCCAGTCACCAAAGGTTACATAATGTATGACTCAATTTATTGTTTAAACGACAAAGTCATAGAGATGGAGAAGGGATTAGTGGTTGCCAGGGGTTAGGGAGAGGGGTAGTGAGGGAGGTGGTTGTGGCTGTAACAGGATAGCATGAGGGATCCTTGTGAAGGACTATTTTGCATATGACTGTGGTGGTGGTCACAGAAATCGAATCAACATGTGACAACATTGCAAGGAACTAAACACACACAGACACACAGACACAAAATTGGTGAAATCCAAATAAGGTCAATGGATTGTATCAATCTCAACTTTCTGGTTGTGGTATTATAATTATGCAAAATGTTACCACTGAGGAAAATTAGGTGCGTGGTATATTACATTTATTATTTCTTACAAATGCATGTGACTCTACAAGTCTCAAAGTACATTTTTAAAGGAAACATTTAAACAGGCAATAAAGTGCATATTCAGTATATTATGCAACACCCCAAGCGGTGTCTAACACATTAATATTTCTTCAGCAAACCTTGTGACGACTATTCACACCAAGTGAAGTGCAGATTATAAATAGCCTTTCATCAGCTCAGGTCAGATTTTGTGGCCACATGAGTTCAGGTTTAGTCTGGAATTGCTGCCTAATCAGTCATGAAAACATTTTTGTTTTTTAGAGCTTTTTGGATTTGGAGCTACAGATAAAGAATTACACATCCGAGTCCTGCTCTGGCCACACAGAGGAAGGCATGGATGAATACCAATGACTGAGCTATTTGATATCTCTTATTTCTCTTGGCTATTTTATATTTTGTGCAGAAAAATGAAGGGGAATTGCAATTTTTAATATATTACTACCATCACAGAAAGTTTGAGAAAACCTTTTTTTTGTGCTTCCCTTTCAGGAGTTAATCAGCAAATGCCAGAATGAAATCTGATGGAAGGAGGTTATGGATGGAAAGGAAAGATCAGAATGGAACAAAATGACACTTCCTGGGCCTCTCTGGGGGTTCTCCATAGCACCACTTCATTGTTTGGGAAGAAAATTTCAAGACATTAGAGGTTTCTAAATTCAGAAATAGCATATATATATATATATATATATATATATATATAATCCTATCTAATAAAAAAGTGATATGCAAATTGACCATCACTCCAACACACAAGGTGGCTGCCACAAGATGGCCAGCAGGGGAGGGCAGTTGGGAGAGACCAGGCCTGCAAGGGAGGGCAATTGGGGGCGATCAAGCCTGCAGGGGAGGGCAGTTAGGGATGACCAGGCCGTCAGAGGAGGGAAGTTGGGGGCGACCGGGCCTGCAAGGGAGAGCAGTTGGGGGTGACCAGGCCTGCAGGGGAAGGCAGTTAGGGGCAAACAGGCTGGCAGGGGAGCAGTTAGGCATCAATCAGGCTGGCAGGGGAGTGGTTAGGCATCAATCAGGCTGACAGGGGAGCGGTTAGGCATCAATCAGGCTGGCAGGGGAGTGGTTAGGGGGTGATCAGGCAGGCAGACAGAAGTGGTTAGGGGTAATCAGGAAGGCAGGCAGGCGAGCAGTTGGGAGCCAGCAGTCCTGGATTGTGAGAGGGATGTCTGACTGCCCGTTTAGGCACGATCCTACCTGGATCGGGCCTAAACGGGCAGTCGGACATCCCTCAAGGGGTCCCAGATTGGAGAGGGTGCAGGCTGGGTTGAGGGACACACCCCCCATGCACAAATTTCACGCAACGGGCCTCTAGTGTGTGTGTGTGTGTGTGTGTGTATGTATGTGTGTGTGTGTGTGTGTGTGTATATATATATACATATATATATGTATACATACATATATATATATTCTAATATGTATTAATTTTAAATTAGTTGATGTAATCTGCCATTTTGTATTATTCCCTTCTCTGTTCCTCTCACTAAGGTGGAGACATGAGCATAAGGTGGAGACATGCTGAAATACAGACATTTCATGGGTATACAACTTTTCAATAGTAAATGAGGATAGACTTTCAACATGTGCAGTGGATCTCATTCCAATTACTTTGAATGCAAACAATATGGTAGGCACCTAATTCACCTTACCCGCATCTCCGGTGTTACTCTAATCTGTGCTGTTCTCCACTCTGCAGCCAGAATTCTTCTATGTAAGGATAAAGGTAACTAGAGCACTCGCCATTGGTCTCTTTGGAGCTTTAGAATAGCGCCTGCGATCTTTAGGGTGAAAGGAGAAGCCCTCAGTGACCTGGCCACAGTTGAGTCACACGTCTCTTAGTTCTGCCTATTCCAGACTGTGCCTCTGTCATAGTAATTATTTCTTGATTTCTGTATAAGCTATGCTTCCTCACCTTCATCTTTTGTACATGCTCCTCCTTTGATATGGAACACCGTTCTCTCCATCTTCATCTGGCCAACTTAGCTTGTCTTGTAAGATGCCATTTACCCCCAAAAGCCTCTGGGATCCTCCCCCTTCCTCTATGAAGTCTCTCCCGGATAAAGAGCCCTGGTGCACCTATCTACCAAAGAACTACAGGCATATCTCGGTTTTTGTTTGTGCTTCACTTTGTCTCACTTCACAGGTGTTTCATTTTTTAGAAATTGACAGCAAGAACCTCCACCAGCAGAAAGATTACAGCTCACTTGGTTGCAATACTCGCTTTATTGAGTAATACACACTTTATTGCAGTGGTCTGGAACTAAACCCGCAATATCTCTGAGGTATGTCTGCATTATGCTACATCGCAATGTATGTATCTTAATGTGGGGAACTGAATATTTCTGCTTCCCCAAAGCTTAGCACAGTGTCTGACACTGAGTACATTCAGTCAATCAATCAATAAACAACCAAACAATAATTTTTGTTTGATGAATGGATAAACACATTAGTAAATACAGACATAACCAATAAATATCAAATAAAATATTACATAGCTTGTTAACTTTAAAACTAGCAAGTTACTTAAGCTTTCTGTAACTCAGTTTTCTCAACTATAAGACAATAATTACATAGGTCTTGCTCTATCAATCAGATTAAATCTGTTAGTGCATATAAAATAATTATGATTCAGATGAATAGGTAGGAAGCTCTCAGCAAATATTGAAGTTACAAAGTTCAGGTGTGCATTGTGAAAAATTGTAAATATACTTTCTATTCTCTAAGCCAGGAGAGTGTGAAATGTTCTAAATTAAGGTACATTAAAGAAACATTACTGTAACTAAAGGTTATAAATATTATCAACATTTTTACAAATTATATCGTGTTTTATGCCAAGTATATCTTTTAGTCCACAAAATTTATAACCACAGACAGTATTTATCGGCCATTAGGTAAGGATATATTCAATAAATCATTGAGAGATTTGCTCTCTGGTAATGGTATGATTGCTAATTCTTTTTAATAACTGACTTGTGTTTGAATAATGTATTACTATTCATTAATTCACACATCAAATATTCACTGAGCCAACTACTAAGTGTCAGGCCATGTGCTAGACGCTGAGGAAGTACTGATGTACAGAATAGTCACATTTCCTTCCTTGTGGAACGTACGGTCTTAGATTAACATGGGCATAATGTTCCTTCCTGGTGAAGAGAGAGGTCTCACCTGAGTAAGCACCAATAAAAGAGAAACCAGAGCTGAGTAACCGATGCATTAGTAGGAAATGCAAAGAGCTGCAAATAATAGAAACCAGATTATAGTAGCTTAAACATACTAGGGTTGTAATCTTTCACATAAAATGATGTCCAAAAGTGGGCAGTTTGAGCTTGAAGGGTAGCTCCACTAGGTTCAGCAGGGACCCAGGCTCAACCTATCTTTCTGCTCTACCATCATGCCTTCCAACCTCAAAGTCACAGATGATTCCTGACATCCACTTTCCGGCTAGGAAGACTGAAAAAGCAAAGGGCAAAATTTGTAAAAATCTCCACGCAGTGACCACTTATTTCCCTATTTCAGAAGAAAAAGGAAATGGATATTTGATGAACAGCCAGCAGTCTCTACCACAGCTCAAGTATTCAGGGCCAATAAAAAAGAATGAAATCTTACCATTTGCAACAACATGGATGAACCTAAAGAGTATTATGCTAAGTGAAGTAAATCAGACAAAGACAAGTACCATATGATTTCACTTACATGTGGAATCCAAAAAACAAAACAAGCAAACTAACAAGACAGAAAGAAAATAATAATGAAGATCATTCACTGACATACAGGTCACAATCCTGTTGGTACAAATCAGATGGGAGCAAAATACATCTCGCAAAAGAAAAAGCAGAAAAACAAAACAGGGGAAGCAGAGGCTCCAGTATGAAAATTTGGGGGGTTTAGTGAGTAAAGGCTTTTCATTCCTGTCCAATGGCAAAACAAAATTCTGACTTAGACCTGCTTCTGGGGTCAGGAAGTAAAAATGGTGGCCGGAAGCCACATAACTGAGGGATAAGCTTTGAGCTGGGGAAGAAATAAAATAAGCAAGGTGCTTACAGAATTTTATTGGTCCTTCGAGTGTAAAAAAGGGCTAGCTAGCAAGGTTTCTGAGGACTCCCACGCCCCTGGCTAGCCCTGCTGATTATATAACATGCATTCAATAAGTATGTGTTGAATGAATTAGTCATGGCATGCTTTCCCATTGGGACTGGCCATTCCCTGAGAATCCCTCTCCCCCTTGTCTCCAGGCAGCCACTACCGATGGATCAGAGATGTGAGGAGAGAGGAGGCCAGTCTGCCACCCTCACGCTGGATTGAGCCCATGCTCAGCACCCTGTCTGTTCCTAGAGAACTTCAATATTTTCTCAGATTTTCCTTATTACTTAGAAAATGCTTTTTAGGGGGAAATATTAACAGGGCTAACAATAAATAAAGGAAGGGATTGTTCCCCTCTCAGCACAGAATATAAATATAGATATCTATTAGGTTAATGATAGAGATTATGGGGACCTGCTTAGTAGTTGGAGGAGAGAAAAAGTATATTAAAAGTAGAGAAAGGGAAAAAAAAACTGAGAAAAGAAAGGAAGGAAAAGAGAACAAATGTGAAAAGAGAAATGAAGAGTTTCTTTACAGTGTCTATAAAATCTTTGAATCAAGCCAATATTCTAAGCCAGTAAAATTTAATGACTTTTGCTAATTTTTTACTGGGAGTAGTCAAACTTTCTCAGTTGACTGATTGGTCCACTCATTCACCCTTTCACCAAATATTTATTGATCAACCATTATGAGAATAGCCCTGGGAGGCATTGTCTGAAAGCAAGAAGAATATGAGCCATAATCCTTCTCCTCAATTTGCTATTAGCTTCTCCCAGAAAAAAAGATAAGTTATCCAAAAATATCACCAAAGTTCAAACTACAAGGCTACATTCCCAGATTTCCTGATGGTGCAAAGGTAAGTAGAGATACTATTAAGCAACTTACATTTGGAGGTTCACCTTGGAGAACTCTAAACAGATTGGCACCCAATAAATATTTACTGAATGCAGCAGTGAAAGAAGTATGGTGGCTCAGTTGGCCCACAGACCCTACTTTATTCACTTCTTTTTAGTCACTATGTAGAAGCATTTACATCTTGTCCTTCTGAGACTACATTTGAGTTGCAAAATAAGCTACATCTATTAGGAAAATAAACTTAAAATAATATCTCCATTTAACCTTCCCTCTCCTTACTCTAACAAGAGTGAAATCTGTTTGAAATTTGAGGTTGTCACAACAGCTTCAACTTACATTTTTTAATGCTTCTAATTAGAGGCATTTTACACTTATCTAATGAGCAAGGCAAATGTGTTTCTTTAAAATTAAATCAAACTGAAAGCAATAAATGAACAAACAAGAAAAACAAATAAACAAAAACTCATAGACACCGACAATAGTATGGTGGTTACCAGAGGGAAGAAGAGTGGGGGATAGTAACTGGTAACAGGGTCATATACATGGTGACAGAAGATGATTTGACTTTGGTGGTGGACACACAATGCAATACACAGATCATGTAGCATAGAAATATACACTTGAGCCCTAGCTGGTTTGGCTCAATGGATAGAGCATTGTCCTGTGAACTGAAAGATCCCAGATTCGATTCCAGTCAAGGGCACGTGCCCGGGGTTGTGGGCTTGATCCCCAGTGAGGGACTTGCAGGAGGCAGCCAATCCATGATTCTTTCTCATCATGGATGTTTCTATCTCTCTCTCCCTCTCCCTTCCTCTCTGAAATCAATAAAAATATATTTTTAAAAAAAGAAATATACACTTGAAACCTATATAACCTTATTAACCAATGTCACCCCAATACATTTAATTTAAAAAAAATAGACATTATGGAAATGCCAAAAAATTAAAACAAACAAAAAAACCCTCCAGTAAAGCCAGTTTGCATTTTATAGAAATTGTTTATTTATTAGAATTTGAAAGAATTTAATCACTAACAATTCAAGTAACTGAACTATGTTATTGACTGTTAATGCAGGGTAGCATAATACATTAGATTACTCAAGAGTGAAAGTTTGGGAATCAGACTGACTACTTTCAAATCCCAGCTCTACCTCTTTCTTGCTGTGTAACCTTGACAATCTTTCTTTGTTTTGGCTTTATTATATTTTAAATGGGAATAATAATATTTATCTTTTAGGATTGTTTAGAAGCTTAAATACATGTAAATTGGTTTCTAAAATGCCTAACACTTAACATTCTCAATAAATATTAGGTATATGAACAAAGTTTGTCTTCTTCTCACAAAGCTCATAATCTACTGGAGAGAAAAATATGCAATGTGTAGTCACAACACAGTGCTATACTTGAATGTGCATATCCTCTGGGAGCAAACAAGAGGGAATAAGGAATTCTACCTGGGAACTCAAAAGAAGTTCTAGAAAAGAGGTGGCATTTGAGTCTTCTACTGAGGCAGTGTCCATTATGCATATGGATTTACTCAGACATAATTCCATATGAATAATATTTATTTAATATTTATATAGTTATTATAATATTTAATTGATGTTTAATTATAAACATATGGTCAATTCAATAAAAAAGTTTTAAATCTCTAGTTTAAGAACTGAAATTTGATGTGCTTTCTATATTTTCTGTTCCCTCCAGTAGATCTCACTTCTTCCTGCCCTGTTTTGCTTTTTTATTTTCCTTCTCTCTCTTTTCCTCTCCCCACACTCTTTCCTTCTCCCTAAGACCTTTTCCAACTTCTATTATTCAGCATGGCTCTAGGATTTTATTCAAGATGTTTCCCACCAAGACAGTCATGACCAGATCTTGTAGAGATAGCTATAGTGCTTGTCTGGCTACCATGTTTCATCCCAGCAAGACAAAGAGAAGATAGAATAGGATTAAAGTGAAAGATCATCAATGGGTCAAGTTTTATGAAATTCTCTCCAAAGAGAAGATATTTCCTAACTTTAAATGAATCAATGAATAACTGAATTTTAACGAATAATTTACCTTACTGAATTAAGTAAGTTTGTGTTTTTATTATAATTTACCTAGAAAAATGACTCATGTAATTCCTGCAGAGGAGAATGAATTTTCAGATTGTTGTTGCAGTGATGAATATCAAGAATTAAAGAAGGCCTTTAGTTTCCCCTAAAATTCTGAAGGCAGGTCATATTTAAAACAGAGGGGAGAAAACCCCACTTTGTACAAGGAAAGGTCAGGCTGGAATTAGATTGAATCACTCCTACTCCTCCTACCCCACCACACATATGCACAGGGTAGCAAATAGGAGTTATTTGTCTTTTAATAGTCTGTCTCAATAATGGACACACTACAGAATGAACAAGCAGTCTTGTCTATATTTAGTTAACTAAGAGTAACTGCTCTGCTGGTTTAGAATTTTTCAGAACAAACAACAGCTGTTGCATTGCGTTTTTCATTAGCAAACAGTAGATCTGGAGTCGTGGAGACATCTTGAGGCCACATCCAATGAGGTCATCACTTAAGGCAAGATGGCTATGCAGGGGTGAAATAGTAATAAACTTCAGGCTTGAGATTTGGGCTGAGCACTTTAATTTTTTAAAGATATTTTATTGATTTTTAGAGAGAGAGAAAGGGAAAGGGAGAGAGAAGAAAAAAAAAACATCAACATAACAGAGAAGCATTGACCAGCTGCCTCCCGCACACCCCCTACAGGGAATCATGCCCAGGCACATGCCCTGACCAGGAATGGAACCAGCAACTTTTCAGTACACAGGACGATACCCAACTGAGTCACACCAGCCAGGGCTCTTTAATTAATTTTTAGTTGTAACCTAATAATTTCATACAGATGAGAAAAGACCTAAAAATAAATGTTTTAAGTTTTATAATTATTTGGGAAAGTAAAGATGAGAAATTGAAAAATAATAAGAAAATACCTTGCTTACTGGGAAGTTATTCCACATTTTTCTGTAAATCAAGATAGAAAAGGATGATACATTACATAAAATAATAATGCTAGCTAATTGCTCCCAAGGCCATATTTCCCCCAACAGTAAGGTCTTCTCAGTAAATATTAAATGTCCAAAGTTGGTGATTTTTAGCATTTGTGTTTCTACAAACAGCAAACTAATTAGAAAGAATCCATAGTTCCCAGTCTCTGTGCAAACTCCTATTTAGAGGTCTTTATACATTTACAATATCAGAATTGAGAAGCCTTCCTATTGAAATAGTAGGTTTGCAACTTTCAAAAATTAAGAATTCCATGCTCTCCATGAATCCAAATTCTAAGAAGAAATAGTCACCTATTCCTTATCTCCCTTGCATGATAAGTGCAAATTCTGACCTTTCTTAAAGTGAAACTTCAAAAGGGAATGGTGGAGTCGGGAAGATGGAAATGCTTTAAAAGGAGCTTCCAACACATTAGGACTTAGAGTGATGAGGAAGGTCTCTGTCTGGTGTTTTCCTTCATGGTCTAAACTCTGAATATCTGAGGGTCATATGTGCAAAATTTGCCTTGACTACTTTCTACCAAAGTCCCTAATTTTTCTGTCAAATCTGTGTCATCCGTTAATTAGAATTAATTTAAATAACAAAAGTAACTGAGATCTTCAATGATCTTTCTATTGGTCTCACTGTTTAGAGATAAATTACTAGTCCCAAGATATACAGAGAGTTGGTTGGTGGCATATTCATAAGCAGAGCTGGGGTTCATAAAAGTGATTCTGATCATCCCCCGTCCTCCACCCCTCCCCACCCGGCCCCAGGTCTTTCAAAAGGCCTCATTTGTCTTTGACATTGTTCTGGAAGCATAAGAGCTACTGAAGGAATTAATGCTCCATCTCCAGAATCTTTCTAGACCAATTCAGCTGGCTGGCTCTCTCAGCCTCCCTAACCTGGCTTTCCTCCTTCCTGTTCTTCCCCTGTGTCCTAAGAATGCTTTCTCAGAGAGTCTGTGGCATCCCCTCTAGGATGTGGCTTTTCTATTTTCCCTCCTCGGGCCCATTCCACACACTGCACCCATGTGTCCGAATCACCCTCCAGCAATGCCTCAGCAGGGCTCTGCTGTGGAAGAGGGAACCTCTCCAACACAGGACTTTCTACTGTCACCCCTCCCACCTTAAAATGCCTCCTCGTGGCCTTTCGTTAAAATACCTGTAACTGAACATAACCAAGTATGAGCCTTGCATTTTACCACACAATTTCAACAAAAACTTGGGGCACACTTGATACTTTAATACCAGAAAATTCAAAGTATTAGCTGTCGTGTTCAATTCTTAGCACTCTAGACTTTGCAGACATGTTGTCTATAAAACAGGAATGTTCTTCTCTTCTGGCTTCTCTTCTTGTTTGAATTAAATGCCAATGAGGTCATGATATAAGCCAGACAGGGCTTTTAGAAACCATCACCACTGCGTCAATAACACCATTGCTGAAGTGAGCCAGGGGGAAATTACTCAAAATCCAATAAAAAAAAAAAACAACTCAGATGGCCTGTGGTGCCTCTGAAGAAGAATTCCTCAGGGGAAAAATGATACACACACATTCACACAAACAACCCAGGTTTAATTAAAGTGCATTCTTTGTCAGCATTGTGTCTCCATAAAGTTTTCACTTCAAATATAGCAGAATGGCTCCAAGTGTCTTTTGTCATTTTCATGTAATTTCTCTTTTTCGGCTATTCTGTCAATAAGCAAACCGGGTTCTCAATCTGCTTACCCTCCCACAGCCTGACCTACTGAAGTCTAAAAATAAACACAGCATGTTTTTTACCACTCCCACCCCTACCATTTTACTCTTTTGTGCAATGAACCTCACTGGTTCTTGTCTTGATAAATGTCCTTCTACATCCTACACATCAACCTTTAAAACAATTTAGTCATTCTATCCTTTAGGCATCCTAGGTTATCCATACTCTGTTTATTTATAAGTGATTCCCAAACACTTCTTTGTCTCTTCCTTCAAATAATAACTGGGCATTTCTTTTATAAAATATGCACAAATGATTTTATCAGAGGTGACATGGAACTCTGAATAGCTCTAAAAGAAACAGTCATGTTGATCTATAGATATAGAATGCAAAATCATAATGTGTTAAGTTAAATAGCCTTTATTTAGTGACTTTGGTAAATATTAATAATAACAATGCTTTTAAAATAATTGAGATGGCTCTAAAAAGTGTATCTGTGAAGACTGCTATAAATTACAATGTACTTTTTGTGTGTGTGTGTTTTTCAACTAAAATGGCATCCACTACAGAAAATTTCCCCAAACAAACTGATAAAATTTTTCAAAACAATGTGGTAAATATCTATCATTTATTTAGCCCCTGCTATAAATAAAAACCAAGAGATGTGTAAAGGTAAGTTTTCTCCTTACACTGATCCTGTAAAACAGGTGTTATTGGCCATGCTTTATAAGACTCAGATTAAAAGGTGGCCAAAAGCCCAGAGCTAATAAATGACAGAATGGAAATGTGAATCTAGTTCTCTCAACTGCACAAGCTCAAGCTCTTTCAACTAAGCTCAGTACTTCCCAAAGGTGCCTGGCATCTTTGAACAAAAGAGGAGGAAGTTTGGGAGGAGATATGACATTAAGATAGCTACCTCTTAATATTCTACAGTACAAAATTTTATCTCAGAGTCCAGCAAACCTAAAATCTCACATATTCAAACATGATTGAACCTGTTTTCATCGGCTCTGGTAATGCAAAGATATCTAAAGATTTAGGATATACCTCTGCCATATTAAAAAATATGTGTGTTGCATGGCTTAAAAAATATCATCGTATTTCAAGCACAGTAGCTATAAAAAATAGATACTGATCTCAACCCATGCAGTCAGTGTGTCTCAGTTAATGCCTAAGATGTTTCAATTCTGCAGACTCCATTTTCGTGACTGTATATAGACATTTTGGTCTAAGAAATATGTACAAGCTTATGAAGTCCTGGGAAAAAATATATTTGTTTGAGAAACTCTGTATAAGGGCATTTTGAGGGAAGGGCTGGATGGATAGAAGGAAAAGTCGGGCAATCAAAATGTGAACCAAACCATCATATGGAGTTGACACTTTACTTATAATACCAATTTCTAAGATGCAGACCAAAGAAAGTCTTGTTCAATAGAAAAGTATCTGGCCTAATAGACCATGAAGAACTGTATTGTTCTCTTGGGAGCTCTATGCCTTTTGTTGACTTATCTTGCATTCTCAGGAGTTAGATTACTGAATTTAAAAGACTAATATTTTCTTCAGGCTCAACAAGATCACTACAATCACACTTTTTTTTTTATCATCCTCCTCAAATGCTGACTTTGTATTTAAAAGCATAAATGTTACCCTGCTCTTAGAAAATCGCCTCACCCAGGGAAAACAAAAACAGGCTTAGGCAACTTCCTCTGGATCTTAAAAAATAAAAGGAGATTTGATACAAAAGGGACACTGAATATCTTTAGTAAGAACTGGAAGGTGTCTTATGAAATTACTTACCACTTTCTTAATTGGCTGTTTTTACCCTAGTATGTCATCCTGTGTCTGAACAGTTTCCTCTGACTCCTCAGAGGAATACTCTAGAAACAAGATCCTATGTGTGTCACTTTATATTTGCTGAGAGACTTGTTCTTGCTCTAATTATATTATAAAGGGGACAACTTCATTAACCAAAGTGGCAGAAATAACAAAAACATCTAATACCTATTCCACCTAGACATTTCACAAAGCTGAATGACTCTTTCCTATTCAAAAATGCCTCTCTAGTGCATTTATTAAAATTAGCTTTCAACCAAGCCATTGACTAGAGAGAGAAGACAGCCTCGGCTGTGCTAAAATCTGATTTCCTTTGAGTACCAAATGGCTTCATAGACATTTTACTACAGGGACGGGGGGGAGCACTTAGAAGTTAAGCAGTATGCCAGTGTCTGCAGATTTAGGAATAGTCACCAATGATTCACATCAACTCAGACATGTAGAGCACCTACTGGATGCTAGGCTATTGTCAATGTTAGTGATGCAAATACAAATAGTTTAAACCTTCCGAGAATCCATATGGCTCAGGGGTGAGATAAACATATGAATAATATTTTAAAGGTCTGGCGGTAAGTGCTCGGTAGAGGCATGGAAAATTTAAATAGACACAAGAGCAGCTTTAACATCCTTCTTTGGAGCCTCTGCCATCTGACCCTGTACTAAGTGCTGTCATCTACATGTCCTGTTTAATCCTCACAACTAATGATGTTATCAGGTATTAGAAGCACTGCGAATTCATTCTTCCAGAAGGATTTATTAAGTACTTACTATGTGCTGAGCACTAGTCTATGTCCTGGATAAAGAGAAAAATCCCTTTATCCAAAGAACCCAGAAATCGACCCAAGCCATTATGCTCAATTAGTATTTGACAAAGGAGGCAAGAGCATACAATGGAGTCAAGACAGTCTCTTCAATAAATGGTGTTGGGAAAACTGGACAGATACTTGCGAAAAAAATGAAACTAGACCACCAACTTATACCATACACAAAAATAAACTCAAAATGGATAAAGGACTTAAATGTAAGATGGGAAACCATAAAAATCTTAGAAGAATCCATAGGCAGCAAAATAGCAGACATATGTCGTAGCAATATCTTTACCGATACAGCTCCTAGGGCAATGGAAACTAAGGAGAAAATAAACAAATGGGACTACATCAAAATAAAAAGCTTCTGCACAGCAAAGGAAACTACCAACAAAACCACAAGAAAGCCCACTGCATGGGAGAACATATTTGCCAATGTTATCTCCAATAAGGGTTTAATCTCCAACATTTACAGGGCACTCATACAACTTAACAAAAGGAAGATAAACAATTCAATCAAAAAATGGGCAAAGGACCTAAATAGACACTTTTTAAAAGAGGACATACAGAAGGCCAAGAGAGAGATGAAAAAAATGCTGAAAGTCACTAATGATCTGAGAGATGCAAATCAAAAGGACAATGAGGTGCCATCTCACACCTGTCAGAATGGCTATCATCAACAAATCAACAAACGACAAGTGCTGGAGAGGATGCAGAGAAAAAGGAACCTTTGTGCACTGCTGGTGGGAATGCAGACTGGTGCAGCTACTGTGGAGAACAGTATGGAGTTTTCTCAAAAATTAAAAATGGAACTTCCATTTGACCCAGTGATCCCATTTCTAGGAATATATCCTAAGAAAACAAAAACACCACTCAGAAAGGATATATGCACCCCTATGTTCATAGCAGCACAATTTACCATAGCTAAGATTTAGAAACAGCCTATGTGCCCATCAGCAGATGAGTGGATTAGAAAACTGTGGTACATCTACATAATGGAATACTATGCTGCTGTAAAAAAGAAGGAACTCTTACCATTTGCAACAGCATGGATGGAACTGGAGAGCATTATGTAAGCAAAATAAGCCAGTCAGAGAAAGATAAATATCACATGATCTCCCTCATTTGTTTAATATAATGAGCAACATTAACTGATGAACAAAAATAGAACCAGAGATATAGAAGCATTGAATAGACTGTCCAACCTGTAAGGGAAGATTGGGGAGAGGGGGTAAGAGATCAACCAAAGGACTTATATGCATGCATATGAGCCTAACCAATGGACACAGAGAGTAGGGGGGTGAGGGCATGTGCTGGGGGTGAGAGCAGCTGGGGAGAGGTGGGGGGGAGGACACGCATATAATACTTTAATCAATACAGAATTTAAATTAAAAAATAAATAAAATAAAAAGTTTAATATATACTATTGCAAAATTTAAAAAGAGAGAGAAAAATCTCTACTCTCATTGCCTTGGGAAGAAACAAAGTAGCATAATAACTAAATTACAAAACACATTAAAACATGATAAGTTCTATGGAGAAAATTAAAATAAAATATGAAAAAGTGAGAGATGCGTGCAATTATAAATGGAGTTGGTATCAGAGAGGCCTCACTAAAAAAAAAATGACATTTGAGCAAACCCTTGAAAAGGTAATGCCAATAGCCACATTGAGGAAGTAGGAAGTTAGCGGTACTGAGGAGGGAGTTAACCATACTAAGGAAGTGGGGGAGGGGGGGGTCTGGTAAGAATAAGGAAGGGAGGTAACTGGCCTACTGAGGGAAGGAGGAAACTTCCCACACTGAGGAAAGGAAGGATCTACTCATATGAGGAAATAAGGGAACTAGTCAGACTGAGGAAGTGAGAAAGCTGGCCACACTGAAGAAGTAGGAGTTAGCCGTACTGAGCAAGGAAGGGAGACAGCCATATTAAGGAAGTGAGGGAGCTGGTCAGAATGAGGAAGTGAGGGAGCTGGCCTACTGAGAAAGGGAGGGAGGGAGCCATGCTAACATCTGGCAAAAGGGCATTGCAGACAGACAATCATCAATGCACATACCCTAAAGCAAACCATGCCCACCCAGCAGATTTGGAGAAAGCAACGATTGTATGAAATAATGGCATTTCTGTGAAATTATGTATGTACAAAGAAGCATGTGAAAAATATTTACTGAGATAGTAATAAAAATTTAACTCTGAGTGACAGAATTTCAATTGCTTTTTATTTCTGTCTTTGAATTTTCTGAAATTTTTGAATCGTTTCCAACCTAAATATAACAATGTGTGTTTTTTCTTTATGGAAAAAAAAATTGAATTGGCATACATCACCGTTGTGTTTAGTGACTCAACAAAGACTGCTAAGTCCCTTTTTGTTCATTTTTTCTAAATAATGCATACTCACTTTTAGTGATCATATTGCTCACTAACAACTACTCTACTGGTAACAATGACTTTACCCAGACTCTTTCCCAGGTAGGCATAGCCATGTAAATAGGTTTACCCAATGACCTGTAAGTGAAAGGTTACAGATAATTCTAAAGAAGTGGCCTTAAAGGATGGGATATCCTGGGCTTCTTCAGCTCTTCTTCCTGCTACTGGCCTGGAATTAGATATAACTGTTGATGCACAAACACATTCCTGAACATAAGGACAAAGATCTCGCCCTAGAGATGTCAGAGTCAATGTCATCTACCACTTTGCCAGCCTTTGACTCCCACCTTGGGACTTCCTTCAGAGCAAGAATAAAATTTGTGTGTTTAAACCACTCTTGTTTTTCTGACACATACAGCTGAACAAACCCTTGTCAATATAGTATATAAAGCAGCACTCAACCTATGTCTTCTTAGTGCATGTATAGTGCTCTTTCCATCATGCCACAGTTGTTCCTTGTGTAAGGGAACCCAATCTTGGAGGACAGACACTTGACCTCAGTCGTGAGGGTTGAATCAGAACTTGAAGACAGATATTCACAGACACACGCTAGAAAGCTTATTCAAAAAGATATTAATCAACTGTATGCAATTAAAAATAAGCCTAATTAATATTTCAAAAGGCCAAAACCTTCCTCTATACCAAGAATGCCCAATTAGGAAGAACAAATAGTAATGAAAGCAACAAAATTTATAAAATAAGTATGCTCTTATTACTATTGGCTTCTTCTAATTGTCTTCAATTCTGCGGTCCTGGCCATGACCATGACCAAGTGAGAATGAGATTTGTATTGGGCTCCCCGCTGCAGCTGCATCAATCCACACGTCTTTTTAAAAACACCACTAATCATGACCAAGGCCTTTGGAGATCCCACCTGTGTTAAATCAAGAGCAGGAGAAAGATTTAAAACTTTCCTCTCCATCTCCAGCAAGCCAGGAATGCTCACTTCATTATTAATATCACTTCATGTCCTGGCGTGTGGCTGATTTATTCACACAGTAAAAAAAGTTGAGAGGTGTTTTTTTTTTTCTCTTCATAAAAATTTAAATTCAAAATGATAAGGTTAATGAAAAGCAACTATTTATCTAAGCTACATTTTTATGTGATTTACCTCTCAGGTAAAACCAAGGGATGAAATCCTTGACTCATCATCATTTTAAAGAAAAGCCTTATTGATCCATATTGTTGATAAAAAATTGGACAGGAATTACATTATGCTGGGCCCTTCAAGGAGTACAGTAACTTAATAAATCTTTGTTGGCCTCATGTTTTTTGCAAAGTATTTTGTACCTTCATCCTATATAATAAAAGCCTAATATGCTAAGTGTCCAGTCATCTGGTCATTTGTTCAACCAATCAAATTGTAATATGCTAATGATATGCTAAGGCCGCTCAACTGCTTGCTATGACATGCACTGACCACCAGGGGGCAGATGCTCTGATCAGTAGGTTAGCTTGCTGCTGGGGTCTGGCTGATGGGGACTGAGTGAGATGGGCCAGACATGCCCTGGAGCCCTTCCATGGTCCCTCCCTGGCTGGCCAACCTCCTGTGTCCCTCCCTGGCCCTATGGTGCACCAGTGGGGTCCCATGGCCTGACCTGCACCCTCTCGCAATCTGGGACCCCTTGGGGGATGTTAGAGAGCCGGTTTCAGCCCGATCCCGCAGGCCAGGCCAAGGGACCCCACTGGTGCATAAATTCATCCACCGGGCCTCTAGTCTACTATGAAAACCTACTTAAAATAGGAGTGCAGTTGATCTCTTGGTGAATGGTGGTGTTGACTCAAATTCTCTGGGATCCTGTGTCTGGCCAGTCCCTGAGGCCACATGCTCTCAGCCTGGTCACCCTGGCAGGCTGAGAGCATCTTTTCTTTATGCAGGACTTGGCTGCACACGCCCAAGGGCAACATGGCCCACTCCAGTGTCACCATTACCTTGAAAGGTATTCACTATCGAGTATGAGACGCAGCATGACTATGGTGACTAGGGGGCTACCTGTTTGTGATGGAAAAGAACTGCATTTGGAATCAGGAGGCAAGTGTCCTTGTTCCAGTTCTAACCCTTATTAGCTCCATGACTTCAGACAAGTCTCTTCAAACACCTGTCCTCACTTTCTCATTTATTAATAAGGGCAATCATAACTTAGCATACCAGGTAGATTTTCAATATAATGATATGTGAAAGCACTTTGTAAACAATGAAACAATATATACATGTGAGAAATTGCATGCAATTTTTAATTAAAATTTAATATTTTCTGATCACAGGATTTCAAATAATTAGCCTATTCCTACATAGTTACAAGGCAATCAATGAAACAAAAACCCTGGTCCCCTTGAGTCATTTCACCCAGAAATGCTATGTATAGGTATATATCTTTAAGAAGTGTTCATTGCAACAGTATCTGTGAGAGGGGAAAATTGAGTATAACCAAATGCTTATCAATAAGAAATGGTTATATAAATTATGGTATACTTATATCATTAAAGCTATGAAGGTGTTTTTAAAGTAATACAGCTTCAGCTTCATCTTCTTACTGTACAGAATTTATTGTTTCATTATACCACAATTTATTTATTCATTCTATTATTGATGAGCATTTGGATGGTTTCCAGGTGTAAGTTGTTACAAATAGCATGCTGTGAATATCCTTGAACACGTTTTTGATTAATACATGAACACATTCTGTAGTTATAGGAATAGAGTTACTGGATTATAAAGGGTGTATATTCAGATTAAGTAGCTAATTCCTGTGGCAGCCATGGAAATGGGCTGCTCAGATATCCTGTTGGAAAGCATAGTTGACTGACAGCCCCATCTGCTGCCCTTCTGATTCGCCACGGTGATGGCACCAAGGCCACGCTTCCCCCAAATTGCTCCCAGCCAAAGACTGAGCACAAAGCAAGTACAGCAAGCCCATTTCTGGGGACATGGGATTTATCTAATGATAACTATGACTCAAAAACTCTCCGTCTTCTTGGCTGAAACTTTCTTAGAACTGTGATATAGTTTGAAGCTGTTCTGACCCATTCCTCCTCCTTCCTTTCCCCATCCTTTCACAGTGGTTTGAAGGCTCTCCTGCTTACTCATGCTCCCTATCTTTATCCTGCACCAGAGTTTCCCACAAAAAATATCTTGGATGTTCCCTCTGTCTTGGCATCTACTTCTCAGAAGACCCAAGCCAAGAGACACTTCCAGACAGTTTTGCAAAGTGGTACTCTCCCACCAATAGTGTGTACAACTTCCACTTACTCTGCTTCTACACCAACACTGCTATTTTGTGTCTTTTTCATTTTAATTATTTCAGCATGTGTGTAGTGGTATCACATTGTGGTTTTAATTTTTGTTTCCCTAATGACTAATAAAGTTGAGTACTTTTCATGTGTTTCTTTGTTATTTGATTATCATCTATTGGAGCATTTTTCAACATTTTTCATCTCGTGGCACACATGAATTAGTTACTAAAATTCCACAGCGCGCGCACACACACACACACACACACACACACACACACACATATACAATTTTATTTTTTTGCCCATCTGACAAATGAAAATGGGTATAACTTTGACTCATTCACACTGGATGGCTCTTGTTGTGTTGGCTGTTGTCATTTTTTTATTTGACAATCTAAGGGAAAAGATGTCAGTATCCCTGACCAAATAGGTATTCTGTGTTTTAAAAATTCTTGCAACACATCTGTGTGCCAAGACACACCAGTTGAAAATCACTGATCAATTGTGAAATACCTGTTCAGATCTTTTGTCAACTTTTCTACCAGGTATGCCTTTTATATATATATATATATATTTTTTTATTGATTTCAGAGAGGAAAGGAGAGAGAGAGAGATAGAAACATCAATGATGAGAGAGAATCATTGATCAGCTGCCTCCTGCAGGCTTCCTACTGGGGATGGAGCCTGCAACCAGGGCATGTGCCCTTGACCGGAATCGAACCTGGGACCCTTCAGTCCGCAGGCCAACGCTCTATCCACTGAGCCAAACCAGCTAGGGCAAGGTATGCCTTTTTCTTTTTAAGTTATAGGACTTCTTGTTTTAATCTGAGTCATTTGTCAGATGTACATATTAAAAATATGGGGGGGGGTGAGGACAAATATGTGATACCTTAATCAATAAAGTAATTAAAAAATATATCTTATGCCACTCTGTGAGTTGCCTTTTCATTGTTTTAATGGTGACTTGTTAAACAGAAGTTACAACTACATGCATGAATATGAATGAATCTCACAAACATGTTGAACAACCAAGAAAATGCCAGATACAAAATAATGTGTGCTGTATGATTCACTTTTGGATAAAGTTCAAAACAGGAAAAATTAATCTACAAAGTTAGAAGCTAGGATAGTGACTATCCTTGAGCTGGGGGAGGCCAGTAACTGAATGGAAGAGGGGCCAAAAGGAACATTTCTTGGTGCTGGAATGTTCTGTTCCTTGGTGCATTACATGGGTATGTTCTCACTGGAAAATGCATTGAGCTGTATGCCAATGGTTTATGCAATTTTGTGTATGTATGCTATATTTTAATTAAAATTTTCAATAAAGAGGGAGCTCTGTCTATTCTAAAAAGGAAAAAATATACACTTAATATATTACTGAGTGAAATAGAAATATCACCAGACTATTCATATTTATCAATGACCAAAATGAAACACACTAAACTGTTCATATTGACCTCAGCCTTGGGAGTTTTCTTGTTTTCATTTAATGACAATTTTTATCACATTAAAAGTCTCCAATCAGAGCACTCAAAAAAATGGCAACAATATGCATTTACTCAGGGTCAAATAAATAAAGTAATGTTGAAAGAATATTTTTAACTTGGGGAAATACAAGATACTATAAAAATGAAGTAGCCCTCTTTTCAAGCTGATCTGCCATTGCAGTAAGTGATCCTTTAGAAAAGCATGTGTTCCTAAAGATCAAGATATTCTTAGAATGAGAAAAAACTTCTCTCCGGAAAGTGCACAGATTCCTCCTCCAGACAGGTTCTCCGTGAGTTAAAGATTGCATTTACTTTAGTTGGGAAGCATGAATGTTCTTCTTCTTCCATTTTAACTTTTCAAGTCCTACTTATGTTTCATTGTTTAGCAAGCTCCTCCTGCTCCATGAAATGCCACTGCATTGTGCCAGTGGCTATGATCTCTGCCTCTTTTGCCTGCACAGCTCACGCACATTCTCTAGGACATTCATGATAGTGAATTGTTCATGCTGTTATTGTTATTTAATGCCTGACAAAAGTTACTTATATTTTCACCCACTAAACATGGTTATAGCTTAAATAGCATTTGTCTTTACCTCCTTGTTTGATTGACAAAGAAACTGTGATCGAAGTTCACACCTTTAATGAAAATAAGAGTAAAATTCCCTGCTCATTTTAAGTCAGAGTCAGACAAGTAGAGATGGACAATAGCTGGTTGCTTTGCTTCCCTCTGCTAGACTACACCCCAGAAAGCACCAGCTAGACCCCACATAGGCATAAATAGAAGAGAGCTAGACAACCAACATGGGTTTAAATTCTTAACATCTGAAACCATTTTGAGCTGCTGCCTTTTCACACATCTATCACTGAAAAAAACCTAGCTACAAAGCATGGTTCTTTCTGATAGTAATATTTGTTAGCATTTATTGATTTCTAGACATTCACATGCATATTGTTCAAAACACTTTATGGATATTTAATCCTCCTGGAAATTCTTTGGGTTTTTCCCTCTTTTCAGCTTTATTGAAGTATAATCCTATCTAATAATAGAGTAGTATGCAAATTAACCGTACCTCCGCGACAAAAATGGCGGCCCCCATAGCCACAAGATGGCAGCGACCAGTACGCTCATCCCCGCCGGAGTTCCCCAGTTCCAGGGAGGACTGCCGCTGAGAGCCGGGCAGCTCGGGGTGTCCGGCTGGGAGGCGTCCGCGCCCCCACGCCGCCATCGCCGCCCGGAGACCGCCCGGGGTGTCCGGCTGGGAGGCGTCCGCACCCCCAAGCCGCCAACCCCTCCGGGAGGCCGCCCGGGGTGTCCGGATGGGAGGCGTCTGCACCCCCAAGCCGCCAACCCCTCCGGGAGGCCGCCCGGGGTGTCCGGATGGGAGGCGTCCGCGCCCCCAAGCCGCCAACCCCTCCGGGAGGCCGCCCGGGGTGTCCGGATGGGAGGCATCCACGCCCCCAAGCCGCCAACCCCTCCGGGAGGCCGCCCGGGGTGTCCGGATGGGAGGCGTCCGCGCCCCCAAGCCGCCAACCCCTCCGGGAGGCCGCCCGGGGTGTCCGGATGGGAGGCGTCCGCGCCCCCATGCCGCCAACCCCTCCGGGAGGCCGCCCGGGGTGTCCGGCTGGGAGGCGTCCCGACCCCACGCCTCCAAAGCCTCCCATAGGCAGCCTGGGGTGTCCTGATAGGAGGCGCCCAGGACCCCACACTGCCATCCCCTCCTGGAGGCAGCCCGGGGTGTCTGGCTGGGAGGCGTCCCGACCCCATGCCGCCAACCCCTCCCAGAGGCAGCCCGGGGTGTCTGGATAGGAGGCGCCCAGGACCCCACGCTGCCATCCCCTCCCAGAGGCAGCCCGGGGTGTCTGGATAGGAGGCGCCCAGGACCCCACACTGCCATCCCCTCCTGGAGGCAGCCCGGGGTGTCTGGCTGGGAGGCGTCCGTGACCCCACACCGCCAACGCCTCCCAGAGGCAGCACGGGGTGTCTGGATAGGAGGCGCCCAGGACCCCACACTGCCATCCCCTCCTGGAGGCAACCCGGGGTGTCTGGCTGGGAGGCGTCCGCGACCCCACACCACCAACGCCTCCCAGAGGCAGCCCAGGGTGTCTGGATAGGAGGCGCCCGGGACCCCATGCCGCCATCCCCTCCTGGAGGCAACCCGGGGTGTCAGGATGGGAGGCGCCCAGGACCCCACACTGCCATCCCCTCCCAGAGGCAGCTCGGGGTGTCTGGATAGGAGGCGCCCAGGACCCCACACTGCCATCCCCTCCCAGAGGCAGCCCGGGGTGTCTGGATAGGAGGCGCCCTCAACCCCACCCCGACAACCCCTCCCAGAGGCAGCCCTAGGTATCTGGCTGGGAGGCACCCGCGCCCCCCAGGGAGCGAGTCAAGTACTGATGATTCTTCCAAAGGAAAAGTTTAGAGAAAGAGAGGATAGAAAAGGAATAGAAGGAGAAAAGTAAGAAAGGACAAAAGATGAAACATCAAGAAAAAGAAAGAGAAGAAAAAAAGGAAGAAACAACCACAGGATATCACCTTTCCAAGTCTCATGAAATTCCTGTTTAAGGAGTTTATTTTATGAGTCTTTTAGTTTGGGTTTACATTTTTACTGTTTTGTCAAGACCACAGCAGGTACACTGTCCAATATGTTTTTCTAAAATAAATTTTATTGATTTTTTTACAGAGAGGAAGGGAAAAGGATAGAGACTAGAAACATCTATGAGAGAGAAACATCGATCAGCTGCCTCCTGCAGTATGTGCCCCCAACCAAGGTACATGCCCTTGACCAGAATCGAACCCGGGACCCTGAGTCTGCAGGCCGACACTCCATCCACTGAGCCAAACCAGTTAGAGCAGTCCAATATGTTAAAGAAAAAACCCTATCTAATAAAGAGAGAATATGCAGGGGAGGGCATTTGGGGGTGACCGGGCTGTCAGGGGAGAACAGTTGGAGATGATCTGGCTGGCAGGGGAGCAGTTAGGCGTCGATCAGGCTGGCAGGGGAGTGGTTAGGGCAGTGATGGCGAACCTATGACACGCGTGTCAGCACTGACACACGTAGCCATTTCTGATGACATGCGGCAGCATGTCGAGGATGAAACATTTGCTGCTCCTGAGGATGAAACATTTGCGACTAGAGTCTTGGAGTTAGTATTTTCCTCAAAGTGACACATTACCCAAGTTATGCTCAGTTTTTTGGCGAAGTTTGACACACTAAGCTCTAAAGGTTGCCCATCACTGGGTTAGGGGGTGATCAGGCTGGCAGGCAGAAGTGGTTAGGGGCAATCAGGCAGGCAGGCGAGCAGTTGGGAGCCAGCAGTCCCGGATTGTGAAAGGGATGTCTGACTGCCTCTTTAGGCCAGATCCCTGTCGGGCCTAAAGAGGCAGTCAGACATCCCCTGAGGGGTCCCAGATTGGAGACTGTGCAGGTTGGGCTGAGGGACACCCTCCCCCAGTGCACGAATTTCGTGCACCGGGCCTCTAGTACACAAATAAAATGTGATATATTTAAAGTAGTGTACAGCATGATGATGCTTTGATATACATATAAATTGTGAAAGTATTCCCTCCATTGAGTTAAATACATCCATTACTTCCCCATATTTGCTTATTTGTTTTCTTATTCCTTTTTTTCTGTTTTTTTGTTTTGTTGTTTGTTTATTTTTGTAAGAAGTCTTCATTTCTACTCTCTTAGGAAATTTCAATTATATAATACATTATTATCAGCTATAGTCATCAAATCCTCAGTTCTCATTAATCTTACAACTGAAAGTTTATACCCTTTTACCAACCTCGCCCCATTTCCCCCATTCCTCAGCTTCCGGCAACCACTATTCTATTCTTTATTATTATTACTAGAGGCCCGATGCATGAAAATTCGTGCAAGAATGGGCCTTCCTTCCCCCTGGCTGCTGGCACCGGCTTCCCTCCGGCACCTGGGACCCGGGCTGTTTCCCTCCTGTGGCCACCCGCAGGCACCCGGGACCTGGCTGGCTACCTTCTGCCCTGGCTTCGTCAGGAAGGATGTCCAGAATGATGTCAGGAAGACGTCCGCTCTAATTAGCATATTACCCTTTTATTATTATAAATTATAAATTCTATTATTTTTTTAGATTCTGTGTATAATTATGCCATGCAGTAATTTTCTTTCTATTTCTGTCTTAATTCACTTAGAATAATACCCTCCAGGTTCACAGATCCATCCGTGTGGTTGCAAATGACAGGATTTCCATTTTTAATACTAAATAACATTTGTGTGTGTGTGAGTGCTGCAATGAACATAGAAGTACAATATACGTTCAAGGTATGGATTTTACTTCCTTTGGATATATACCCAGAAGTAAGATTGCTGCATCATATAATAGTTCCATTTTTAATTTCTTGAGTAACTTTTATGTTATTTTCCATAATGGTTGTACCAGTTTACATTCCCACCGGGAGTATACAAGAATTTCCTTTTCTGCACATCCTAGTCAGCATTTGTTATCCCTTGGTTTTTTGATAATATACATCTTAACAAATGTGAGGTGATATCTCATTGCGGTTTTGATTTGCATTTCCCTAGTGATTAGTAATGTTAAGCACCTTTCATGTACAGATTGCTTATTTGTGTGCCTTGTATGGAAAAAATGTCTACCCGGTTATTTGCCCATATTTTAATTGAGTTATTTGCAGGTGGGTTTTTGTTCTTGTTTTAATCCTCACCCAAGAATATGTTTTTATTGATTTTAGAGAAAGTGGAGGGGGGAGAGAGAGAGAGAGAGAAACACCCATGTGAGAAACATCTATCGGTTGCCTCTCATATGTGCCCCTACCAGGGATCAAACCCACAACCTAGGTGTGTGCCCTGACCTGGAATCAAACCTGCAAACTTTTGATGTATAGGACGATGCTCCAACCAACTGAGCCACCAGGTCAGGGCTTATTAGTGGGTTTAGGTTTGTTTGTTTGTTTGTTTGGGGTTTAGGGGTTTGTTGTTTTTTGCTACTGAGTTATATAAGAGTTTATATATTTTGGATATTAACCTAGTTAGATAGATGATTTCCAAATATTTTTTCCCACTCCATAGGTTACTTTTTCATTTTATGAACAGTTCCCTTTGTTTTGCAGAAGGCTTTTAGTTTGATGTATTTCCACTTGCTTATTTTTGTTGCCTTTGCTTTGGGTACTAAATGCAAAATATCATTTCCAAGACCAATGTCAAGGAGCTTACTCTCTATATATTCTTCTAGGACTTTTATGGTTTCAGATCATCTGCTCAAGTCTTTAATCTACTTTGAGTTGATGTTTGTGAACGGAGTAAGCTGGGGGTACAGTTTCATTCTTTTGCATGTGGACCTACAGTTTTCCAAACACCATTAATTGAAGAGACTCTCTTTTCCCTGATGTATATTCGTGGCTCTTTTGCTGTAAATTAATTGACCATATATACAGCAGTTTATTTCTGCGCTCTCTATTCTGGTCCATTGCTATATGTATGTGGTTTTATGACCATATTGGACTGTTTTTATTTTAATAGGTCTGTAAGGCAGTTTGAAGTCAAGAAGTGTGATGCTCCAGCTTTGTTTTCTTCCTAAGATTGCTTTTGCTATTTGGGGTCTCTTGTGGTTCTATATGAACTTTAGGGTTGTTTTCTCTATTTCTTTTAAAATTTGGACTTTTGATAGGGATTGCATTAAATCTGTAGATCCTTTGATTAGTATGAACATTTTAACAATACTTTTTCCAATTCATGAACAAATAATGTATTTCCATATATTTTTTGGCTTCTATAATTTATTTCATTGATGTTTTATAGTTTTCAACATACAGATTTTCACCTTCTTAGTAAAATTTATTACTAAGGAATGTATTCTTTATGATACTATTAAAAATGGGATTGTTTTCTTAATTTCTCTTTTCAATACTTCGTTGTTAGTGTATAGATACACACCTGATTTTTGTACATTGGTTTTTTTATCTGGCAACATGACTGGATTAATTTATTCTAATAGTGTTAATAGTCTTTTAGTGGAGTCTTTAGGGTTTTCTTGTGAACCCAAGACCCATTGGCTCTCAGATCTAGGTGATTTTGGGGGCCTATCCCTCAGGTTATTGCCTTAAAAGTTGGAGCAGTAGATGTGTGGTCCAAACTTTTCACTCCTCAGGGAAAAGCTGGGAGTCAGGGATTTCTTTCCCATGTATGGTGCTCTGCTGAGGGTGGGGGTTATAGGATGTCTCAGTCTTTCTACCCATTTCAATGTGGGTACTTTCTCAGTTGCCTGCTATGTAGGAGTCACTCAGCTAGTTTCTGGATTCCTCTCAGATGGAATACATGCGTAGTTGTATATTCAGTGAATACAGTAAGAGGAGGGAAATTCAGGCTCCTGCTATGTCACAATCTTTTTTTTTTCTTAATCAATAGCTAATTTATTGATTTTTTAATATATTTTATTGATTTTTTACAGAGAGGAAGGGAGAGGGATAGAGAGTTAGAAACATCGATGTGAGAGAAACATCGATCAGCTGACTCCTGCACACCCCCTACTGGGAATGTGTCCGAAACCAAGGTACATGCCCTTGACTGGAATCAAACCTAGGATCCTTCAGTCTGCAGGCCACTGCTCTATCCACTGAGCCAAACCGGTTAGGGCTATTATTGTCCCCATTTTATAGAGGAGAAAACTGAGGCACAGAAAAGTTAAATAAATTGCATAGCTCGTACAATAAATGGGTGAGCTGGAATTTAATCCAAGCATTCTAAATCCAGATCCCTTAGTAATAACCTCTATAGCAGCGGTTCTCAACAAGGGGTGATTTTAACTCCAGAGGATATTTGGCAATGTCTGAAGACAGTGTGATTGCCACAACTGGAGGGGGAGAATACTATTGACATCTCGTAAGTAGAAGCCAGGGATATTGCTAATATAATGCACAAAACACTTCCCCACAACAACAAATTATTCAGCCCAAACTGTCAATAGAGTGGAGGTTAAGAAAGTAAAAACTGCTCTATATTATACTGCCTCTGGGATGAGTTTGCTATAAAAAACATGGTCTGCAGACTAACAGCATTGCATCACCTAGAACCTGGTTGGAAAAGCCCACTCCAGATCTACTAAATTAGAACCTGCATTTTCATAAGATCCATATGTGCTTTATTTGCCCATTAAAGCTTAAGAGCAGTGAATTATACTTTTAGCTTCACCATGCTGTGATGAATCTTAAATAAGACAAATCCCACATACCAGCCTAGTCTCCATGCAGAGGCAAAGAGAGACAATATTAGGAAGATAGTGGTTGTAGAGAGCGTCTGGGAAGGCACATTGAGCATTTCTTTAATTTTTGTCAGTTGAGTCCAGTGGTGTTGGCAGAGCCATGTCCTGGAAACACACTGTGCCAGAGACAGGTAGGTTGTCAGCCTGACCCTTAGCTCAGGTGCCAGGGGGTGGGTTTCATTATCTAAGTTCAGCCAGGCACAAGGAAAGGACTGCAATTATCCAGACTTAGAAGGAGTGACTATTACAAAGAAGCCACAAGAATGAAAAATTACAGCTTGATCTTTAACCATGACTATAGCTTGATCTTTAACCATGATTTCACATAATTTTCTTTGTTTTAAACTCTAGTAAAACTTCCTGGAATTATACTGTATAAAATAAATGCACTGCACCGGCTCTGGGTCACTATCTCTCCATCAGAGGACAGCTGTCCCACCCAATCCCAGCTTTCCCTTCAGTTTCTGAGTCTGTCTCTTTCATTTTCTCAATCCCCTATTGCCCCTACTCAGGACTCCTGTCCACTCTCCAGCTGTGCTGGACACAGTAAAGGAAGAAATACTTAATATCTGGCACCCAAACAGGGACCTGAACACTGGGGTAATCTTAGCCAAGTGAGGGGAATGCTCCGGGAGTGTGCTCACAACAAACTGAAGAAGTAAGGTAAGGAGCGTAAGGTAAGAACTGGGTGTAAAACATGGGATATTCAGGATCTCAGGAAAGAGATCTCTACTCTCTAATGCTTAAAACTATGCTTAAAGCTAGAGGATGCTCTGTTAAGCCTGGCCAAATACTTGATTTCTTAAGTTTTGTTAAAGATGCCCTTGGTTTCCTGAAGAGGCAACCATCAACTTCAAACCTGGGAAAAGGTTAGAAAGCAGTTGCATGACCAATACACAGCAGAAGGTCCAGAGAAGATTCCTATTCCTACATTCGCACTGTGGTCCTTAATTCGTGATTGCCTTGATCCAGAGCAGGAGAGTTTAAGAATCTCTAAGCAGGCCCTGGCTGGTTTGGCTCAGTGGATAGAGCATTGGCCTTCAGACTAAGGGGTCCCGGGTTCGATTCTGGTCAAGGGCATGTACCTTGGTTGCGGGCACATCCCCAGTGGGGTGTGTGCAGGAGGCAGCTGATCGATGTTTCTACCTCTCTATCCCTCTCCCTCCCTCTCTGTAAAAGATCAATAAAATATATATATTTTTAAAAAGAATCTCTAAGCAGGGTGTGGCCACAACTTTACAGCCTACAGCAGAGGGATGTGAATCTCTAAAAACACCATTTCCCCCCTCTATGCCACCTCCTCCTCAGCCCGCTGCTCCTACCATCGCAATCAAAAGCCTACCTGATAAAGTTGATCGATGTTTCTCTCTCATCGATGTTTCTGTCTATCCCTCTCTCTTCCTCTCTGTAAAAAAATCAATAAAATTAAAAAAAAAAAAAAGCCTACCTGATAAAGTTTTACCTCCTAATTATGAGCCGGAGCTAGAGTTTGAGGCAGAGCGAGACAAGCATCACAGTGATCGGGGTGACTCAGATAATAAAAAGGATTTTGCTTGTAGCTGCCCAACCTTCAGGGCTGGATGCAGGTGCTCAGCTGAAGTGAAAGCAACTTCATATTTCATTTTGCTGAAGGCTCAAGCTATTTGTAGTGGGCTGAACCAAGTAGAAAAAAATTAAAGAAAATTTTCCAGCAGCTGCCAAGAATTCTTAAAGACCTTTTTCTTTCCCTCCCAGGCCATTAGAAATTTTTAGCTAATTAGATTTCTGTCTATGTGTCTATATGTAATTTTAATTTGCTTTTCTTTGATTTATGCTTTTATTATGCTGTGTTAAAATTTTAAGATTCCAAGATTAATTCGAAAGTGTAAAATCTATGAAAATTGCAACCCAGGGAAGTTTAAACAAAGGCCAGCTAATTCCAAGCCTGCCTGTGACGCATAAACCCTCACAGGCCAGCCCTAGGGAAGTGAAGCATGGAAATGGACAGGTGGTAAGCATGTCTTCCCAGCATTTTCTCTACAATTCAAAGTATATTGTAGAATTATTAAAATATAAAAATAAAAAGGCCTAAAAAGGATCAAGGGCAGACAAAAAATTAATAATAATAATAATAATAATAATAATAAATCCTTTGTCCTGCCTTTCCCTCCCTATGCAATGGGGGTGGGAGCGGGGCGCGAGAATCTAAGGGATCAGCCAAGATAGTGATTTACAATCTTAGCCTCCCCCTCAGGCTCCAAGCAGCCCTTTGGCCACTGTGCCACCAGAAACGAGCTTTTCTAGGCTGTGAAAAAAGTTAGAGCCACAGCAGTAACCTTAGCATGTTATCTCTAAGGAAAATCTGGGTTTTAAATTCAAGCGGCTACAGCCTGGGAATGGGCTGTAAGGCCTGCTCCCTCCTCCCCCTGCCTTTTCTCTAGCCTCTTATACTGGTACATATACATAACTTTCCAAAGTCTTGGTAACTTAAAGACTTTGGAACATTACTAGGTTAAATAATAAACATTTAAATATTTTAAAATAACATAAAATACTGATATATTAATTGCTAGACAAGTTTTAATTCACCTGCTCTTAGCTTTTATTACAGAAGGTCTCTTACACTTTATTAAAGATATATTTTCTTAAAAGTAAGAGTATTTTTAAGGTATATTCATAAATGTCAATTTAAGAAATATTGGCTATTTATTTTTTGATTATCATTAAAAAATTAAGATTTTTGCATTTTGCCTCCCTAAACGAAGGGTAATTAGCTTATGTCAAAATATTTAAGAAGACTTATAGCAGAAATCCAATTAGTGTCATTTACTGTCCATATCTAAGGACAAATAAAGTTAGAAAATAAGCCTTATTTTGGTTAGTTCTTTTCTAGTAAAATAATTATGTTATATTAATCAGGTATTAAAAACAAACAAACTAAAATAAACAAAAATCTTTTGATCATAGGAACTGAAGTTTACTAGTCTTTGTTCCTGTCCAATATACTTTAATATATAATATTTTAGTAAAACCAAGTTTGACAATCCTTCAAGGGTTTGAATTTTAAGAAATCATCTCATGATCTAGAATTGACTTTATATCATCCCAATAGGCTCTAAAATGCCTCAAATGATTCTTTTCTTTCTCATAAAGGAAAGCGCAAAGCATGTAATAAACTACTGCCTAGCAGCTTTTCCAGTCATGGGACAGCCCCTAGAGACAAAAACAGATAACAGACCTGCCTATACTAGCTCCTCCTTTCAGCAGTTTTGCAAGCAATACCAAATAATACATAAAACAGGAATTCCCTATAATCCTCAGGGAAGGCAATTATAGAAAGAGCCAATCGAACCTTGAAGACTCAGTTACAAAAACAAAAAGGGGGAGATGGGTATTATCCTACTTCACAGAAACAGTTAAGGCATGCTCTTTATACTTTACATTTTTAAAATTGTGACCATGAGGGTCGCACAGCAGCCGAGAGGCACCAAGCTCCTGGTGCCATGGCATCTGCCGGTATGGCACGATGGAAGGATTTACAAACAGGGCAATGGAGAGGGCCAGATCCAGTAATGATGTGGGGAAGAGGCCATATTTGTATCTTTTCAGAAGGTGCTTCTAACCCTGTCGGGGTGCCAGAGCGACCGGTGTGTCACAACCATGGGCCTGGGAGAACAGCTCATCCTGCCGTTTAAGAAGCTGAAGGTCACACCTCCCATGATGATGCCAGCTCAGCCACCGACCCCAAAGAAGAAGAAAAGCAGAAGACAGGTGACCAAGGCCACCCGAGAAACCAGTGTCCCCACTTGGGGTCAACTGAAGAAGCTGACCATCGATGCTTGGCAAGTGGTGAAAGAACAGGGGGTTCAGATAACCCTCTCCACCCTTTCTGTTGCTATGATGGCACTTGTCAGCTGCCAGGTAAGTATGGCTGCAGCAGAAACTTACTGGACTTATGTTCCAGACGTCCCTGTGGTCAATCCAGCCACCTGGACGGGGGAGTCGGTGCCAGTGTTTACTAACAACACCAATATGGTTGGGGGTAGCTCCGACAAGCACGTAATTCCTTCTTCCCAAGGTGATTATACTTATAATGGCTTTAGTGGAGCGCTCCCTATTTGTTTATATAAAAAGGGGACTTCAGGATGTTTACAGCTTGGACAAGAAAATAAGACATCCTATGGAGACGCAGACATTGCTAACATTGCAGGCCCCAGGGATATGGGAAAATATATTCAGACAGTTACTAAACTAGGCCACCCGATGGCTGCCTGATAAGCATCCCCAACTTCCCTACTGTCCTAATAGCACCACTACTGAGCTGGGAGCATTTCCGCAATGGCAAGATTGTGCCAACCCTGTACCAGTAAGACATAATATTTCTGGCTCTGACTTGTATGTATTGGATTGGTCTCACAGGCTTGATGCTAAATATTCCCATCACGAGCCTATGTCACCAGGAGGGTTTGTGGGTAATGCCCTGACCACAGAAACAGAAAATTTACAGAAAGATCTTTGGTGTTTAGCCACTGCCCTTGACTTTCTTTATTTTACTGGTTCTTCCTTAGCTGATATTAAAGGAGCATGTTCATCAAGCCCTTGCTATGGCTTACGAGCTTGTGTCCAGCCCCCATATGTATCGGTGACTGGAAATGTAAACATCACCAGATTGGACACTCATTATGCTGTCCTATGCCATCACTGTAACCTTACCAGCTGTGTTACCAGGCATAACCTGAATGAAGATATACTAATTTTAAAGCAGCCTTCTTTTATTATGCTTTCTGCTAACATAACAGGAAAATAGTATCAAGATGCAGGCCTCCAGGCATTACAGGAATTACACAATCAACTGTCCCAGGAAAAGCGTGCTTTGGGACTTATTATTTTTATTGTTATCCTAGTTACTGTTATCGCATCTGCTGCGACTGCTTCTCTTGCATTGACCCAAAGCATCAAGAATGCAAGGTTTGTCAATGAGTTGGCTCAGAACACCTCAACTACACTTCATGATCAAGAAGATATAGACAGAAAGCTAGAAACAAAGTTAAATGCTTTGAAAGCTGTAGTAATAGGACTAGGTAATCAATTAGAAAGTGTCAAGATTAGACAGCAGCTGCAATGCCATGCTGTTTTTATATATATATTTGTGTGACTTCAGCCCACTATATCAGTTCTCTATGGGATTGGAGTAAAATCAAAATGCACCTACAGGGAATATGGCATCATAATAATATCAGTATAGACCTAGTACAGCTACACAAACATGTGTAAGCCATTCAAAATAGTCATGATGAAATTATATCTCCAGAGAAACTGGCAAAAGAATTGTGGGATGATTTAAAAGAATTTAATCCATGGAAAATGCTAAAACACACCACCTGGTACCTAATAGGATTCTTCTGTATACTACTAATTTTATCCTGCTTTCTTTCAGTCAGCAGCAAGTTCCTGCGATCTCAAGTCCGAAGGCTCCAACTAGATTTCCATAAACTACATTTAAAAATAAATAAGGGGGAGATGTAGAGAGCACCTGGGAAGGCACATTGAGCATTTCTTTAATTATTGTCAGTTGAGTCCAGTGCATTGGCAGAGCCATGTGCTGGAAATGCACCATGCCAGAGACAGGTAGGTTGTCAGCCTGACCCTTAGCTCAGGTGCCAGGGGGTGGGTTTCATTATCTTAGTTCAGCTAGGCACAAGGAAAGGACCCAATTATCTGGGCTTAGCCAGGAGTGACTATTACAAAGAAGCCACAAGAATGAAAAATTATAGCTTGATCTTTAACCATGACTATAGCTTGATCTTTAACCATGATTTCACATAATTTCCTTTGTTTTAAACTCTAGTAAAACTTCCTGGAATTATACTGTATAAAATAAACACACTGCACTGGCTCTGCGTCACTATCTCTCCATCAGAGGACAGCTGTCCCACCCAGTCCCAGCTTTCCCTACTATTTCTGCGTCTGTCTTTCTCATTTTCTCAATCCCCTGTTGCCCCTACTCAGGACTCCTGTCCACTCGCTAGCTGTGCTGGACACGGTAAAGAGAAATATTTAATAAGTGGTGGGGGTGCAAGATAGTGTTGGTGGTAAAGGGAAATGGATAGATCTAATATTAGGAACTGAAACTTTCTTCAGCACATGGCTCTTAAATGGTTGACTTCCACATAATGATGAAAGATTGTAAACAACTGTGCTAGCATGCCAAAAGGACAAATAACCCCCGCCAAAAAAAATGCATATCCTATGAGCTATGGTTTTTATTCAACTATGCAGGCATCACAGAATCTACATAAAATAAAATCATCCCATTAACAGAATTCATGAAGCCAGATAATTTGTGCTGATAAAGATAAAAAGAGAATGGACTAAATTGGGTGAGGTGTTTGTGTTTGTTTGTTTACTTTAATTGCTAATGTTGGTGACATGTAAACTTCGTTTTAAAACCAATCTAACGCTCACTGTCATTTCTGGGCAAATAACATGTATTGAGTTGTCCTCCAAACACAAAGGATTTCATGCCATTATCACTTCTTTGGTGATACACAAAGATCTGGTATGACTAAAGCAATGGCAGTCCAAAGATATCCTTCTACCAGCAACTCTCAAAATTCAAATTTCTAGTTAAGCCATTTCTAGTTAAACATGCATGCAAGGTAAACCATTTCCTAGAACCCATTTTTCCTTTATTTGTCAGAGGTATTTATTTAATATTGATTTTGTATTTCTATATTATTATTTTATTATTCACACTCTTGTTTTAAGCAGCTTCAAATCCATATGGAATTACTGGTGAATAATATAGAAAGTGAGAGGTGTATAGATAGAAGTGATAAGTTGGATGTGAGAGACACAAAAAAAGTGGATGTTTAATTTCAACTTTTTGGGCTTCTTTTAAAACACTGACCTATGGAATTGAAAATTATATGATAAATAACTTCCACAAACTCCCTCCAAAAGTGTGATAATCTGAAACAAAAACACATCCACAGTTTAGGGCTTGAAGATAATCCCTTTCTGGAGACAAAAGACTGAAAAACACCTGTGTCTTCTATACAAGCTACGTTAAATCCTATCTAATAATAGAGTAATATGCAAATTAACCATCACTCCATGACAAAAATGGCAACCCCCATAGCCACAAGATGGTGGCGCCCAGTCCGCTCAGCTCCACTGCTGGAGTTTCCAGCCTGTCGGCAGGAGCAGCAAAGCTGGATTCGCCTCCAGAGGGGTTTTTGATCCACCCCCAGACACAGCAGTCAGAGCCTGGACAGCAGGGCATGGAGGCTTTGGCAGCAGCGGGGAAGCCCTAGGCCCTGCAAACAGAGCCCGGCCAGCAGGGCATGAAGGCTTCCATGGCAGCGGAGAAGTCCCAGGCCCTGCAAACAGAGCCAGGCCGGGACAGCAGGGCATGGAGGCTTCCGCGGCAGTGGGGAAGCCCCAGGCCCTGCAAACAGAGCCCGGCCAGCAGGGCATGAAGGCTTCCGTGGCAGCGGAGAAGTCCCAGGCCCTGCAAACAGAGCCAGGCCAGGACAGCAGGGCATGGAGGCTTCCGCGGCAGTGGGGAAGCCCCAGGCCCTGCAAACAGAGCCTGGACAGCAGGGCATGGGGGCTTCCTTAGTGTGTCAGTGTCCTCATAGCCCCCAGGCCTGGCAGACAGAGCACACACTCAGGGCATTGGGGCTTGCTTCGCATGGCGCATGGTGAGGCTGGCAGTAAGCGGAGAGCAGGGTATGAGGGCTTCATCTCCATGGCTGCAGCAAAACCTTCAGACCCGCAAAGAGCAGAGAACCCCGGGGAGTGGGCCTAAGCCATCAGTAGGACATCCCCTGAGAGCTCCTGGATTGTAGAGGGTGCAGGTTGGGCTGAGGGACCCTCGTGCACAAATTTCGTGCACCGGGCCTCTAGTTACTACATATAATTTTAAGTATATCCTATAAAAATATTTGTAATAAATAAGCTGTGGTCCATGTAAACAATGGAAGACTATGCAGCTATAAAAAAGAAGGATCTCTTACCCTTTGAGACAACATGGAGAGACCTGGAGAGTATTATAAGAGAAATAAACCAGGCAGAGAAAAACAAATATCATATGAATTCACTTGTATGTGAAATCTAATGAACAAAATAAACTGACAAACAAAATAGATCTAGAGGCATGGAAGCATGGAACAGAATGATGAATGTCAGATGGATGGGGTGGGAGTAGGCAAGTGGGAAGAGATTAACCAAAGAGTTTATATGCATACTAGTGTCCCGGTGCACGAAATTCGTGCATGGGGAGTGGGGGGTGTTCTTCAGCCCGGCCTACACCTTCTCCAATCTGAGACCCCTTGAAGGATGTCCTACTGCCAGTTTACAGGGATTGGGCCTAAACTGGCAGTCGGACATCCCTCTTACAATCTGGGACTGCTGGCTCCTAACCGCTCACCTGCCTGCCTGCCTGCCTGATTGCCCCTAACCACTCTGCCTGCTGGCCTGCTAGTCCCCAACTGCCCCCCGCCGCCAGCCTACTCACCCCCAACTGCCTCCCCTGCCAGCCTGCTCATCCCCAACTGGCCCCCCTGCTGGCCTGCTCACCCCCACTTTCCCTCCCCACTGGCCTGCTTGCCCTCAACTGCCCCCCTGCTGGCCTGCTCACTCCAAACTGCCCCCTGCTGTCCTGATTACCTCCAACTGGCCCCCCTGCTGGACTGCTTACCCCAAAGGCCCTGCCCCCCACCAGCCTGATCACCCACAACTGCCATTCCATCCTGGCCTGATCATCCACAACTGCCCTCCCCTCTTGGCTCTAACCACCTCTAATGGCCTCTACCTAGGCCCCGCCACCATGGCTTTGTCCAGAAGATCATCCGGAAGGTCTCCTGGAAGGTCTCTCAGTCTAATTAGCATATTACTCTTTTATTAGTACAGATAGAGGCCTAGTGCACAGGTGGGGGCCAGCTAGTTTGCCCTGAAGGGTGTCCCAGATCAGGGTGGGGGTCCCGCTGGAGTGCCTGGTCAGCCTGGGTGAGGGGCTGATGGCTGTTTGCAGGCTGGCCAAGCCCCCCAGTGGGGACCCTCACCCCATGGGGGTGTGGCCAGCCTGGGTGAGGAGCTGAGGGCTGTTTGCAGGCTGGCCACAGCCCCTTTGTGGGGAACGGGGGGGTCCCGCTGTGGTGTCTGGCCAGCCTGGGTGAGGGGCTGATGGCTGTTTACAGGCTGGCCACAGCCCCCCGGTGACCCAAGCTCCCAGCCCCATCTTTTTTTCTTTTCAGCACCTCCTTGAGCAGAGGCCAGGGCCAGCTGGAAGCAGGTATCTGGGATTTATTTATCTTCTATTATTGAAACTTTGTAGCCTTGAGCAGAGGCCAGGATCAGCCAGGGTGGGAGGAAGCTTGGCTTCCTCCATCGCTGGGGGCAACCCAAGCCTCCTGCTCACTCCAGCTCGGTGGCCGCCACCATCTTGGTTGGGTTAATTTGCATACTCACTCCGATTGGCTGGTGGGCATAGTGGAGGTATGGTCAATTTGCATGTTTCTCTTTTATTAGATAGGATATGCATTGCCCATGGACACAGACAATAGTGTGATGAAGGGGGTATATCAGGAGCCAGGTGGAGAGAGACAAGGAGGGGAAAAAAGGAGGGACATCTGTAATACTCTCAACAATAAAGATAAATTTAAAAAATTAAAAATAATAAAAAATAAAATAAGTATATACATTTTCTTAGTTCTAATGCTTAAAAGACTCTAGGCTATTATAGGCATAAAAAACATATGCACATGTACATGTACCACATGTTTATAGTCGATTATACTACATAATGTATACATCAATAACTAAAAAGTCAAAGAACCTCTCTTCTTTAGCTCCTCTGAAAATATGCCACCAAACTCTGGTTTTGATTGAAACCATTTGTTGCATGATTGTTTGTTATCCAGGTTCTGTTTGAGTCTATCTCAGAATCTTCCACCTTAGTCTATCCAGCACCTTTGGCTTAAAGGTGCCTGTCCTAACATTCCCCAGTCAAGGGATGAGCATCTGCTTGTGTTGTGCACTCCTGGAAGCTTTGCTTCAGGAAGAAAGCCTGTAGCTCTCCTTTTATCTACACCCAGGAAGTGCCCAGATAACTTGATTGGGTTATAGGGAACTGAAAGCTTGTGCTGTTTTTACTGAATATATCTTCGACCTTATTGTTGGAAAAGAGCCTTGCTTGACATTTGATATTAATCATAGACGCAGGAGAAACAACTCAGGGAGCGGGAATTGTCATCTGTGACCAATCAAGTCTCCCTGGACACAACCCACTGCTCAATGTTGCTTTAACTTGCTGAGCTGAGACGTCACACCTGTCAGCCAACTCACACATCTTTCCAAGGACTTGCTAGATTAGTTTTCTCCCTGTCTAAAAATGCAACATATGTTAGCAACATGCATTGACAGATTTCAGCAGTATTTTTCCCCTAGTTGAACTGTTAGTTCAGTTGTCAAATACAGGAATTTCTCTTCAGACTTTAAATAATTCAGAACCACAATCAGAACTAGGAAACATAGCAAAGCAAATTTATAGTCTATCTATCAAGATTTTTCCTATAGTTGCTTAGCTGTTTATATGCACTGCCTACCCTACCACCATCTCTCCAGAAAGTGGAATAGTGAAGAAACATACCTGGACTTGATAAATATAGACAATTGAAAGACACCAGTATAGATGAAATAGTGATTTAATGAGAATTAATTTTAAACTGTCCAGTTAATTGGGGATAGTAATTTTCTTATGGTTTATATTGTCAACCCATGGTGGTTGGCACCAATTCAATACCAATAGGAATCCCCAAATTTGGAGTTCAGTGAAGAAGGGAACTTTATTCAGTACAAACAGTGATCAAGCGTAGCTGTGAAAACAGCACAGCTGTGAGGCTGCCCCAAGGCCCCTCTTCAGCTAGGGCTAGGCAGCTCTGCTCCCAGATGGTCTGTTTGCTCTGCTGCACTATCGTAGTGTTTCAGTTCTAGCCAAGAAACACATTCTACAGTCTTCAGTGGAAAGTGCACTCTCTGAGCCAGAGAGGAGCTGGCTTATATGTACAGAAGTCCCCAACCCAAGTCCCTGATTGCTCAGAATAGAGCCACTCTGATTGGTTGGAGCTGTGCAGTTCTGATTGGATGGGGAATGCCTCAAACTTATTGGTTGAAGTAAGATCCAGGAAACCTTCACAATGGCTGGCTCAGAGGGCCAAAACACAGTGCAGACAGGCAGTTTAGCACAGGGGCTTCTTTGTCACGTGTAGTTTGCATTAAAGGCCCCCGGTAGAAATGGCTGGTAGGCTCTGCTTTCTTTATTTGAGCCCTATTAGCCACCAGGAGTCCCACCCAGCAGGTGTCTATTTGTTTGTTTTGTTTTCTCCTCAGGGTTCATAATACAGAGTCTCTTTGGTGACTCCCACATTGTGTCTGAAACATGCCTGAAAAGCCAGAAAGGTTGGATGGTGAGCAGAAGCAGCATAAAGTTAAGGACCAGATGGAGTTTGGAGGTACCCCCTGAAAGGCCTTATTCCAGTTACTAAAGTCCTTGCAGGAAGTGCAAACAGTGGTGGATAAAACTATGCTTAAGTGTAGATATAAAAGAGGAAAGTTAGAGAGGTTGGTATTGAACAAAATTGTGAGAATAAAGTGACAGAAATTTGGGGTTGAGTAAAACTAGGTTGTCAAGTATTTAAAGCCAAGAACACTGGACATGAAGTTGAGGATTCTCCTTAAGTGGTTCCTCAGGCATCTCTTAGAAGCAGTTTGCTAAACTAAGTATAAAAGGTGTCCTAAATGATTAAAATCATGAAAAAAAATAAAGATAAATTACTCGGGACTCCAGCAGGAATACTGTCCAAGAAGGATAACTTTTATTTTATATAGAAGATTACAAGCTTTTTGCTAAAGAGGCATTTCTTGATTTATGATGAAATGAGACCAGGTTTGGGGTCTGGTGAAGCTGAGGTGTGTAGTGCCTGCAGCATACTCTTCAGTTCTGCGGTCCTGGCCATGGCCATGACCAAGTGCGAATGAGATTCAAGGATTTGGCCATCAGGATTTGTGTTGGGCTCCCCACTGCAGCTGCATCAATTCACACGTCTTTTTAAAAACACCACTAATCATGAACAAGAGATTCCATCTGTGTTAAATCAAGAGCAGGGGAAAGATTTAAAACTTTCTTCTCCATCTCCAGCAAGCCAGGAATGCTCACTTCATTACTCATATCACTTCATGTCCTGGCGTGTGGCTGATTTATTCACACAGTAAAAAAGTTGTGATTCTTTTTTCTTTTCATAAAAATTTAAATTCAAAATGATAAGGTTAATGAAAAGCAACTGTTTATCCAAGCTACATTTTTTAAAATATATTTTATTGATTTTTTTACAGAGAGGAGGGGAGAGTGATAGAGAATTAGAAACACCAATGAGAGAGAAACATCAATCAGCTGACTTCTGCACACTCCCTACTAGGGATGTGCCTGCAACCAAGGTACATGCCCTTGACCAGAATCAAACCTGAGACCCTTCAGTCCGCAGGCCAACGCTCTACCCACTGAGCCAAACCGGTTAGGGCTCCAAGTTACATTTTTTTATGTGATTTACCTCTCAGGTAAAACCAAGGGATGAAAACCTTGACTCATCATTTTAAAGAAATTATCCATATAGTTGATAAAAAATTGGACAGGAATTACATTATGCTGGGCCCTTCAACGAGTACAGTAACCTAATAAATCTTTGTTGGCCTCATGCTTTTTGCAAAGTATTTTGTACCCTCATCTACTATGAAAACCTACCTAAAATAGAAGGAGTGAAATTGATCTCTTGGTGAATGGTGGTGTTGACCCAAATTCCCTGGGATCCTGAGTCTGGCCAGTCCCTGAGGCCACATGCTCTCAGCCTGGTCACCCTGGCAGGCTGAGAACATCTTTTCTTTATGCAGGACTTGGCTGCCCACTCCAGTGTCACCATTACCATGAAAGGTATTCACTATGGAGTAGGAGACGCAGCATGACTATGGTGACTCGGAGGCTACCTGTTTGTGATGGAAAAGAACTGCATTTGGAATCAGGAGGCAAGTGTCCTTGTTCCAGTTCTAACCCTTATTAGCTCCATGACTTCAGACAAGTCTCTTCAAACACCTGTCCTCACTTTCTCATTTATTAATAAGGGCAACCATAACTTACCATACCAGGTTGATTTTCAATATAATGATATGTGAAAGCACTTTGTAAACAATGAAACAATATATACAGATGAGAAATTACATATAATTATTAATCAAAATTTAATATTATCTGATCAAGGATGTCAATTAACTAGCCTAGACCCACACAGTTACATTAACTGATTTTCCAAAAATCATGGAATACAGTCCACTTAAGTCATGTAATACAGTCAAGATTTTGCATCTGCATTGATGAATCTATAGGCACATGTTTCTCAAGGCCTGGTGCGAAGGATGAGTAATGACAAAGATAAATGCTGCTTTGTTGACAATTTCTGATTTCAGAGGCCTCTTTCAGCCACATGTAATTGCAGGCAATGAATTACAAATAAAGAACCTTTATCTCACCTTTTTTGGAAAATAAATGAGCAAAATGACAGATAAGACTCAAATATAACCTTGTCTGGAGTTTATGTGGGCAAACTCCAGTCAAAGAGTCAGAAAACCAGCGCTCTGAACTCAGCTATGCCAAAAGCATATGTTGGGGACAGGGGATTATAAGCTAGTGCAGTCATTATGGAAAACAGTATAACGTTTCCTCAAAAAATTCAAAATACAACTATCATACAACCCAGCAATTCCATTTCTGGGTATTTATCTAAAGAAAACAAAAACATGAATTTGAAAAGATATATGCACCCATCTGTTCATTGCAGCATTATTTACAATAGCCAAGATATGGAAGTAACCTAGGTGTCCATCAACAGATACATGGATACAATGGAAAATTACTCAGCCATAAAAAAAGAATGCAATCTTGCCATTTCAACAACGTGGATGAACATAGAGGTTAAGTGAAATAAGTTGGACAGAGAAAGACAAATACTGTGTGGTTTCACTTATATGTGGAATCTGAAAAAGAAAACAAATTAACTCATAGATAAAGAGACCAAATTGATGATTACCAAAGAGAAGAGGGATGAAGTAAGAAAGAGGAAGGAGTAAAAACGTGCAATTATAATATGTCACAGGTATGTAATGTTCATCATAGGAAACAGAGTCAATAATCTATACTAATAAAAGGGTAATACGCAAATTGGTCAGGATGCCCTCACAGTAATGATCAAACAGCAGGTTGTATGGGGCAACAAGGCTGGCAGCAGGGTTAGTGAGGGATGACCAAATGACTGAACAGCAGACTGCATGGGGTGACCAGGCTGGCAGGGGGGGCAGTGAGGGGCGACCAGGCCAGCAGGGGGGGACAGTTGGGGGTGACCAGGCCAGCAGGGGGGGTGCAGTTAGGGGCAATCAGGCTGGCAGGCAGAGGCAGTTAGGGGCAATCAGGCTGGCAGGGGGAGCAGTTAGGGGTGATTAGGCAGGCAGGCAGGTGAGCAGTTAGGAGCCAGCAGTCCCGGATTGTGAGAGGGATGTCCAAATTCCGGTTTAGGCCCGATCCCAGAGATTGGGGCTAAACTGGCAGTCAGACATCCCCCGAGGGGCCCCTGATTGGAGAGGGTGCAGGATGAGCTGAGGGGACCTCTCCCCATGCACGAATTTTGTGCACCAGGCCTCTAGTATCATAATAATTATGTATGGTGGCAGATGGTTACTAGACCTATTGTGGTGATCACAATGTCATACACCTGAAACAAATATAATACTGTATGTCAATTCTAGTATAGACAATATTGCTAATCCAGAAAAAAAAAGGATACTGTTTGGAAATGATAACATTCAACAGGAAGGCGATAGAGATTACAGGTTTCCTCATATAGAAACCAGGGAAAGCATGAGTAGACCTCCCCCAGTGGATGTTAGGGATGTGATTGGATGGCCTGTAGATCCAAGAGAAGGTCCTGGAAGACCTCCGGTAGATGGTAGGGATCATTTTGTAAGATGGTAGGGATCATTTTGTAAGACCTCCTGTAGATATTAGAGAGAATCTTGTGAGGCCAAACATGGATCATCTTGGTTGAAGAGACCACTTTGGCTTTAATCCAGAGAAGCCATGGGGGCATAGAGATTTTGATGAGAGAGCATCGTGTTCTACCTGTCTTTGCTGGTCCAAAAGGCTTACATGAAGAAAGAGGGAGATTTTGGTCTGGAAGCTATTGATTTGATCCCAGAAGTGGTCCTTGGAACAGAGGATTTATTCAAGAAGTTCACAGAGATTTTGATGACCACAGAAGACACAGGGAGAGGCAGAGGAAGAGGGATGATGGAGATTTTGATTTCTGTAGAGAAATTAATGGAAATCATTTTGGATGAGATAGAATTCAAAACACCTGGGGTCCTCCTCCCCATGCTCCGGTTTTTTTATTTCTTTGAAGGGGCCACTTCTCAGTGAAAAGGTGATAATTTGCCTCAGGTTAATGGTGAAAATGCCAAGAGACATGCTCAACCACCACCTTTACCAGTACAGAATGAACCTGAACTTTATGAAAAACTGACATTTTCAAATGAAATAAACAAGGAGAAGAGTGACACAGTTGCTGATATAGAAAGTGAACCAGTGGTAGAAAACACAGAAACTGAGGGACATAATCATCACCCAGTAGGTAAAAAGATAGCCTCTCTTTACAGAGTTGTCATCGCTCTGTGACAGATTAATGGCTGACTGGACCTTACTTGTTCACTTTTGTCTCCCAGAGTAAGTTAATCTGATGTTCATGTTCACTTTTCTCTTAAAATAATTGTACAACTGACTTGTATAGACATTGTTCTTAATATGAACATGATAGGTAAACATTTTTTATTTTTCTGATAAAATATAAATGTTGCCCCCAAATTCTTTTAACTTCAAGGAAATGAATAACAGCTTGTCAGAGACTTCCTATGGAAGAAAGGAATTTTTAGTTACTACTATTAGGTTGTATATGGCAATAGATCTATTTCAGAATAGCAAGCCATGGTATATCTTATTCATATCTTTAGGCTGCTGCAAAATTTTAAGGTAATAGACAAAGTTGTGATATTTTATGCAAATACTGGCTCTAGGTATTTGAGGAGCACAATACAGAGATTTTAAAAAGTGATTTTGTAAAATCTACACTATGGTCTCTGTTTCTCCAAAGTAAGTGTTTGTGATTTGTTCCTCATACTGCAGTGAGTAGAAAGAAAACAACAACATAAATATTACAGTACATTTCAATGTTGGGTGAATTTTGTTTTTAGATGCCAATAAAACTTATTTGTTTGAAAAATAAGTAAATAAATAAGTAAATAAATAAATAAAATTAAAGCATATGTTACATCAACATCCACCTACCTCTGTGGGATCTGTTTCTCCATCTATGGAATGGAGAAAAGAGGGGATTTAGATTCAGTTTTCCTTAACTTTTTTATGTATCACTGATTAGATTCCTGGTCAGGGCACATGGCCAAGTTGCGGGTTCAATCTCTGGTCAGGGTGCATTCAGGAGGCAACCATAGATGTTTTTCTCTCACATTGATGTTTATCTCTCTCTCTCCTCTCTCCCTCTCCCCTTCTCTCTAAAAATAAATTTTAAAAATATTTTTTTTAAAGTATGTGGCATGGGAGCCTCTGGGGAAAGATATTATCATTGCATGTCAAGTAATCACTGTGAGTAAACTATCCAATGCAATGTTACTGCAATATTTTGAGCCAATATCAGTTGTGGGAGCCTTCGTTTTGTCTTCTCATGTTCAAGGTGGTCAGTGCTTTTAAAAGCCCTTACTCCTACACTGCTATGTTGCTTGGTAAGCAGTTGGCACAAGTCCTGAATTTATGAGCTCCAAACTAAAAACAAAATGGCATACTAATCAGGAAATCCTGACTAGAGAATGTGGGATTTCCCATGCATTTGGCTGCTAAAAGGAAGTGTCACTACTGTCTGCCCAAGGCTTGAATGCACCACAGGTGTGCTGACACTTGCTCCTTGCACCTTTCCAATGTGACAGATTATTTCCATCTCAGAACGGACAATGAGGAGCAAGTCTTCAGAGTGGGTCTTTTAGTAAGAGCACAGTTCTGTCCATTCTGTCCATCCAACAGCTACAAGAGATACTGGACTTGGCACATAAAAAATGAGACAAGTGTAACAATATAAACAAACAAAACAGAAACAGACTCATAGGGAAAACAGACTGATGCTTGTCAGAGGGGAGGGGGTTGGAGGACTGGGGGAAAAGGTAAAGGGATTGAGAAATACAGATTGGTAGTTATAAAATAGTCACAGGGATGTAGAGTACAGCGTAGAGAATATAGTCAACAATATTGTAATAACTATGTATGGTGCCAGGTGGTACTGCAAATATCAGAGGGAACACATTGTAAAGTACATGATTGTCTAGCAATTGTGCTATACTCCTGAAACTAATACACAATACTGAATATAAACTGTAATCCTACTTAATAATAGACAAATATGCAAATTGACCATACCTCCGACACACCCACAAGCCACGCCCACAAGCCACACCAACAAGCCACGCCCACCATCCAATCAGAGCTACCATGAAAATTAACCCAAACCAAGTTGGCTACAGCCACAGAGAGCAAGGTTTCCTAGGTAACAGAGCAAGCCAAGCTTTCCGCCTGCCCTGGCCAGGCCTAAGCCTCCACTCAAGCTACAAAGTTTCAATTATAGAAGGTAAACAAATTCAAACAAATGGCGGCAGAATGGAGCTTGAGAGAGCAGGCCAGGGTTGCCGCCGGCAACAGGGGAAGCAAAGCTTTCCGCACACGCTGGCCGGGCCCACCCGCTTAAGGCTACAAAGTTTCAATTATAACCCCAACAGAAATGGCTGCCGGCCTTGGAGGGAGCCCCAGGCTTTGCTCCACTCCAGGCTACAAAGTTTCAATTGTAGAAGGAAAATAAATTCCAGATACCAGGGCCTCCACTTGGGTTGCCAGGGGGTGTGGCCGGCCTGCAAACCACCACAGACCCCTCGCTCAGGCCGCCCCACGCCCCAAGGGAACCCCCACCTGATCCAGGACACCCTTCAGGGCAAACCAGCTGGCCCCCACCCCTGTACCAGGCCTCTATCCTATCTAATAAAAGAGTAATATACAGATTGATCATCACTGCAACACACAATATAGCTGCCCCCAAGTGGTCAAAGATCCTGCTCCCATGTGGACACAAGATGGCCACCACAAGATGGCCAGCAGGGCAGTTGGGAGGCACCCTGCCTGCAAGGGAGGGCAGTTGAGAAGGACCAGGCCTGCAAGGGAGGGCAGTTAGAGGTGATCAACCCTGCAGGAGAGGGCAGTTAGGGGTGACCAGGCTGGCAGAGGAGGGAAGTTGGGGGCAAACAGGCTGGCAGCAGAGTGGTTAGGGGGTGATCAGGCTGGCAGGCAGAAGCGGTTAGGGGCAATCAGGAAGGCAGGCAGGCAAGCAGTTGGGAGCCAGCAGTCCTGGATTGTGAGAGGGATGTCCGACTGCCCGTTTAGGCCCGATCCCACTGGGATCGGGCCTAAACGGGCAGTCGGACATCCCTTGAGGGGTCCCAGATTGGAGAGGGTACAGGCTGGGCTCAGGGACAACCCCCCTCCATGCACGAATTTCGTGCACCGGGCCTCTAGTTTAAAAATAAAAAGAAATAAAAAACAATAAACTAGAGTAACAGATTTTATTTTAGAAGAACCATTTAGGCTTCTCCAACCACAGACCCAAATAACCAGAGGCAAGCATCTCATGAGTTCATACCTTTGAATACTCAGAAAACTGAAGAAGACACTACATGTGGTTTACTCACATGGTTACTAGAAAAACAGTTCTAAGTAAAACCCTATTAAGATGTATGAGTTTCCAGATACATTTTCTCTAGTCTACAAGGTATGTTTATACACATATTTCACTATTGAAAGGAATTTTTTAAATTTTTGATTGATTGACTGATTTTAAAGACACTGAGAGGAAAGGAGAGAAAAAGAGAGGAAAACAATGATTTGTTATTTTACTTATTTCTGCATTCAGTGGTTGCTTCTTGTATGTGCCCTGACCAGAGATCAAACCTACTACCTTGACATACGGGGACTATGCTCAACCAACTGAGCTACCCGGCCAGGGCTGAAAGGAATTTTTAAAGATAGCCAACCAGTCATCAAGCATATTTCTCACTCTATCCCTGCCAGTTATGCAACACTCTAGAGATAGATATCTCACTTCTTCCAAAAGCAACCCTATTCTTTACACCACTGGGAGTTAAGAAGGCCTTTCTTTGATCAATGGCTCAGTGCCTTCCACCCAATAAGTCTTTTTTTTTTTTGGTCATAAAAACAAAAAACACATCTAACTTCTCTTTACATTATAGCCCTGAAGAGATTTAATGACAGCTCTCATTGCTCCCATCACGTTTTCTTCTTCCCTCCCACAATCCTCACAGCAGTTTCTTTAGCCTTTTCTTATGGACCATGGCCCTAAGTCCCTTCATGATCAGGTACTGTGAATACTAGTGTCCCATGGGGCTTTGAGTAAGGCCATCAACATCAGAAAAATCAGGTTTTTAATCTTACATCTACCCTGTATTGTAAAGACTTCGGTCAAATAAAATCTCTAAGCTTTAGTCTCCTAACCTACAAGAAATTCAATAACAATACTTACCATTTAATTATATAACACTAGAAGCCCGATGCACAAAATTCATGCAAGGGGCTCGGCCCTCGCAGGCCCGGCTTCGTCTGGAAGGTTGTCCGGAAGGTCATTCGGCTGTCTGGTCTAATTATTATTATTATTATTATAGATGTGCACAGAATGAGGAGCCTGAGACCCAATAGATATCAAAAAATGCTACCTTGCTGCCGTAGTGGTCCAGAGTGTGTGCTATGATTTGCCCATTCCCTGGTAAAGGATATGCCCAAGTTTCAACATACCGTTCAGAACATGATCTGACTGGCACGGAGCAGTTTCATAACATCAGGCCACTGGATCGAGCTTACATGATTGGCAGGGCTCTGCCACTTATTTACTCATCCTTCCATCTGACAAAAGGTATTGATTTCAAATAAGACCATGAAGCCATGTCATTCTCTACAACTATCCCTGTCTGCCACTGAGCAAGAATCTGAATAAAGGGACCAGTGGAGTACGCTTTGAAAAATAAGTTTGGCTTATCTTTCTAGATGCATCTCCAAACAAGATAAAAATTTCTTTACTTCTAAGCAAACATCCTAAAAAATAAAATCAGTGATTAGACAGCAATGCTAATGACAGCTGGACTCTACACTTACCAGCAGATTTTGGATGTCAGGATTTGGATGTCAGAGAAAATCTGTTTAAGGAGAAAGTCCTGGCAATCTTTGGAAAAATAAGCAATTTGAATTAAATTTAGTTCATTTTTTTAAAAATGTGTCAATAACAACAGGTGACCAAACCACCAAATGAATAAACATATTCACAGGTTCTGCTGGTTTTCTGTGGATATGACCCCTCAGGAAAGAGAAATTCAGGAGGTGTCTTAATTCTGAAAATAAGAAACCACAGTAAAATATAGCACCACTTTAAGCATGACTTTAATTCGCCTAAATGTCACTGACATATAAATTGTGTGAATTGAATACACTGATTTTTTTTAGAACTAAGACTACTCAATTTTCAAATATAATAGGATTTTTTTTGCACACACAAAAAAAGTTAGAAAACAAAGAAAGGCAGAAAAAATATGAAAAAGCTTCCATAAAAACTGTCAGAGATAATCACTATTTTAAAGCTCTGGGTATACCAGGTGTTTTTTTGTTTGTTTTTGTTTTTTTTTAACACCATTCTCAAAAGGAGTGTTTTGAAAAACTGGATGTTATAAAGCTAGCCATCATCAGCAAAAAATAGAGATAGCAGAAAAGTTATCTCTGTGATCTAGCAGCCAGGAAACTAAACATGGATTCCTGTACCTTTCCACTCATTTCTCCTGAAAATTACATCATCCCAATGATTCAGGGAAAAAAAATTTCCCAGATGTTTCCAGACACAATTATGATAATTATAGCTTTATAGAAATTAGGCAAACCATTTTTCTTGCCCTTCGTGTTTAATCAGAAGAGTCCTAATGTCAACCTGAGAGTAAAATCCCAATTATTAAATAATGAATGAGTTCTGGAGAAAGGAAAAAGGGATGTGTCTAGTGAAACCAGTTTTTAGTAGAGGAAGCTTTCTGATTTAAAAATTTAAGCAAAAATTTTAAGTGATGGAGAGATGTATAACCAATGAAAGATATAATTTAAAAATAATGGAGCTAAAATAATGGCAGAGAAGCTAAAATTCTCAAGTCAAAAAAGCTAAAAATAATTAAAGGGACCTTTAAAGTGAGATTTAAAGCAAGTAGAGTCAGGAAGGTAAAATATCCCTGACTGCAGAAGATGGTGTTATGTTCATGGGCGTTTGAATGAAGATAGAAGTCTTTCTTTTGCTCTTCTCTTCCCCAAGGAGCAAGAGAATGGCCTTTACATCAGGAAGCATCAGTGCTCACACAAGTCCCTTCCAACTCAAACAGAAGGGATCCTAGGAATGTTTCACTTTTCAGCAGATTGCTGAAATTTTGGGTAAATATCACCAGACATATGATTTCAAATCCAGAAAACTTCTTGGGAGTTTCATGACTAAGAGGCAACTTTTTTTAGAATCCTGTATCTGATATCAAGAGATTGAAACCAGATAGGAATAGGAATATGTGCACCAATAATATAACATATATATGCGAAGAATTACATTGTCTACAACTGAAAATAAAAACCTTACATTCAGAAGGCCAGTGTTAAGGAGCATAATCTTCAGCATGTCAATAGCAGTTGTTGTTTTCAAGTATCTGAAATCACAGATTGCTTGAACACATATCATTGATTTTATTATTCAGAATGTCTGCTTCAAAGTAAAGAAATGTTGATCATGTTCTGAGTTGCATCCAGAAAGATAAGCCAAACTTCTTTCTCACTCAAAAATACAACAGTGATTTTCTATATCAGTCAATGTGCTCTAATCACTCTCCTGTTGTTTCCATAAGATTAAATGACAAGCAAGTATCAAATTTGTGAAAGATATTAGGATAAAAGTAAAGGTAATTAACTAACGTTATGGGGAAACAATTTGCAATGTTTAAACAATCTAAGATAATATGTTATAACTGTGGCATCATGAAACTGCTTTTAAATTGATTATTTCTTAGACAATTCTCAGGGTAAAAATGAAATGGTATCTACATTCTTTTTTCAAGTAAAAAAAAAAACACAACTGAAAACTTTTTAAATAAATAATTTAAAAATTAAATATATGTGTGTATATTTACATATACTGGTATATGTATATGTATACACACACACATGCACATGAACACACACTCAAGTTATTTGTTCTTGTGTTTATTTGTTTCCTTCTTTAGTAGAGGTTGTTAGGCCGCAAGATTTTAACCTGAAATGCATGCTTGTCTCTAGGAACTACTAGATCTGCCTTAGCAGTACCCAGTGTGGTTATAATGTAACCTGAGGCACACTCAGACTGAAATAAGTTAATGGAAGTAACTTTATATGGAACTTGAGGGCAGGGGTGCAGTGCTCTGCAATAAATGTAATATTTTAAATATTAGTAGGTTTTCTACTTTGTCTTTCTAAGTACATTGCCTAAGTTGGTTTTCATGTTAGGTGGGAAAGAAGGTGTGGCTAGTGATTAGAAATGCAAAGAGGAAGGGCAAATTATGATGTTCAGACTAGGATTAAGCAGCAAGATCCAGCTACTGTGTTGAGAGATGATTTTCTAAATAATTGAATTCTAACATTCCTCAACAAATGAGTCAGTAGTCCAAGAGGAGTGAGTCCCCAAAATATTTCTAAAGTATAGAGAAGATAACCTTGTCTTCCACTAAGTCTTGGCTGGGATCAAGAGGGAAAATACGATATAAGAGAAGTAAAGGAAAGATACTCCCCTTTCAGTCCCAGTGATGGTGGACGAAGACAGCGGACAGTTAAGTGGCCTGGTGTGGATTCTGATATTCCACTTTGGGGATTTGTCCCAAGTAGGAAGAACAACTACATATCCTTGAGGGTAAACAGGTCAGAAACATGCTATGTCTCCACTTCCTATAACAGTTCAGCTAAGAGCTAACCTGTTCCAACATCTATCTGGTGTGTGGCCACATCAATTTTCTAGGAACATGTAGACAAGTACAGATAGAAGTTCTTGCGAATTAGCCCTTCCTGAATTACCCTTGGTGCCCAGATGATTCATGGAGAATTTGTTGAGAGCCTGGGCTGGGGGGAATGGGAGGTGCTTGTCAGCAGACTTAGCACAAAGTCAAGGCCAAATGCAATTTCCCACCAAACCTGAGAGAGTGCTGTAGCTCCAAGGGCCCAGGAGATGCCAAGCCAGCTGCATCTCCAAGGCTATAGGATCCCAACCAAAGTAAGAGTTACACTGACCGCAAGCTTCAGCTGTGTATGACAGCAGGCAAGCAACGTCAGGTCAACAAGGATTGTCTAATTGAGGACCCTGATTTTCCTCACCTCCACAAGCCCACGTAAGCTTCCATCCACCTTAGGAAACAAAGCAAAGAGAGAGGGAAGCTACTGAACAACTGAGCATTTTTATCCAAGAAAGACAGACTATTTTCTAAATGGACTGTTTAAATTACTAGATCCAATTAAGCTTTAAACCACACAGGACATTTAAATCTTTTTCTTGCTAATTAGTAAATAGGGATTTTGGAGGAAGGCCAATTAGTTATGGATGTAATGAAGAAATTGTATTTTTATTGTACATTCTAATTATAAGATAAATTATATTTGTGAATCTGCTACCCCTGGTTTTGCCCACTCACAAAAATCTTGTTTCAAATTGTCAGCGAGTTCCATCCCTACAATGATTCTTGTGCTGCGATGTTAAGGGGACGGCCTATGGATCACTGAAAAAGAGCAAATCTATACACTGCAGAAACAAACAAAAACAAAACCATGGAAATACTGCAGCTATAAATCTTCATAAATTTTACAAAGATACAAATTCAGGTTCTTACACTTCACATAATCCCCCAAAGGAGCAGGGAAAGCCCTCAGCCGCCGGCCTTGTGCTTGTCCCCATCCTGGTCTAGTCCTCTCCTTTTTCACATGTTTTGAAAGCTTCTCCTCTCCATGTCCCTGGTGTTCTGGTCTCGTGTCTTAGATGTTGCTTTCTTTTATTAGGGCCCTTTGTTATCGCCTCTGCTAACGTACTTGCTCGAAGTCTGTAGGTGCATTTGATTTAATGAGTCTCTGCAGAGCTTGGCTGCCTCAAATACACACGACTGCACTCTGCGTTCCTGCTTTATAGTCCTGGGCTTGTCTCATGTCACCCGAAGTTTTCTTTGCAGCTATAACGCTCTCTGTCCCAGCCTCGGCATGAGGTACATTTTCAAGACTTAACTGAAAATGGCTCTCTCCAGAGTTCAGCCCAAGGATGCTAGGAGAGCTCCTAGGCAACATCATCGCACATCCCACACTTACACCTCCAGCGTGTGCAGGCTTTACCATGGAAAGGGGTCTGAGACATGGCAACCATCCTGCACACTTCCCTCTAGATTAATGCCTACAATTACATTTTTGCATACATTACTTGCTACTTTGGATAAATTGCTTGGGTTTTTAGTAATTTTTATCACCCTTCTGGGTGTCTTAAACTTTAGCAGTTACATGAGTACATTGCCTTTGGTTAGTTAAGTTAGTGTAGGACTTAAAGAAGTTATATTTAATGAGATTATGGGAAAAGTTTGCTTGGGGACATTTCACAGTCTAATACGTGATTACGTTATTTTATTCCTCTGTGAAATCAAATGACAATATCTCTCTAATGCAGTCAAATTTTCATAAAAAAATAAAAGGAGCGGTGTCTTTTCTGTTCTGTTCTTATATGAACACATTTTTTGAATGCTGAGTTAAATGGAGAATAGGAAAATAAATATCGCATTTCTAGGAAATGGACACTGAAGCCAATAAACAACACATTATGGAGATCAAAACTGACTGTGTTTTCTTGTCTCACGTCCTGGATGTAGCTTCCTTCATCGGGGCCCTTGTTGGCGCACCTCAAGCCCCTGAACTCAGACACAGGAGACAAAGAGCCCAGAACGTCACCTTTGTGCTGTGTCTGCCGCCTCTGCAACCTGAGCTGGAAGAAAGAGAAGCAGGCAGGGGGGATACAGTTTGCTAATGTGAGTGCACACTGTAACATACTATACTACAGTCATGCACTCAAAAAAATAATAATAATAATCTCCTGTCTTGCACCAGGGTCTGACCTGTGCACTCCAGAGCAAACAAGGACATAATTTCCACCTTCCGGGGGCTCACAGGCTAGCAGGGGAGATAAAATGGGCACAGATTATCCTAGAATTAAGGAATAGAGAACGACTGTATAAAAACAGCACCAACAATAACTCTAGAGAAGATCAGAGGAAGAAACTTCCGGCTACGTGGTGGGGAAAGGGTTCAAGTAGCAGATGGCTTTCAAATGGAGCCTTGAAGGATGGGTGTGATTTCCCAAAGCAGATGTGAGGACTATGGCTTCTACAGGTGAGGCGTGAAATAAAAATATGTGGAGAGAAAACCAATAAGTCTGTGTACAGCCTAGAGATGAACAAAACTTCAAAATAGGGGCAGGATACGGTGGGAAGGGCGGCAACAGAGAAGGAAGGGCTGGCGCTGCCTGGGAGGAGGGGACGCAGGGCCCTTGGTCTCCCACGGCAGCCCTGCTCCAGACTCCCAAGGCGCAGTCAGGAAATCAGAGCCGGGTTCAAAACCTGAGGAAGGTAGGCTCGTTCAACAAACAGTCCTGTGGCTATTTAAGAACATAATCCCCTAGGCTGCCTGTGTGAAGGTGCGGTCTTTCTGCCGTATTAGTTCGAGGTGGCGGATTTAAGAATCTGTGCCTCATTAAAAGTAAAAATGTAAGCATGATCAAGCAACATTTGCACAAAATGTTTTATTCAGCTGAGTTTCCCCTGAAATTCAAATTGACTGAATAAAACCAAAACAGAGGAAGACTGCTAACACATTTCTGTAAGATCTCTGCATATTTCAGCCATCATTTTGCAGTAAGGCGATCAGCTAAAACAAGGGACCATTGGCTTGTATTCCATCAAAACTATGCCATCGGCCTTAGCCGGTTTAGCCAAGTGGATAGAGCTTTGGCCTGCGGACTGGGTGATCCCAGGTTCGATTCCGGCCAAGGGCACATGCCTAGGTTGCAGTCTCAATCCCTAGTAGGAGGTGTGCAGGGGGCAGCCGATCAATGATTCTCTTTCATCGTTGATGTTTCTATCTCTCTCTCTCCCTCTCCCTTCCTCTCTAAAGTAAATTAAAAAAAAAAAAAAAAAACTTTGCCATCCTCTAGAGGAGAGATATTCTGAGACCTAAGACTTCTAAAAGAATTATTCCAGGACTTTTGAAGAATTACTTGAATTATCATTTAAAAATAAGTTTGTGATTAATGTGTAAGCAAAAGAAAACTTTCTGCAGAAGAAAAGGAATGATATATAGATAATTTTTGACTATCAAGACTGCACACAACACTTTTATGGATTTGAAAGCACAGTTGCCATAGAGACAATCGAGGACATTAGACACGAAACTTCAAACTGTCCATAAACACTGTGTGTCACTGTTGTTTACTTCGTGACTCACTAAAGAGTTATTGGTTATTTTTCCCGTTCAATTGAGGGGAGGATTCAAGCAACATCACAACTTTAGAATCATCACCATGTAAATATCAATACATAATTTTCAATAGAAGACTGTCTACTGGGACCATCTATTCCAAACAAGTTAATCACATATAGTCCTGGTCCAACAAGATCTTGATACTGAAGGGAAAGGTCAGAATCAAAGAGAGCTAAGGGGAGGAAGGGGCAGCAGAGCGTAGCTAGACTGTGCCAATTTCGCTCATTGTTCTGGGCTAAAGGGCTCAATGTGAGGCTGAACCATCCACATTCCTCAACACATCCAGTTCAAATGGCTGCTTAGGAAGGAAAAGTAGCAAAAACATTGCACATTAAAAAGATGGCCTAAATTTTCATCCTAATGATTTAACACATGCTTGACTAGAAATAGGGTGAGGGGGGAGATTTTAAAGGAAAAGATGAAGTAGAAGCTTATCAGACCTCAGCAAATTTGCTCTCTGAAGGAAAATGTCCACCTTATTTTCTATACAGTTCTTAGTTAAATACACACTTACTACAAATCAATCCAAGTATAGATTATGAGAATGAATGTTTTTAAATAATAATGGCTTTTTTAAAAAGCTCCACCTATCTTTATTTTTTTTTCTCTGAAACGTATCTTTCCTCTATTTATTCTTTTTTTTTCAATTTTTTTTATTAAGGTATTATATGTGTACATATCTTACCATTGCCACCCCCCACCCCACTCCCATATATGCCCTCACCCCCCAGAGTTTTGCATCCATTGGTTATGCTTATATGCATGCATACAAGTCCTTTGATTGATCTCTTATCTCCCCCACCTCTCCCTGACTTTCCCCCTGTAATTTGACAGTCTGTTTGATGCTTTACTGTCTCTGTATCTGTCTTTTTGTTCAAGTTTATAATGTTCTTTATTATCCATAAATGAGTGAGATCATGTGGTATTTTTCTTTCATTGACTGGCTTATTTCACTTAACATAATGTTCTCCAATTCCATCCATGTTGCTGCAAATGATGAAAATTCCTTCTTTTTTATGGCAGCATAGTATTCCATTGTGTAGATGTACCACAGTTTTCTGATCCACTCATCTGCTGACGGGCACCTAGGCTGTTTCCAAATCTTAGCTATGGTGAATTGTGCTGCTATGAACATAGGGGTGCATATATCCTTTCTGATTGGTGTTTCTAGTTTCTTTGGATATATTCCCAGGAGTGGGATTACTGGGTCAAATGGGAGTTCCATTTTCAGTTTTTTGAGGAAACTCCATACTGGTGGGAATGCAGACTGGTGCAGCCACTGTGGAGAACAGTATGGAGCTCCACCTATCTTTAGAAAAATGTTTTAAAAACTATGTTACAGTGCTCTTACCAGTAAGCACTCATATGTCAGCATGGAACAACAAGTTCTAGAAAAGTAATGGATCTCTGTTTGTGACTTTAGGAAAGGGTAGTACCATAAGATGTGGAATTCTCTAATTACTATATGCTAAACAGTTGAAAATGTGGGCCTAGGAAATCTGTTGTTATGTTTTAAAGATAATATACACAATCAAGTCAGCTACCTATTCTTGAGGTGTGTTTGAATACTTACTTCTTCCTAGACATTGTTTGGACCACGTGGAGTCTGGTGACACAAAATTAAGTAAGACAATCTATCCTTAAGCTCACCAACTGGAAGTGAAGGGAAGAGGCCGGGAGAGGTAAACTGAAAAAGTAAAATCCACTATGGTCAGTGCTATAAAAAGAGAAAATGTGGAGTAAGTGCTGATAAGCCTAGATGTCAGGAAACCTAATTTGGCTTCTTTTTTTTCTCCCCCTTAAATAAAAGCTTTAAAAATTTTGTTGCCCTGGCCAATGTGGCTCAGTTGATTGGGTGTCATCCTGTGCACAAAGGGTCGCCAGTTTGATTCCCTGGTGGGGCACATGCCCAGACTGTGGCTTGACCCCAGGTCGGGGTGCATGCACAAAGGCTGGAGCGGGGGCAGCCAATCAATGTTTCATTCTCCCATCAGTGTTTCTCTCTCTCCCTCTCCCATCCTTTCTCTCTAAAACATCAATGAAGACATATAGAAAAGAAAAAAATTTTCTCTGTCACCCATCACACCCCAAGATAGACCCAAATGTTATTCTGTGTACACTGAGGAACATGAACCAACATGAGAAGCAAATCTTTTCATTTAAAATAAGGAAGCTACCTCTCCACAAGTCAGAGCATTTCACTTCTTAAGATGCAAGAATATAATATCTTTGCTAGCATTATAGGGTGAGCAAGCAGGTCCCATTCTTCCAAAGTTTCTTTTCCAAGAAAAGTGTCTTCCTTTGCTTTACTAGGCCATAGGCAGGGCACTTAAACTCTCTAAACTTCAGTTTCTTCATTTATAAAGTGGTCACAATAATAATCCCTAGCTCACATAGTTGCTGCCAGAAATAATAAGGCAGCAATGCTAAAAAAAAAAAAAAAAAAAAAGTAACTAATGTTCCTGGAACCTTTAATAAAGGATCAATAAATATTCACTCTAATTATGTAATGCAGTTCTGAAGATTATAATTATCATACACATGACTTCCCAAAAGGCTTATTTATGGTTATGGAACAGGTAGGGTAATGGATGTCATTGGATTCTGAGCATATATTTTGCTGCATGTAGTGAATGAACACTACATTTCCAAATTTAGGTTTTAAATGTACCAAAATGTCAAGCAATTGCTTTACTGCACCCTAGTTATTGGTCTTTTAAGTTAATACATAATTTCCTCTTTAAGCAGTTATTATAAAGCTAAACAATAAAAAGATGGATCGCAGCTGCAGGATAAAACAGTGATGATATTGGTAATGCACAATATCCAGGGGGAATAGGAGGAGAGGGACTTGAGGGGAATGTTTCCAAATGGGGAGGGTTCGCTGGAACGCAGACTTCATGATTTGGGTTAAGGTCAGATAAGCACCAGGGCCTCAGGATGGGGATTTCAGGTTGGTGAAGTCTTTCAATTAGATAGGATCTTCAAGTGAAAAACTTCAGTGTACACTAGCAAAATAGTATGAAGAAAATCTAGCTCTTCCCAAATAGTGCCATCATCTTGCCGATATACTGGCCCATATTTCGGAAATGAGAAGAGGGTGGGAGAACTTGATTGTCCTGGGTTCAATGGTCTCAACACATCTGGCTCTTCACAGCTTTATGCAATTCCTTTCCCAAAATTTGCTTGTTGATCACAGAATGTACGCTTAACCTACAGCTTCCAAAACACTTTTTGGCAGCCTCCCATCTCTACTGCTTTGTCCTTCCTCTTTCTAATTCTGGGAATGCCCTCCCATCTCTCCTTTCTGCCTATTTCTACTATTTGCATCCATTAAGACTTAATTCAGCCCGGCCGATGTGGCTCAGTGGTTGAACATCAACCTATGAACCAGGAAGTCAGGTCTCAATTCAAGGTCAGAGCACATGCCTGGTTGCGGGTCTAATCCCCAATAGGGGGTGTGCAGGAGGCAGCTAATCAATGGTTCTCTCTCATCATTGATGTTCCTATGTCTCTCTCTCTCCCTCCCACTTCCTCTCTCTGAAATCAATAAAAACATTCAAAAAATATTATTCAGATGTCAGCTGCTCCATGGAGCCCCCTCAGTGCCTTTGGCTGTGATTTCTTCCTCTTGGTTCTCTGTACAGACAGACCTTGGAGATATTGCAGGTTCGGTTCCAGGCCTCTGCAATAAAGCAGATATCACTGCAAAGCGAGTCACACAAATGTTTAGGTTTCCCAGTGCATATGAAAGTTATGGCTGCACTATTTTTGTAGTCTATTAAATGGGCAATAGCATTATGCCTTAAAAAAAATGCATATACCTTAATTTAAAAATACTTTATTGCTAAAAAAAAAAAAAATCCTAACTATCTTCTGAGCCTGTTGGGAAAATGGTGCCAATAGATTTGCTTGACACAGGGTTGCCACAAACCCTCAATTTGTTTTTTAAAAAATGCAGTATCTGATAAGCACAATAAAGCAAGGTATGCCTGTATTTTTATGATACTTGATTTCTATCTTAATTACACCTAACTATGCTCTAGGAAGAAACGTGACCCACGTCTACCTCTTCTGGACGTGACTCCTTAAGTTTCAGGAATCTGCCTTCCACATCTTGATACACAGCGCTCTGCCTTTTATAGGGATTCAGGAATCTCTCTGAACTGGGTGAATAAATGAAGGCTGCACGGCTTAAAGTGACAACCTGTGCTGTTTGTGACTGCACAGCAGGAGTGGCAGCAGATACTGTGCTGGCCAAACAGCCATGTTTTTCGGAAATCCACCTTCATTCCCTTTCAGTAACACCGCAGTGACCTCAAGAAATTATTGAACCATAACGTGATTCCTTCGCTTCCAGGTGACCTGCATAATAAACCTAAGCCCAGTGAACCAATTCACAAATTGGATTGGCACAGCTGTTTTAAAGATACGCTCCTGGATGCAGGCTTCCTTGAAACAAAATTTGCCGGGTGCACTCCGGAGGAGTGGACTCATCACCGCATTTGGAGCTCCTCTTGCCAGAGGTTAGCATTTTGGAGGAAAACAAGAATGCACATGACTGCTTCCTCTGCACTTCACCTCTGCTCTTGGTGCCACTTTGCCAGTGAGGTCCTCCTTCCTCCACTGGCGAGCGCTGCACACCACCTGCTCCAGCTTCACGGCCTCTCCTTTCTTCTGTTGCTTTTTAGCTTCCTAACATATGAGGTGCTTTACTGATCTATGATGTCTATTGCCTGTTATCTTTGCTAGAATATAAGCTTGTAGTTTTGTTTGGTTTTGTTTACCGATGTACTGATGTATCTGAAGAATCTACAAGGATGCCTTATACATAGTAGTCCCTCAATAAATTCGTTGAGCCATGTTAGAAAAGGTTTCTAAGCCCCAACATTCTTGATATTTTGGGCTCAGTGAATTTCTGTTACGGATGCTGTCCTGTACGTACATCATGGATTGGTTAGCAGTACCCTGGCTTTCCTAGCTATTCACCAGGATCACCTAACCTCAAGTTGTAGCAACCGAAGATGACTCCAGAAATGGCCAGATGTCACCCATTTCCAAGTAAAGGCGGGGCAAAGTTGCCCCTCTTGGAAATCGCTGGTTTAGAGTCTATCTTGAATGAGCATCTTACAGTCCTTTCCTCTCTGTCCGCCTGTCCTCTTCTTACCTCCCTTCTGATTCCACATCTGTATTTTCAACCCCTCTGACTTTCCTACAACATCCAGGCTCCATCTTGGAGGCTTCTCACGTTTTCATTGGCCACTAGTCTTGCCTTTGTCCTGAAAACCTGATGCAAGATATTTATGGCCATTGCAGGAGTGAGTTTAGATCAGTCAGATTTTCATAACAGAGCATCTACCCCCCCCCCCCAAAAAAAAAATGGCAAGAAAGGAAAACAAGTTATCTTGTTAATATTAATTATCTTTCATAGCATAATTTCTGGGCATTATTAGACAAAGTTTCTGCCTTTAGACCTCCACTCCAAGGAAAAGAAGGAAAGAAACAGAGAACCTCCTTTGCTGCACAGCATCTCTGCACCCTGTTTAATCTCAGAAGTGGGGAAGCAAGGCTCCTCAATGATGAGCACCCAAAAACGGTACATTCCTCACAATAATAGATTTGAATCAGACTAACTTTCACTTCTGGTAACTGAGAAAGGGACTAAAATCTATACCCGCAGCTAGTGATAGGGGAGTGAGATGCTATATCTTATTTGTTCTTACGTTTTCTTCTATTAATTCTTAAGCATCAAAATCCTGCTCAGGGTCTAGCAGAGGCAAGGAGGGGTAGAGAGAGTTATTGAGAAATAGTGCTGCCTTCAGCCTTGATTCCTGCCTGAAAGAATTTTTTTAAAAGCCTGCTTTAGCCTTTAAATAGCTTTGCAAGTCACATTTCATGACAACACTGTCTAGAAAAATGCACTGTGAGCCTAAGGCACCAGCATGAAATCAAAACATCCCCTATAAATATCGTGGGGAATCAGATTGCACCAGGGAGAAATAAACCCCCAAGGAGCAAATCTGAATTTTTCCAGGAAGCCTGGGTTCTTTCATGGAATTATAGGGATCATTTGATGTGCAAAACTTTAGCTGATCTCTGAACACACCGCTACATAGGCACACACCCACAGTACAATTAAATCAGGAGCTCATTTTCCTGAATTCACAGTAAGTATATAAAAAGCAGAGAAGGCGGTTGACCTAAACTGAACAGTTTTCTTCGTGCTTTTAAAAATCTTGTACTTTTTTCCCCTTTCAACCAGCTTTTCATACCTCCACACTGTTTATTTACAGATTTTTTTAGGCTTTGAATGTACTGTAAGTACAATGATGCCAGCCTCCCTTAGTCTATACCTTCCAGAGGACCAGGCGAAGTTGCTTTCAATTGCAATCCGCCCCGAGAATGCTTGGCTTAATCTTAACTACAACGTCTGCTCTCAAGCTCTGGTGGCCCAGAAGGAAGAAGGCAAAGGAAGCAGGATGAGAAAAGGAGAAATTTCAAAAGCATTTTGGCATCAGCATTTCAGAGCAACCATTGGGTGCTATAAAGTAAAAAGGTGAAATGCTTATTTATGGGGAAATAAGACACACTAGACACAGTAACTTTCTTTCTAAATAAATGAACACATGCTAAACATAAACCTACTAAAAATATTTAATGAAAGGCTGAGGAAACGTCAAGTAAGTTTGCAGCAACAGAGTCACATTTTTCTTACAGGAAGGTAAATTTGTGTTAGATTTCAAAGGAAATTAGAGATGCAGTTTATGAAAAGAATGACAGAGGATAGTGTTTAAAAAATTGTCTTTATAGCAGGACTCGCCCTAATGTCTACACTAAATATTTAAAGCTATTGATTGTTATTGAAATAAAATGTACTAAATAAATCAATTATATTAAAATTGTGTTCTGGTTCTCATTCTGCCAGTAACCAATCTCTGCGACCTTATAAATATCTCTTTCCCTGGTATTTCTGCTTCCTGGTTTTGTAAGTAAGACAATAAGACTAGATTATACTTTAAAGTCACTGAAATGGATAGACAAAATCTGTGTAGCCTCTGAGGCTCTTTCAGTCCTAAAGACCTACCTGGAATACATGTAAAGGTATTGTTTTTTTCTTTATTCTTTATTTTGATAAGTCCCAAATTGCTTAAATTATAGTTGCTTTACAATATCTAGGAGGGAAAAAAACCATAAACATATCCACAAAATGAGTTCTAGATATTTGTGGAGTGGGGAATTATTGAAAGAATGTGAATTAAATGGCCTGTAAAGGCCCTCCCCCAAAATCGAATGTTTTGATTTTCTATCTTTTTAACTAGACTGACAGTGTATTATCCAAGAAGGATAAAAATATAAGCAATTTAATGTATTAACAGGAATGATAGAACATTCAGTTTGTAGTGGCCACCCATTCTTGCCTAAAAATAAGAACATTGAGGAATTGGAACAAAGTCAGATAGATTTGGGACAAAGACTGAGAAAAGGAGAAAGGGCTAGAGCCTGAGGCACTGCAGAGGCGGGCTAAGGAGTCCTACAATAAGGAAGACGGAGCTTTCCCTCTCAGGGTCTCCGAGAGCCAGGAGACCCTGCACAGCCAGGGTGGGAATGAGTAAAAAGTGCTCAGGTTGCATAGAGAGGAAGGGTGGAGAGTCCCTGAAGAAAAAATCCACCTTCTTTATGGTTCTGCCAAGGACTCTCCTTGTTCAGATACAAATATTTGTTCAAGAATGTTGCCTTATGCAGAGACTGACTAGCCAGGTCTCTTTATCCCAAAATGAACAAGCACCACACAAGAGTATTGGCAAACTCTTCCGCATCTCACAGACTCCAAGGAACGTGTGAGAAGACCAATCGTGCTCTGTCAGACCAAAGCTCCCTGCTGGAAGAGGAGGCGAAGTCCAAGGGAACTGACCTACTTTTACCAACTCAACTTCCAGAAGAAAATCTAATTATCAGATGCTGGATTCCTCCCAGAAATGAGTCAAATTGGTGACTTAGTAGCTGCGTCAATCAGTCCTGTCAGACTGTCAATCATTGATATTTTTCTTCTCACTTTCAATGTTTTTAAATGGCAATTCTAGCATATAAGAGAATGAATATGACAGCTCAGTCAGTGTCATGCTGTCTTGACTCTCAGGGCCCCTTCACAAGCTAAATGAAAGTGGAATGTATGAAAGGAGACCCCCTCTTTTCCTCCTTGTCCACTCTTTACTTTATAGAACTCCATTACAGTACAATTTCTCCTTTTTTCCAGATTTGGAGGGGTTGACAATAAGATGGGACTATAGGAGATTTTCCTTAACCTTGAATCAGCAAATAAAATATTAGAATCTGTTGCATCCCTGGTACAAAGGTCGGGGCTTCCAAGCAGGGACTCAAGCCAACATTTCCTTCCAGAGGGGCTTACTGTGGCAATTCTTTGAAGTACATACTCTAAAGAATAATTTATACCAGGAAAAAAAAATCTCATATAAGTATGCTTCTTTTTTGAAAGGTAGATGTACAAAAGGTAATTCACCCTCTAAGAAATATATTTTACTAGAAGCGCGGTGCATGAAATTCGTGCACAGAGGGAGGTTGTCCCTCAGCCCAGCCTGTACCCTCTCCAATCTGGGACCCCTAGAGGGATGTCCAACTGCCCGTTTAGGCCCGATCCTACCTAAACGGGCAGTCGGACATCCCTCTCACAATCCAGGACTGCTGGCTCCCAACTGCTTGCCTGCCTGCCTTCCTGATTGCCCCTAACTGCTTCTGCCTGCCAGCCTGATCACCCCCTAACCACTCCGCTGCCAGCCTGGTTGATGCTTAACTGCTCCCCTGCCAGCCTGTTTGCCCCCAACTTCCCTCCTCTGCCGGCCTGGTCACCCCTAACTGCCCTCTCCTACAGGGTTGATCACCTCCAACTGCCCTCCCTTGCAGGCCGGGTCCCTCTCAACTGCCCTCCCTTGCAGGCCGGGTGCCTCCCAACTGCCCTCTCCTGCTGGCCTTCTTGTAGTGGCCATCTTGTGTCCACATGGGGGCAGGATCTTTGACCACATGGGGGCAGACATATTGTGTGTTGGAGTGATGGTCAATCTGCATATTACTCTTTTATTAGATAGGATAGAGGCCTGGTGCAGGAGTGGGGGCCAGCTGGTTTGCCCTGAAGGGTGTCCCAGATCAGGGTGGGCTTCCCTTGGGGCGTGGGGCGGCCTGAGCGAGGGGCCTGTGGTGGTTTGCAGGCCTGCCACGCCCCCTGGCAACCCAAGCGAAGGCCCTGGTATCTGGAATTTATTTTCCTTCTACAATTGAAACTTTGTAGCCTGGAACAGAGCCAAGCCTGCTGCTCCCTCCATGGCAGGCAGCCATTTTTGTGGCAGTTAATTCACCTTCTATAACTGAAACTTTGTAGCCTTAAGCAGAGGCTGGGCCCGGGCAGGGTGTGAGGAAAGCTTTGCTTCCCCTGTTGCCGCCGGCAACCCTGGCTTGCTCTCTCAAGCTCCATTCTGCCGCCATTTCTGTTTGAATTTGTTTACCTTCTATAATTGAAACTTTGTAGCTTGAGTGGAGGCTTAGGCCTGCAACAGCTCGCAGAAAGCTTGGCTTGCTCTGTTACCTGGGAAACCTTGCTCTCTGTGGCTGTAGCCATCTTGGTTGGGTTAATTTGCAAACTTGCTCTGATTGGCTGGTGAGTGTGGCTTGTGGGTGTGTCGATGGTATGGTCAATTTGCATATTACCTTTTTATGAAGTAGGATAAACAATGCATAATCTAAAATGTTATTAATGAGAGGACGCAGAATCATGTAACTCGAATAATCATGCAGATCTTCTGTAAAATCTCTGATGTGCTGCTGCAAAAGCAAAACATAAAGACCAGAGTTTAGGCCATTATGTTAGTCAATAAACATACCAAATTCCACTCAGAAAAAATGTTGAGCTAAGAACTCAGTCTTCTGAAAATATGTGTACGTAGAAATCAATTCAGAAATTCCTAATGAGGAGTTCTAATTCTATGTCTACATGTCTTTCTGGTGTTCCCAAATAGGTAACAACTGACCCACATGAAGAGATATGTGCTTGCTCTGTTTCCCTTACAGAAAACAGCAATCATATACCGGTGATGAGCAACTCTACTCGCTTTCCTGGCTCCTTTGGTGAATGATGGTGGTTTAGAGTTAATAACATAGCCCCCTGTAGCAACTAACCATTTAACTCATGGCTAAGTGAAATGAGGGCCTTCCAAGACCACCACACTTTATGCTGATGGGTGATTCACCTTGATAGACTAGACAGATGTTATTTACATGCACGAAACACCTCCATACACAATGGCATGTGTGCTAAAAATAACTCTCCTTCCTCTTCCACTCAGAAAGGAAAATTACAATGGTTATAAATAAGGAAAAATTTAAATCTGAGTAAATTTATGTTTTAAAAATGAAAACATTCACAAGATGTAATGCTTTATACTTTGTAACAAATTACTTGTGATGTACCATTACAATAGAATAGCCAACTGTGTTATGGCAGCATATTATTAATGATTCTTAATGAATTATTTGACCCAAAGACAAAAATAAATATTTTTTAGTAAAGAAAACTATAGATAATGAATATGGTTTGTCAGAAAGCTGTAAATTCACCTAAGGAGCTTTCTCTGATTATTTTACTCTGGGATGGTAAAACTTTCCTCAAGCAAAATAATTTTCCACTGGAGTATAGCTTTTATCTTGTTTAAGTCATTCATGTCAGCTGAGTCAGGACTATATCCTCCTTTACACCTAGTTAGATGAAAGAGCTCAAGAAATATGTCAAGGTAAGAATTTAAATTGTGGGTGAAAATGGCTAACATTTAAGTGATACTCAATGTATTTATTTATGTGGCTTGCAAGACCCCTCAGAGCCTGATCCTTACCTTCATCCTTCCAAGCTCATTTCCCTACAATGCTCATGCTCCCACGTCTCTCCACCAACAACCTCCTGCCATCGGCATTATATACTCCTGTTATCCTGAACTTCTGTCCTGCAGCCAGACACTCATAGCCTATTCAATTCCTGGCTCTACCACTTACTCCCTGTGTAACATGAGGTAAGTTTCTGAACTAACTGTGTCCCAGGATTCTCATCATTATTCCTAAATTGGAAACAATAACACCCTATTCATAGGATTGTTGTAAAAATCAAATGAAATTGGTCATGTGGGACACTTAAAAATATCCACTAAATATTGGTTGTTATTGATAGTATTAAGTCCTCAACCTGTAACACTCATTCTAGCTTCACCCTCTTTCATATACTTAGTTCCTACATCTCTTTTACATATTCACTTAAACAATCTTCCCAGAATAACCCCATCCCTAAATTAATACTACTCCCATTTTCACTCTTGTCCCTTATCAAAGAATGTAACATTGCCTGCTGTTATTTTTTTGTGTACTATGCTTATTCTCCTACTTAACTATAATGTAAGCTCCATGAAGACAAGTCTACATCTAGGTTGCCCTCCATTTTATTCCCAGTTCCTACCAAGCACTTGATACATAGTAGGCCCTCAAATACATTTGTTAAAAGAATGAAAGAACTAATAAATCAAAGTTGACTGTCAAGGGAAAGTTATTTCTGCTTGAATTTAGATTTTATTGTTTCTTCTATAAAATGTTTAGTTAGCTAACCATCGGTATCACTTCTCTTTCACCTTCCAAAACCCCGTTGCTGCAGAAGAAGAGAAAATTAGACTGGAAACAAGTTGAAAGATTATGTAAAATGGAAGCTACTAGAATTATAAGCCCTTCCTTGGATGTTTTCCCAAGGCTCAGCAGGAAAGGCTGCTTCTGCACCCCAGACTCTGAACCATATGCTCTGCAGTTTCCTGTTCTGACCAATTTGCTCTTTGCTTTACCAAAGTATACCTAGTTAGTTTACTTTAAAAAAAATTAACATATATCCAAAGTATTATAAAACATATATAACATTAAATTTTTAATTAAATATATTATATTTAATCTTTAAAGCTAAGTAACTAAAATATAATTTCTACTAAATTCTCTTTCTTATGCTAAGACTAAATATGAGATCTAACATTTCACAAAGTTTTAGGTTATCAAACCACATTAGAAATACAAAAGCATTTTCATCAGGATTAAGTAAATATATAGAAATTCTGACTCCACAGTATAAATTGTTATGCTTATAATTATGCAGTTTTTAATACCCATAAGATTATGTCTTAAATGCTTTTCTGTTCATTGTAAGAAGTTTATGTATATACATAGAAAGCAACTATAGGTATAATGTTCACATTGTAATGATGAATAATGAATAAGAATATTCATTAAATCCTAGGGATTCATCTATTTATTCAGCCAATATTTATTAAGCACCTATTAGGTGTCAGACACTTGCTAAGCAATGAGCATATAATGGTGAAGAGGGCAGATGAGCCTGGCCTCTTAAAACAGAATGCAGACATTAGAGAAATAAACCTCTAATAATTATCCTACCTAATAATAGACAAATATGCAAATTGACCGTACCTTTGCTATGTCCGCGATTGGCCAGGAGGCGCGGGGGTGCGGGACTCCGGGTAGCCGGGGTGGCCGATTGGGCCGGCGGGAGGCTGAGCTCGCATCGCCAGTGGCAGCTCGAGCTCAGAGTCTGTGCCATGGCTGTGCTGCGGCACAGAAGGGGCTTCTGGGGCAGCGAGCTCACATCCCACCGCGGACCATCAAAAGCGGGGGAGCTGGATGCCTGTCCGCTCAGGCACCAGGCCTTTCAGAAGCCTTCGCAGCGCTGGAGGCTTCTGAAAGGCCTGGTGCACCAGCGGACAGGCACCTAGCTCCCCCACAATCAAAAGCAAAAGGGTGGGAGCTGGGTGCCTGTCCGCTGGTGCACCAGGTCTTTCAGAAGCCTCCAGCGCTGCGAAGGCTTCTGAAAGGCCTGGTGCCTGAGCGGACAGGCACCCAGCTCCCCCCCTAAACGTGCATGATTCAATCATGCACTGGGCCTCTAGTATAATTATAAATTATTATAAAATCTATAATGACACTAAGACAGTTTATAATATAGGACACCTAATTGAGATTGAGATGTTATGCACATATTCTCCAAGGATGTGATTTTTTTTATTGATTTTAGAGGGAGAAGGAGAGAGACAGAGATAGAGAGAGAGAGAGAGAGAGAGAGAGAGAGAGAGAGAGAGAGAGAGATTTGTTGTCCCACGTATTTATGCATTCATTGGTTGATCGTTGTATGTGCCCCCACCAGGGGTCAAATCTGCACCCTTGGCTCTAACAAACTGAGCTACCCAGCCAGGTCTTCTAAGGATGTGATATTTAAAATGAAACTCAAAAAAGAATTAATGCTAGTTCTACACAAACTTAGACCGAAAACATAGGAGTAACCACAGAATAAATCATTTAATAAGGCCAACATTACCCAGATACCCAAACCAGACAAAGATATTATAGGAAAGAAGAAAGAAACTCCAGGAAATATCCCTCATGAAGTAGAAGCAACAGCCTTCAGCAAAATATTAGCAAATGGGACCCAAGAATATAAAAATGATAATAGATCTTAAGAAAATGTAAGGCTGGTTCAACATTCTAAAACCAATAGAGGTAAGATACCATATCAACAGATTAAAGCAGAAAACCATCTAACCATCTCAAAGATGTAGAAAATATATTTGAGAAAAGTTGACATTCATTCATGATAATACCTCTTAGCAAACAGGGAATAGGAGAGAATTTTCTTAATGTGATAGCATCTCCAAAATACCTACAGCTATCCTTATAGTTACTGATGAAAGACTCAATGCTTTCCCCATGAAACAGGTAACCATGCATGAATGTTCTCCCTCACCATTCACATTCAACATCACATTTGAGGTTCTTGTCAGTGCAATACAGGAAGAAAAAAAAAAATAAAGGCATACAGATTAGAATGAATGGAATAAAACCACCTTTATTTGCAGGTAGCATGATTTTCTGCGGAGAAAATCCCAAATAATTTGTTTAAAAGTTAGTAGAACTAATAAGTGAGTTTAGCAAGAATGAAGGAAACATCAATTTTTGTATATTATATTTCTGTATTTCTATATAGTATTTCTGTACTTGTATTTCTATATGCTAGCAATGAACAATTAGAAATGGGAATTTGAAACAGCATCAAAAATGAAATGCTTAAGTAGAAATCTAACAAGATATAGTTTCTATATGCTGAAAAGTTTAAACATCTAATGAAAAAAATCAAAGAAGACCTGAATAAAAACGTTTATATCATGCTCAGTGTTGGAAAACTCAATAAATATGAGATACAAATCATTCCAAACTGAACTGGATTCAATGTATTTCCAATCAAATCCCAGAAGATATTTTCTTTCAAAGTTAATGTTAACTCTAAATTCAAATTAAAATGCAAAGGAACTAGAAAGTCAAAATAATCTTGAAAGAGAAGAACAAATTTAGAAGATTCACACTACCTAATTTTAAGACTTGTGATATTGGTGAAAGGATAGATATATACAAAGATTAATAGGATACAATAAATACCAAAGATAGAGTGGCATATATGTGGTCAATTTATTTTTTATAAAGATGCAAAGGTAATTCAATGAAGAAAGGATGGTTTTTCAACATATGGTGCTGCTAGAACAGTTGGACATCTATATGCAAAACAAAATAAAAGTTTCAACCTATACCTATACTACATACAAAAAGTTTTACGTATATATATATAAAACTATAAAACTTCTGGAGGAAAAAAATATGAAAAATATATTTGTGGTCTTGATTTAGACAGAAATTTCTTAGATATGATACCAAAAATATGATCCACAAAAAATATTGATAAATTGAATGCTACATAATTTAAAATTTTTCTTCAAAAGACAATGTTAGAAGAATAAAAACACAAACCACAGACAAGGAGACTATATTTGCAAAGCACATATCTTCTAAAGGACTTGTATCTAGAATTTATAAAGAACTCTCTAGCCTCAATAATAATAATTCCCAAGTTCTCAATAATATTAAAGAACTCTAGAGCCTCAAATAATCCAATAAAAAAACATGGGGAAAAACTGCAATACATATTTCATCAAAGAAGATATACAGATGGCAAATAAGCACATGAAAAGATATTGAATATCATGAATCATTGGGAAAATAAAAATTAAAACCACAATGAGATATCATTACATTCCTATTAAATTTGAAGGAATACATTTTTTTAAGTGAGGGTGGAGGCTAGATAACAGTACCACATTCTGGCAGGGATATGGCCCATCTAAAACACTCATATATTGTTAATGTAAAATGGGACCGCCATTTGGGGAAATATTTTGGCAGTTTCCTACAAAGTTAAACATATGCTTATTATATGACTCAGCAATGCCAATGCTGGGTATTCATCCACAAAAAGTAACAAAGTATGTTCATACACAAATCTGTAAGCATATATATATATATATATATATATATATATATACATATATATGTATATATATATATATATACATATATATATATATATATATATATATATATATATATATATATATGGTTTATTCATAATCATTAAAAACTAGAAACAACCCAAATGTACTTTAACTGGCAAACAGATAAACAAATTATGGTACTTCTGTGTAATGGAAGAGTACTAACAAAAAAAAAGGAAAGAACTAGTACTGATACACACAACAACTTGGGTGATTACATTAAGCGAAAGAAATGAGACTCAAAAGTCTGCATACTGTGTGTTCCCATTTGTATAACACTCTGGAAGAGATCATTGTTTGCCAAGGGCTGGGCTGAGGCAAGAGGTTGATAATAAATACACACAAGATAATATGTTGTGGTGATAGAACTGCTGTATGTATTGATTGTGGTGGTGATGGTTACATAACTACATGGATCGTTCAAAATTTGTAGAACTCTACACTAAAGAGAGTGGATTCTAATATATTTAATGTATATCTCAATAAACCTGTCACCCAAAATTAATAGTTACCACTTACTCATATACTTTTAAGAATTTTCAAATCCTCACATAAGTAAAAGTATCTACCATTGTTCCTTTTCTGCGATGAAGTGACAAAACTCTAGAATAGTATTGCTATATATGTCCTAAGGTAAGCCATGAGAGCAAGCCACACATAGCATTTTAAATTTTCCAGTAGCCATATTTTTAAAAATCATTTTTAAAAAAAGGTGAAATTAATTGTTTAAAATCTTTACCGTTAGAAGTAATACATATGTCCACCATTTACTCTCACTGACCTCTTCTAGCCCACCCAAGGCCTTCACGCAATGTGTCAATCTTACCCTTTCAACATGTAACCAATAAAATAATTATTAATGATATATTTTACATTCTTTATAGTCAATTAAATATTTGGAATCTGGTGTGTATTTTTGGACTCTTTGGACTAGTCACAGTTTAAAGTGCTCAATAGCAAAGTGTGTAGTGGCTACGAAATTGGACAGAGCAGACCAAGAACCCATGCTCTCTCTTGGCCTCAATAGTAACATCCACAAAACATTTGATGTACTGAATTGCATTTAATTTAATATTCTACAGTGAGCTATAAGAAAAATCACAATTTTGCAATGGTTAAAAAGAGAGAAATGTCACTTAACTATTTGAACATCAAAATCAAGTTACAGGCAACACCCAAGTTTTATATTAAAAGCTATTGTTCTCTGTTCTGATGCAGATTCTCTTTTTAAAATATATATATATATTTTTTACTGATTCGTAGAGGAAGGGAAAGGGAGAGAGAGAAACAACGATGAGAGAGAATCATTGATTGACTGCCTCCTGCATGCCTCCTACTGGGGACTAAGCCCACAACCCAGGCCTGTGCCCTGACCAGGAATAGAACCATTACCTCCTGGTTCATAGGTCAACACTCAACCACACCGGCTGGGTCAGATTCTCTTCTTAATAGAAATCTAAGTGCCCTTGACTTCAATATACATAGTAATGTTCCCACATAACAACAAAACCTCTGATTGACAATCCTATATAATAATAGGCTAATATGCAAATCGACCAAACAGTGGAACGACCGGTCGCTATGATGCGTACTGACCACCAGGGGGCAGATGCTCAATGCAGGAGCTTCCCCTGGTGGTCAGTGCGCTCCCACAGGGGGAGCACTGCTCAGCCAGAAGCTGGGTTCATGGCTGGTGAGTGCAGCGGTGGTGGTGGAAGCCTCTCCTGCCTCTGCAGCAGCACTAAGAATGTCTAACTGAAGGCTTGCAGGAAGCGGGCCTAAGCTGTTAGTCGGACATCCCCCGAGGGCTCCCAGACTGCGAGAGGGCGCAGGCTGGGCTGAGAGGAACCCCACACACACTGCGCCAAGTGCACAAATTTCGTGCACCGTGCCTCTAGTCTAATACAAATAGAGTGGTGGGGGAAGGGGGAAACGCACAATATTTTTGTTGCCTAAGTTGACCAATCAGTGAAATTATTATAATGGTTATTATACCCCATACAACCCCAGTGCTTTCCCACAAAACTAGGAATCAGAAAAATATGATATATTTCTAGTTTTCCTGAGAATTAGGATTAATATCTTTCCAACCTAGAATGAGAGAAATTACACCTACTAACCAATAGGTTTCTAGAGCATGTTAAAACTATATTTAAAAAGCATATTAGATGCTTAAAATGTTTACAAAATGAATAGATGTTGGAGAGACTATGAGGAAATTCTTATACTTTATTGGTGGGTGCCCAAAACTGTACAACCCTATGAGGATAATTTATCAAGATTGCTCAGAACTATATTTTGTACATTTATTCTGTGCTCCATTAGTCACTCCTCCAGGAATTTATCTAATAGGTTTACTTGCCCACATTCAAAGTGACTTATGAATAAGATTATCCATTACATCTGTATGTAATTATAAAAGTCTATAAATAATGAAAATGTCCCTCTGTTAGGTACTGGTTAAATGAAAACAAAACACTATAGAGCTGGAGGGAAGAAAGAGAGAGAGAAAATAAAACTGTGTATTCATATGAAAATCTCTAAGCTATATTGTCTGTGCAAAAAGGCAATGTGGAGAATGTAAATATAATATTTCCCTTCAAGGTAAAAAATGAGTGAAATGAGAATATATGTTAGTAGGTGCTTTTAGTTCCATAAAGAAGTTATAGAAAACTACAAGCAAACAAACAAACACATACACACACACCCACACACACACACACACACACACACACACACCAAAAAAAAAAGAATAAAAGTCATTACCTTCCTGCAAGGGGCAAAGAATAGCATGAATGAGAGTCAGCAGCAGAAATTTGATTTTCATTTTGTAATTTTTAAGTTGGCTATTTGTAAATTCAAAGTCAATTCTACTTTAACTTTACCATTTTTTTTAGTCTTGAATTTTCTGGACCTGCTTCAGTTGACACTTCCCTTGAACTACTTAAGAATAAGATAAAAGTGTAAGAATCATTATTTTAAAGCAAATTTTTATAGTTACACTTGTTACTTTCTACCTACATAACTCCTTACAATGGTTATAGTATCTTTATTGTGTTTATTTATAAACAGCTCCCTGATTTAGAAAACGTAAAAGTATTCCTGATTTATGATTTTTCATAGTAACTTTAAATATAGAATGCATTAATATACTTTTTAAGAAGTACTTTATGTAATGGATTTCTTTGTAGGCAACACTATTTCAATAATGGGTAAACTAAAAAAATGTACTAGCTATGGAAATCTTAAGTTGGATAATAAATGGAGCTTTCAAAAAGTGGAGCTTTCAAAAAGCTGCTTTAAGATGTGTAAATTGAATAAAAAGAAAAAAAATTTCAATGTTTTTCAGAAGTAAGGCTATAGCTATGTGGGTAGATAGATGTAAATAATATCAATCTTAGTTCACACACTGGTTGTTCAATAAAAACATTCTGCATTCTTGTTTGCTGTTTAGCTTAATAGCTGATATTTATCTTTTATTCCACTGAGGAATAGGTAAATGTAATGCCAGTCATTCTCTCTTCTCACCATCCTGATTCTCCCACTCCATAGACCCAATCTCACGTCAAGATTTTAAATCCTGTGCAATGTTGAGGCTTCAGGAGTGGGATGGAGATGAAGACAGCCTCCCTCTAGTCATTGGCTGCCCACAGGTTAAAACCAAGATGTCTGTCACCCAAGCCCTCAGCATCCCAGCAAGGCCATTTCCTGCTGCTCTGTGTGATTTTTCAGGGCACAGCAGGAATCTTTTCCAAATTGGAAAATCTACCTACTTCCTCTCTAGCATCTTGCTATATTTTAGACACTGCCAAAAGCCTAGTCTCTACTGCTCTGATATCCACAGATAACTCTCTTTCTCTGGCGTGGGTAAATCTCTTTTTAGTCTCTCAAAACTCCTAGGTGATTCTGAGACTCATCCTGCCCAAAGTCAGAGATCAAGTCAGTATAAAGGCTGTATGTGGGGCCAGGTCTCCTAATACTCTAGCTAGACCCTCTTTATAATCCATATCTACAGAGTAAAATCTACTGCCATCCTGAAAAATCCAACAGGGCCCTTGATGAATTATTTACTGCAAGAGAATGTGCATTCACATGAACAAACTCCCATAAGCCATGTGTATTTAGGACCGACACCTTTGACAGAACGCTTAACATGGAGGAGTCATGTTGCCAAAAACTCAACAAATATTGTTCCTTTGAATCTTCCATATTATAAAGGAGGAAGCTGAGATCCAAAGGACTTCAGTTAATTTCACAGTGCCTTCTTGTGGCCCAGTGAGAATTTGTGGCCCAGTCTGGTTGAGTTAGAGCCTGAAGTCAAATCATTAAGGTGCCCTGCGCTGCTACATGTACAGAAGTGAACACTGTTCTCATGTTTAGCATATGAACATCTAAACCTACTGAAAAGGGAATGATGTCTAGCTATAAATTAGGTTGTTAAGTACTGCTTATGACTTAGCTTACATATGATGCATCAACACTGTCACACAACTGAACACACTCCAGTGCCCTTGCAGCTATACTGGCATCTCCTGAAAGGCTGTGTTAGCAATTTGTGATTTAGAGCCCCCACCACAATATACGTATATCATCTTGAAAAATAATTCTTAATTACCAGCACAATATTTCAAAAAGTCAAGTCAATGTTTTAAAGTATATTTTATGATATAATTATAACAGAGGAGATGAATACTCGCATAACTATATTTACTCTCTCCAGTAAATTTGTAAGTAACAAGATATACATCTCTCTATATATTATGCCCTTCCTCCCAGATTTGTTGTTTCCAAGTACAACCTTCCACAGATCAATCATTTTAAATACATTCTGCAATGTAAGCCCATTCCTGATGTTACATAATTGGCTTCTATTTCATCAAGATTGAAAATAATTTATGGTCTGATAGTGTCTCAAGTTTATTACACAGGATTTTATTTTTATAGAATACAGTCTTCTCAAAAAAAAAAAAAAAAAAGGGGGGGTCTGTTTTCACATAGCTGTCCATGGTTTTATGAGCCAGAGCCCAGGGCGAAAAGCCACACAGCACTGATTAGATTCATTAGGACCAGCGTGTCTGATGGGAGCTATGGAAGCTCCACCAACACAAGGGCAAGGTTGGGAACCCACCTTTCATCAAGGCCATGCTTTGCATAGTGTAGGAAATCAATAAATATTTCTATTAATTTGCTCAGAAAAGGTTTTACAAATGCTTAGGCGGTCTTCTGTTTATTCTCTTTAAAAATCAGTACTTCTCAAACTTTAATTGCATATAATATGAATCACCTAGGAATCTTTTCTAAAAAGTGGATTCTATTTCAGTTGAGTTAAGGGCTGAGGTTCTGCATTTCTTACAAGCTCCTAAGTGATGTTCATGCTACTAGTCCAGGAAACAAACCATGAGTAGCAAGGCTACAAACCTCCCTTCGAAATAGATTCATGTTTATATCATTTTGCTGTCCTTAACTTATCAGACTAATTGTAATCTATTTATTTGTCTACGCTCTTTTCTAAACTATAACCTCCCTGGAAACCAGAGACTTGTGTTTCAGTGCCTACTGGATAATTAATATTTACTAAATATTGATTGACCAATGAAAGAATATATATAAAATACACTTTTATACACACCCTGATATACATGTAAACACTCCCCTAGCTACCTTCTCATAAAAATGTTACCAGAGCATTGGTGATTTTTTTTAAATCAGAGAAAATTTCATAATTATAATTATAATCATGGGGAATATTAACTCATTTAATCCCCACAACAGCCTTTTATGAGGTAATGTCATTATAATCCCTATTTTAAAGGTAGAATGGAGGCAGAGACATGTTAAGTGTCTTATCAAAGTTTGTACAACTTGTGTCATTGCTGGTATATGAACCTAGGAAGTCAGGCCCCATAGGCCATGCTAAATACTACACCATGAAAGTTGAAAAAGAAAGGGGAAAAAAAAGAATCTATCTGACTTTCTCAGACTTCTTAATATGCTTTGCATCTGCAGAATGCGGTCAGACACATTGTAGAGACTACTCGCAGAATTCTCTACACTGACATTCTTGGATTTAATTCTATTCTTGTGCAATCCCACAGGTTTATGGTATAAAGCAATGTGTAATTTTTCTGGGACACAAATGTGAATACCAAAAGCTATGCAAAGGTTGTCCATCAGAATAGGACATTTGGCTGGTATAGGGAGGAAGACCAATAAAGGTACAGCACCTACATGAACATATAGCTTTATTCTTCTCTTCTTATCTTTGTGCACATAAGAATTCCAGAAAAATGGTGTTAAGGTGGTATTCTTAAATTTGGGATTTGCTAAGATTTTTATCCCTAGAAAAATGTCAAGGACCTACTCCATGTTCTTGGCTGACATTCTCTTATGTGGGCACCTAAATTATAAATCTTTGCATAATCAAGAAGAAAGAGAGATTGTGTGCATTTAAAACATATCAGCTTTCTTTATGGGAAGATAATACATAACATTGTTCTTATAGAGAAAAAAAAATCGTACAACTATTTTAAGAGATAAGTCACTATGGTAACCATTTCTCTGTTCAAACTTAGAAAGGCAATGCCTTCTGCTACAGGAAGATTACCTCCGCTTACAGCAGCAGCTATTACATATTATTTTAAATCGGGGCTTTTTCTTGTCTTATACTGAATAAGTTCCCATGTTACCCTAATGGCAAATCCTTTATCATTCTACAGAATGACTCATATTGCATATTTATTCTTAAATGAAAATGTTATTGGTTGGAGCATCCTCCAAGACAAAAATAATGATAAAATACATCTCATCCAGCATGTTAACAGAGGGTCATACATTATCTTGAAACAATCAGGTGGTTCTATAGTCAATGATTTCAAATATGTGTAAATTTAATTTTTTTCCAGAAAACTATTTTCTAGATTAATAAAGGAAAGTTAATATGTATAACTCTGTATTGTGCATCAAAATAACTTTACCTACATTATTTTTTTTACATTGGCAGATCTTCCTGCTCTCCCATACAATTATGTATCCTACATAATAAAAGCCTAATATGCTAAGTGTCCAGTTGTCTGGTCATCCATTCAACCAATCAAAGCATAATATGCTAATGACTAGAGGCCCGGTGCACAAAATTCATGCACGCGGGAGGGAGGGTTGTCCCTCAGCCCAGCCTGCACCCTCTCCAATCTGGGACCCTTTGAGGGATGTCTGACTGCCCATTTAGGCCCGATCCCATGTTGGGCCTAAATGGGCAGTCAGACATCCCTCTCACAATCCAGGACTGCTGGCTCCCAACTGCTTGCCTGCCTGCCTTCCTGATTGCCCCTAACTGCTTCTGCCTGCCAGCCTGATCACCCCCTAACCACTCCCCTGCCAGCCTGATTGATGCCTAACTGCTCCCCTGCCAGCCTGTTTGCCCCTAATTGCCATCCCTTGCAGGCCTGGTCACCCCTAACTGCCCTCCACTGCAGGCCTGGGTCCCCCCACAACTGGCCTTCCCTGCATGCTTGGTCACCCCCAACTTCCCTCCTCTGCCGGCCTGGTCCCTCCCAACTGCCCTCCTCTGCTAGCCATCTTGTGGTGGCCATCTTGTGTCCACATGGGGGCAGGATCTTTGACCACATGGGGACAGCCATCTTGTGTGTTGGAGTGATGGTCAATCTGCATATTACTCTTTTATTAGATAGGATAGAGGCCTGGTGCATGGGTGGGGGCCAGCTGGTTTGCCCTGCAGGGTGTCCCAGATCAGGGTGGGGGTTCCCCTGGGGCATGCGGCGGCCTGGGTGAGGGGCTTGTGGTGGTTTGCAGGCCGGCCACGCCCCCTGGTGACCCAAGCTGAGGCCCTGGTATCTGGGGTTTATTTATCTTCTACAATTGAAACTTTGTAGCCTGGAGCTGAGCCAAGCCTTCTGCTTGCTCTGTGGCAGCAGCCATTTCTGTTGGGGTTTATGTGTCTTCTATAACTGAAACTTTGTAGCCTTAAGCAGAGGCCTGGGCCAGCCAGGGTGTGTGGAAATCTTGGCTTCCTCCATTGCCAGGGGAAACCCTAGCCTCCTCCTCTTTTCAGCTCCTTGGCTGCCACCATTTCTGTTTAGATTTGTTTACCTTCTATAATTGAAACTTTGTAGCCTTGAGTGGAGGCCTCGGCCGGCAAGGGCAGGTGGAAAGCTTGGTTTCTTCCATTGCCTGGGAAACCCAAGCCTCCCTCCTGCTGTCTGTGGCCATAGCCATCTTGGTTGGGTTTATTTGCATATTCGCTCCTGATTGGCTGGTGGGCGTGGCTTGTGGGCGTGGCTTATGGGTGTAGCAGAGTGGTGGTTAATTTGCATATTGCTCTTTTATTAGATAGGACTAGAGGCCTGGTGCATGAAATTCGTGCACGGCGGGGAGGGGGAGTAGCGGGGGGTATTGTCCCTCAGCCCAGCCTGCAGTCTCTCCAATCTGGGACCCCTCAAGGGACCTTCATTTTTTCCTTCAAGAGTGTGGTGGAAAAACCCTAGATTACCTTCTTGGATTCTTATAACCCAAATTACCAAGAACACTGCAATTGGTGGCCTACAGGGAGCTTAGCCAATGAGTTGTCAGAAAAGGTATTTACTCTCAAAATGGTTTGGCTCAGTGGATAGACCATGGGCCTGCAGACTGAAGGGTCCCAGGTTTGATTCCTATTAAGGGCATGTACCTTGGTTAGAGGCATATCCCCAGTGGGGAGTGTGCAGGAGGCAGCTAATGGATGTTTCCCTCTCATTGATATTTCTGACTGTCTATCCCTCTCCCCTCTTCTCTGTAAAAAAAAAAAAATCAATAAAAATTTTTTTAAAAAGGTGTATCCTCTGCAGCTCATGCAGCCCCTGGGTTGTGTCCACTGGGCTAGGGGCGTGTCCCTGCCACCCGGTGGTGGCTGCCGAGTCTCCACACACCCCAGAGGCCAGCAGCCATCCCCCTGTGGAGGGCGCTAGGCTTGGGGCATGGACACAATCTGCCACTTGGTGCTGGAGCTTGGAAAGCCTCTGGGGCTGGGTGGGAACATCCCCGTCTCCAAACACCCCAAGGCCAGCAGCCAGCCCCACCATGGGCCCCAGGCTCAAGGCTTGCAGGGACCCTGGGCAGCACACAGCGGTGGCCGCCAGGGTCTCGGCAAACCCAGGAGGCCAGCAGCAGCCCCTGGTCCTGGGCGCCTGGCTGGGGGCGTGGCCCCAAACCACCGCTTTGTGCAGGAGCCTTTGCAAGCGGCTTGGGGAGGCCAGCAGCCAGCCTGACCATGGGCCTCAGGCTCGGGGCTTGCAGGGACCCCGGGCAGCACACAGCAGTGGCCGCCAGGGTCTTGGCACACCCCAGAGGCCAGCGGCAGCCCCCGGTCCTGGGCGCCTGGCTGGGGGCGTGGCCCCAAACCGCGCTTTGTGCAGAAGCCTTTGCAAGCCACTGGGGGTGGGGCGGAACATCCCCACGTCGCTATAGCGACGCGGGGATGTTCTGCCCGCCAGGTTGCTTGGCACCTACACCCATAGGCTCTGAGTGGCCAGGGGGCGTTCTGGGACCCCTGCCACTCAGGACCTAAGCGCAGGCCTACAGGCTAGGAGCGGCCTGGGTCCGGAGGATGTTTCCTGGACCCAGGCCGCTCAGCGCCCGCATATGCAAATTAACCGCCATCTTGTTCGCTCTGATTTGCTGTGGGCATAGCGAAGGTGCGGTCAATTTGCATGTTTCTCTATTATAAGGTAGGATACGCTAAGGCTGCTCAACCGCTCGCTATGACATGCACTGACCACCAGGGGGCAGATGCTCCAATGGGTAGGTTAGCTTGCTGCTGGGGTCTGGCTGATCTGGACTGAGTGAGATAGGCCGGACACACCTTGGAGCCCTCCCACATCCCTCCCTGGCCCCGATCTTGGGCCCTGATCATGTACCCATGGAGTCCCTCGGCCTGGCCTGCACCCTCTCGCAATCCAAGACCCTATAGGGGATGTCGGAGAGCTGGTTTCAGCCCGATGCCGGAGGCCAGGCCGAGGAACCCCACTTGTGTAAGAATTCGTGCCCAGGGCCTCTAGTGTGTTATAATTAAAAAGGCTTTCCCAAGCAGTGGCAAATATTTTCCAGATTTCCTGCAAACAGGAAAGACCATAAAGTTTGTTCTACTTTAATAATATTTCCCCGACCCCACTTAGCCCCTTTAGTGCTTGCTGCACTGACACCTGAGAACTATAATTTCAGGACAATAATAATAACTATTACACATTAAACACTTGCTGTGTACCAGGTCCTGTTCTAAGATTTCACATGGGCACTAGATTTAAAAATTTAGTACAACCAAGGATAGTCAGAGACAATTACTTTTAAAGAGCTCAGATTTGTTTATTTAAAAAAAGATAATATTTGGCCTTGCGTATAATCTCTTTCAATCCTCACAACAACACTATGAGCTTGGTAAGGGACCTTATTATACAGATCAACTTCCGTGTCATATAAGTCCTCCCCGAATCCACTGTATAGATTAAGAAACAGTAATTTTTCCCTTAGTGTCAAAGTTTATGAAATAAAATAGGCAATGCACTGAATGTAAATGTATTAAGACCTCAAGCTTATACTGAATAAAGAGAGAAAAATGGCTGGTGAAACATATAATAAATATTCAACATTCTAAATCATGAATACACATGATAACAGTATTTCCTATAATAATACATTAAAGCACCATAGTGTTGTTTGTTTATTGAAATATCCCTGGTATTCTGAATTTATACTTGATGTAAACAATGATATTATGAGTACTACACTATACTAGTATTCATACAGGAGAAGGCCTGTAATTTAAATGTTTGCATATATATCAGATGAATATACTGTTGTTATATGTTACTGTTATTTCTTTTGTGTGTGTGTTTTTTTGTAAGAAGGTGGATGAGTAAATAGTAAGGAAAAAGCAAACATGCTTATGATTTTGGTAGTTTGCTATAATATATTGGTGTATCAAATTATTTAATCAATTAGATTTTTTGTTTATATACAACTATTATTTCTAAGTAAGCACCCTCATAAACTATTTTTTAAGTATTAACTATAGAGGATATAATAAAATAGCAATGAAACATACTTCATCACTGCACCTGATAAATACCTGAAATTCACCCATGTGATGAGCTTTCAGTTATAAATAATTACCTGTATCCACATCATTAAAAAATCTAACAGGTTAAGTATGTCATCTCATGGCAACACTATCATGGCACTTCCTTTTCCCTAATTCTGTTCTATGCTTCCTTGTTAAAAATCAGCTCTGTTTATGAAACACTGCAAAGATGCAAACTGGTGGTAACAGAAAGGATTGTTACCCTTTTAAGTAGATAACAAAAAGGACAATTTTCACTATTCCAGATATGTGTTCCACATCAATCATTTCTTATGCCCTGTATTTCCTAAGAGCAAGGCCCATTCAGCCCAAAAGAATGATATTATTTGAAGTATTTTGTAACATAGGTAAATTATTTCTTTCAGTAAAATCCCAAAGGGCTTTGCAAAATTTCAGTTAGGTGAGCTGAGAGTATAAAGGTCTAATAATCTTTCTGGCCCCTTGGGAGTTCTTAATTTATGAGTTATGCCTAAATACCCTAAGGAAATCTAAATGGGCAATTTATTAATCCTAACAACTCTCCTAGGAGGCAGGTAAGAGGCAGGCTCATTAATATTGCCCCTCAGATAAGGAAAGGAAGCTCTGCCTGCACCCACCCTCCCCCCTTCCCACTGCCAGGCAGCTGACATCTGAATCTGACCAGGGGCCCATGTCCAGGGATCCTGAACACACTAGCTTAAATGGGCTTGCTTATTTCCACTTTTCTATGATTGAAAGAGAAGTGGCAATCTGCTTTCAAAGACCAGCCTATCAACATCTCCTTCCTCTGCTGGCCTGACCTTCAGGCAGTACAGCTGCCTGAGGTGAGTTAAAAATGGACTGCCAAGCTGGCTTTAATTTCTGCTGCTCTGCCTCCCAATGTCCTCCCACTGATCTGTTTATCACACCCTCCTTACTCCTTCTGCTGTTGTTTTTCTGACTTGAGTTTTTAGCCTGGACAGCTGAACCTTTCAAGGCCCTAACCTGCAGATCCTTGTACCAGTGACAAAGTACTAGTAATCCTAGAGGGCTGGGAGCCAACACTAGAACCTCCTACTCTTTGAAAGTCTTTCCCTCCAGGCATCCCCACCCTTTCCTTCCCTGGACCCACCACCGTCATTGGGAATGGCCGCTCTGAACAGATCGTCCCCTACTGGCACACCGACACAGGCAAAGGGTAGCTCAGAAACGTTGCAAGAGAACATGGTTGGCTTCTTGCCCATGGGTTGTTGACTCTTTCCTGGGCTCCTCTGTCCCTCTGGTTCAGAACTGCGCCTCAGGCCTCACAGAATTGATCCTAACGGGATATAAAGCTGTCTCTTCATTGCCCAAAGCCCCTTCACGACCTCCCCCAAACCCAAATTCTTCCTCCCCCTCTGACAGGGCTCGCCAGGAACTTCTGCCTCTGGGAATGACGAATGCTCCCCGCTACCAGGCGGGTGGAGGAGGCAGCTGTCCCACTAATGGTTTTGTTTAGTTTCTTGGCAAACTCTCCTTCATTCAACCTCCCGGCGTCCAGGAGCCAGGTCTAATTAGAAGAGTACCAGGCTCACCCTTCTCGCGGAGAAACGCATTAGTCAGAGATGAAACAGCACACAGCGTGCCGGGAGCCCGGGAGGGCGGTGGGTGCGGACCCTCCCTAAAATGTGGAGAGCCTTTGATGCCTGAAAGGAAGGCTAGAACTGGCCGCGTTCGGGAGAGGGGGACGGGGACGCGGGGTAGCGTTGACTTGGTTAGAGGCCAGAACTAAGTGCATAAATGATGCTCATTGAACAGGGCAACAGAGTCAAGCAAAGTGTTCCTTACGACTCTGCAAAGCCTCCGGTCAGGGTAACAGACAAAGGGCCGAAAGCTTCCCCGAGCCGGGGACAGAATCTCCAGGCCCCGCAGCGCGAGTGCGCGGGAGCGCGCGCAGGCGGGGGAGTGGCACCGAAGAACCCAGGTTGGTGGCAGAGGGAGTGGTCAGTTTGGGGGGCGTGTGGTGCACCCGGAATTGCGGTCACGGTAACCGGTGGCCCACCCTGGAATCAGCTCTGTAGCAACAGTGCTGCAAGCTTGTGCTCAACTCCAGCGGCTGCGCCCAGGGCGGCCAGAAGTGCGGGGTGGAATTGCAGCCCCGAGCAGCGGAGGGGCGGGGCGCGGGCCGGGGCGGGCGGGCAGGTAGGCGGGGCGGGCCGGCCGGGTGAGGACGCGGGGCCTATAAAGTGCTCGCTGCCCCCCGAGGCGGCGCAGTTCAGTGGGGCGGGTGCTAGGTGGGTTGGCACCCAGCGGGGTGCGGATCGCTGCTGGGGTCTGCAGGTCCCCGAGCCCCCGAGGGAGCAGGCTCCGGCGGAGAGAGTCTGCCTCCTTTTACCCCCTGACTCCTTTTACCCCGCAGCGGTGCCAGCGAGCGCATCGGCCTCAGCCGACTCCCGGCAGGTGAGCCAGGCGGCGGCCTGGATGTGGGGTGCGCAGAGGCGGGGGCCTGTGGTGCCCCGGCCGGGCCGTGGAGGGGGCTGAGCTCCGCGGGACGAGTCGTCTAACTTTGAATGAGTTTCAGGTCGTGGCAGAACTTGGCGTCTCCGCTCGCGAGACTGCAAACTTGAGTTGCAGGGACCGGTTCCTTCCCTTGGGAAAAGGAGTGCTGGGCTGGTTCGTTCTGGGGACGCGGGGCCTTTTAGGGGCCTCTCGGCACGTCTTTCCGGCTCTTGCAAATCTGTCCTTGTGGCCTCCTTTTTTTCCAGCGCCCCAGGCCGTTCTGCCCCGCGAGGGAAACGGAGCCGTTGACCATGGTTGCAACTGGCAGTTTGAGCACGAAGAACCCGGGCAGCATTTCAGAGGTGCTGGACCACGGCTTCTACCCGGGGAGCCTGATAAACGGTGAGTTTCCCAGGGCCCGCCTCTCCCTGCTCCGAAGGTTGCAGCCCCTCTACAGATGGGATCGGATTGGCAGGTAGGCGGTGTCGCCCCTTTCCTCAGCGGAGCTGCCACAAAATCCATCTGAGGAAACTTCTTTCCAAGCTTTCTAGCAACTTCTGACCATGGTAGAGAGAAACAAAAAGTAGCACAATAAAAAGATAAATAAATAAATAAATAAATAAATAAATAAATAAATACTGAGGGCTGCATAGGTCTGGTATGTTGCTAACAGGCTTTTTGGGGTGAAAAGTTGTGTAGGTTCCTGACCCTACTTGGTTGTAAAGTTTTGGTGAATTTTAAGTGTTCAGTTATGTATGTTTCAACAAGTGTCATCACCCTGTAGTCACTACCATGACCCTCTCTCCCCAAATGCCCATGTACCTATTTGCCATCAATTCCCCACCCTCCCTCCCCCCTGTTTACCTTTGCCTCCAGAGTTTCATGTAAATGGAATCATATAGTATGTACTCTTTTGTAACTGGTTTCTTTCCCGCAGCTTAATTCTTTTGAGATCCTCCCGTGGTTGTTGCTTATATCAGGATGTGCTCCTTTTTATTGCTGTGTAGTATTCTGTTTGTGGACATAGCCATTATTCTGTTTTTAATGCCAGAAGACAAGGTTAAGACTGCAGTGATGCTGGTCATGCTGCCACTTGCCATTTTAAACAGCAGTTTCCAAGTTCACACGTTGCTCTGCCGTGAGGAGCGGTGTGGGCCTAGGCCAATGGCTGAAGACCTTTGGGCCCTCCTCATTGAGAAGGCAAAGTGGCTGATCTAATTTTATAGGCCAACTCTAAAATCTCCATCTTCAGCATATGAAGCCTTATAATTTGGATTGCATGCGTTTATTTAGTTATTTAAAAACAAAAACAATGATCCAAGAGAATACACATGTGGGGAAACCACAACAGCCAATGAGGATGACGTAGGCTTAGGGAAGAGAGCCCGCAGGACCTCTGCCTGCACCCAGTTGACTGTGTGTATGGCATCTTGCCAAGTGGTAGGATTAATTTGGAAGGTAGGTGACCAAATGCAGACCTATCTCTCTTCCTTGCGCAAATCTAATTTTGTTTTCCTAGGACTATTTTGTTTTGGTTGGCCACGGAAAACTACCCAGCTAGTTATAAATATCCTGGTGGACCTCAAAGGTCTTCTTTGAGCAATTTTTAATCAGAGAGGTTGAAGCTAAAATTGGAATTTACAGGCCATTCCAGTAAAGACTTTTAAAGAAAGAAACAGATTTAATAACTATTTAATATAGCTCATCCAACTCATCTTCAAATTCATCACGTAAGAACCATAGCAAAAATGTGGTATTTTAAAGCAATAAACTCATATATTCTTAGAGTCAGAAGGTAACAGTTCCTTAGTTTTAAAAAAAAATGTATATAACCATTTTTACTCTAGAAGTAATGTATGTTCCCTGTAAAATAAATAGAAAAGTTTCCTAAGCAAGTAAAGGAGCAAGAAATGAAAGAAAGTCACTAATAATCTAGGATACCCATAGATTTTTGATCCATAGCCTTTAAGATTGTGTGTGTGTACACATAAATTTTAAAGAATGGTTGTATCCTATCCACTCTATTTGTCAAAACCTTTATTTCATAAATGAGAGGTTAAATGACTTGCTCTACTAGTATTAACCCACTAGTTAATAGCAAAGTGAGATCAGCTGATCTAATATTGGATAAATATTGGAAACAGGTAGATGTGGTAGAGACCAATGTTGCTATCTTGGTATGTTTTTCCTGCTCCTGGATTTCTTTATTTTTTTACTTCAAACTTCTATTTTCTACAGATTTTGACTACTGGGATTATGTTGTTCCTGAACCCAACCTCAATGAGGTAATATTTGAGGAGACAACTTGCCAGAGTCTGGTCAAAATGCTGGAGAACTGTCTGTCCAAATCCAAGCAAACCAAACTGGGTTGCTCCAAAGTCCTTGTCCCTGAGAAACTGACCCAGAGAATCGCGCAGGACGTCCTCCGCCTCTCCTCCACGGAGCCCTGCGGCCTGCGAGGGTGTGTCCTGCACGTGAACATGGAAGTGGGCAATGTATGTACAAAGCTGGATAGGATTGTGTGCGACTCCACTGTGGTGCCCACTTTTGAGCTTACACTCGTGTTTAAGCAGGAGAACTGCTCATGGACCAGCTTCAGGGACTTTTTCTTTAGTCGCGGTCGCTTCTCATCCAGCCTCAGACGAACTCTGATCCTGAGCTCAGGATTTCGACTTGTTAAGAAAAAGCTTTACTCCTTGATTGGAACGACAGTCATAGAAGAGTGCTAAGAGGGAAACATTTTAAAAGGTCCTTTTTATGATTGGGTAATAAAACTCTGCAGCTGCTCAGTTACAGTCATTGTAGTTTGCCCTGCCTGCTTTCAACGAAAAACCCCAAATCAAGTTCTTCTGTATTTCATAGTCACAGCAACCCCAACTAAAAAGATTATTCTGTGGCTTTTTGAGAAATGACCCTCATGTCTGCATTATACCTTTTTTTTTTTTTTTTTTAACAAAATGGAATGGAATGAAATGGAGTAAGGAAGGAAAAGGAGCCATCCACTTTAGCTTTGTATTTGACCACACGAAGTTTTCCATGTAGTCTTGCTGATAGACTATTAAACCAACTTTGTGTAGTTTGATTTTCATATTGCTTTTTTTCTGTAAGTTTTCAGAGTGATCCTATCAATCACAGAATCTTACTGAGTGATGTTTAGTCCATCAATACTTCCAGAAGCCCACACCACCAATTCCCTGCCCCTACCCTAATTTGAAGGGTGCTTATACAGGAGAATAGAATTAAGTGGGTGAGCATAATTAACACTTAACCCCATGCAAGAGTGAATAAGAAACCATCAGGAAAACAGAACTACTTCACTGGTTGTTGGGTTTTTGTTGTTGTTGTTGTTTTTGCATTCTCTCCACTCTTCTGGGTGTTTTTGTTCGTTTGCTTTAGTGTGTGTTTTTAAACATGTTTTATTGATTTTTAGAGGAAGGGAGAGAGAGAAACATCCATATGAGAGTGAAACATCGATTGGCTGCCTCCTGCATGCCCCCTACCAGGGATCAAACCCGAAACTCAGGCATGTGCCTTGACTGGGGATGGAATAAGCAACCTTCCGTGCACAGGAAGATGACCAACCAACTGAGCCACACCAGCAGGGTTTCACTCTTCTGTTCTAAAGAGGTGGCATAAACTGAAGCTGCCATTTATAACTACAGTATTGTTTTAAATAACTTCATGGACAATATAAACTCAGTTTTTCTAGTGCTCAAGTGTTGAATGATACCTTTAAACTAGAAAAAAAATGGAAAATGTTAAGCTGTTATTTTGCATATAGTTGATTTCTTTTTTTTTTTTTATGTGAATGAATATGGAGATAGGACATGCATTCTCAGTTCTCATCCCTTCCTCATTCGTTTGATAATCTAGCTTCTTTTCACTATTATGTATGCTTAATCTCAGATGAACCCTCCTACCAGTCAGTGTTATCTCATCCCTAGCCTCTCCTATGAACCCAACTATCTTTACCCATTCTTCAAAGGAGATAGCTGTAGACTACCACTTTTCATTATTAAGATGTGTCTATTACAACAGACTAGAGAATGAAAGCCAGGATGGAACCCAGCTTTCTTCAACCTAGGATACCTGTCCCTAGGGAACAATAAAGGCCTTATGTTTTTCTTGTTCTTACTGCCTAGATCATTAGTCTTTTTTATGCTAATGAGAGAATGTAACCTCCACACTACAGTGTTCATTTCTGCAAGTCCTTCACATCCTTACTATGGGTCATGAATAAGGACTTTATTTACATCCTCTGTCCAAGCTATTAGCATCAGTTTACATACCTGAGGGTGGTAGGGACTGATGGCTTCATCCTGGTGCAACTCAAAAGCAGGTAGATCCTGTTACTCTAACTATGGGTGACCTAAAACTTCACTACTCAAATCATAGAGCCCTCTCTAGGACTAGGCCAGCGTAAGTCAACCTTGTGTTGCATGTCTATTATTAGTTAGGTTCTGAAGGTCACTGATTCTGTGGGCGAGGCTTCTCCAGCAGGATGTAGAGCTGTTGTCCCTTTTCCTCTAAACAGTTGTCTTTTATGTTCACAAAGTGGTGATAATGGCTTATGGAGACCTTTACTTAATATTTCTGTTAAAGGAAATTAAAGTTTGTCTATTTTTGACAATAAAGCATCATATATTTTTAATCTTTTGTCCTCTTTGTCTTTTCTGAGTTTTATTCAATGATCACCCTAAAATATATTTGACAGTATTTGAAGGAAAATGACAAAACATTTATCTATCACTTAAGTGTTTTGCTTCATAATTTTTCAAATACAAAAGTACATTTTATACGGAGACAATAATTTGAGCTCCTTTGGCAACTACCTTTAAAAACAACAACTCATGGTATGAAGGCTGTTCCTATAGTTTTCCTACTGCCCAAATGCAAATATACCAAATTGGGAGATCAGTGTACATTTTTATTTTTATCAGAATATTCTATTTGAATCATGTCTTTCTAGTGTCACTGTTATTCATCTTACCTGTCCTTTCTGTTTCAAATTTTTGGTCATTAGCTCATATTTCTTACTACATAACACGTTTAATAAGACTTGCTAACTGGTGGGCACTGTTCTAGGTGCTTTATATAAATTCTTTCATTCCTCACAAGAGTCCTATGAAATGAAACTACTGTCATCTCCATTTTATAGATAAGTGCACAGAGAGGTTAAGTAACCTGCCCAATGCCACCAAGTTAAGCAACAGAGCCAGAGTATAAAACCAAGCCAACTGCTGCCTCCAAAAGCCCAAACCAGCAGCACAGAGACCACATCCACAGAACCAAGAGTCTGCAAAAACAATGTCAGAAACATTTTCCCCTAAACTCAAAGTACAATTCCTATGGTGATTTCTTGTCAGGTAGGAAAAAGGAAGAAACTACAGTACTGACAATATTCCCCATTCACTGGAGCAGAGCTGTGCTTAGAATAAGAAGTCCAAATGTTTAAAAGATGCATTTCAATCCTTCCACCTTCATGCCTATCCTATACAATTAGCCTTAAAAAATAAATGTAATCTGTGCCCTAGCTATCTTTATTGAGAAATAAATTTGTTAGCTACAGTGTGTGATGGCCTCCTAAAATAATGAAATGCCTTATTTTCCTCTTATTAGTAGAAAAATACCATTTTATAGTAATGATACCATTGTAATTAACCCAGTTATTAATTAATAGAAAAGGAGCAAAGAGGAGGCTGGATAATATAGACATACAGTTTGTGCCAGGAAGCTGCAGCTTAGCACTCTCCATGTCTGTCCCCTGCAGATCCTGGGGATCCTGGGAAAAGGGACTGAAGAGAGAAAGAATAGACACATGCCCAGTAAGGTCTGAATAACATAGGAAAGGTGATTATCTGCCAGTCACACCTGGGAGCAGGTCATTGGCCAAAATGGACATGGCCACTGTAAGAGACCAAATCTGGAATACGTAAGCTCCTGAACAAAGGGAGTTCCTCTTGCCCTTCTCTCTTGCTGCTCACTCCTGACTCCTGGCTTGCAGGGCCCTCACACCCTGCACTGGCCCTCGGCCACATGGACCCCACACAATAGACTAATGGAATGCAACTAGCCTGATGCTCTGCTGGACTCAGCTCCACCATGAAACGGAAACTTTGGACACTGGCTTTGCTTCTAGCTCTGCTAAAGCCCTAGCTGTACCTTTTTCAGGACTGGTTAAAGGGAAATAGGACTTTAGAAATCGCGGGTTATAACTTCACACTGATAAAATCACTGATTCTCCCGTGGGAGTTTTAGAAAATTCTTTTTCTCAAGATATCATAACCTGACCCCCAGAACCCAGTGGAGAAAGGGATACCCCACTTCTACTGGTAGACACCCCACTTCCACTAATAACAGAAATGGATTCAATATCCTGAATCTATTTCTCCAATGTTCTATATCTTCATGGAGTCAGCTTCATATTGCACTATGGACAGTTTCCCATTTGCATAGTAGAAGGATGTACAAATATAAAATTCTTAGGTCTACTACATTCAGTTTTCAGTGATCTATATTGGTTTAAACAAATGATAATAACAAAAGCCCAAGGCATATTGGTGGCACATGAGGGAATGAAGGGTACATGGTCATGAGCATCATGCAACTATTCAAAACCCCAGACTCTCGCCTAGACTCTGCTATTGATTGTTGACTCATAATACTCCACTGGGTCCTCTGAATCTGCCACAGACTAGAGGAGAGAGACTGAGGGATCTTATAGAGACTTAGGAACCAGGTGGAGGAGTGATGGACATGACTTCTGTCTACATCCCACATAGAACTCAGTCACGTGGCCCCATTAAATTGAAAGAAGAGCTGCGAAATGTGGCTGAAAGGTGTGCTTAGGAAGAAATGAGCTTGATGAACTGTTTCTGACACACAGGAAGAGGCAAGTTACTAGTAGTCTCTGAACTAATAGAGAACCCAGACACAGACCTACACATATATGGAAAGTTGGTTTACAGCAGAATTGTACCTTTAGATAAATGGGTAAAGAAAGGATGGTGTTTTCAATAATTGGCACTATAATAATCATTTATCTACATGGCAAAAAATGAAATTGGATGCATATACATCAAGCATAAATATCAATTACAGGTTTATTAAAGAATTAAATATGAAGGAGAAACTTTCAAAAGAGAATATAATTTTTATGATTTTGATGTAAGGAAAGATTTCTTAAAGAAGACGCAAAAATGAAACTTCCATTTATCACATAACACTATAAAGAGAATAAAAATACAAGTCATGAACTGGAAGAAAGCATCTTCTACAATTATAACTCAAAAGGAGTTAATACCAGAATATGTTAAATATGTTCTGAATTCCTCCAAAACAATTAGAAAAACAAACAACCCAAAAGAAAAAATATAGGCAAAAGCTTTGTATAGGCATGCTACTGTAAAGGACACTCACATGGCTGACAAACACATGAAAAGATGCTCAATCTAACTAGTAATCAGGGAAATGCAAACTACAAGCACAATAAGGCACTTGTAGTTTGGTTAAAGGGAAATAGGACTTTAGAAATCGCGGGTTATAACTTCACACTGATAAAATCACTGATTCTCCCGTGGGAGTTTTAGAAAATTCTTTTTCTCAAGATATCATAACCTGACCCCCAGAACCCAGTGGAGAAAGGGATACCCCACTGTGGATAACACATGTGGGATAACACATCCACATTGGTAAAAAAAAAAAGTTCAACATCTGGTCATTCAGATGTTGGTGAAGATATGAAGGGAAAAATACTCCCTGCAACATGCCCATATATGTGAATTCAGTCTGGCATAATTTTGTAAAATTGAAAATAAGCATATTTTATGAGAATACAATTCCATTTTTAGTTATCAAATCTAAACAAGTACACCGCTGCCTTATTTTTTAATTGCCATCTAAAATTTTCACCCTAATTACAAATAATTTTTACCCTCATTACAAGTAATGTTAACTTTCAGGGTGTGGTAAATATTGATCTTTTAAAATAAAAACAGTTACAACACCTTGTTAAATGTTTCCAATGGAATGTGAATAGCACAGTAATTTAACACCAAATTTTATTTAGAAAACACTAAAATAAGGTTTTCAACAGTATACATTTTTCAGTGTTTCTTCTTAAAGTCTAGGTTTCTACTGAATTTTACCTTTCTGTTATCTATTTTAAGTTTGACAGTCATTAGTATTTCTTCTCTACAATAAAAACAAAATGATAAATTAAAATTCATTTGTTAAATGTTCTGTAATCATAAGGCTCTGTTAATTTTTTGACTGAGTTAACTTTACAAATAATAGAGCACAATGATCAAAACAACATTGCATATGCTTTAAAACTTTCTAAAACTATTAAACACAAAAATAATATCCCTTAGTGAGATGAATTTAAATTAGTTAATTTATACATAAATATTGTTTTATTACTAGAATTAGAAGATTAACTACCATTTCCTATTTTTTGTTTCTATGGATATAAACTCAGAAAATATATTCTTCATATCATTAAGTATATGGGAATCGAGAAGATTTGGTTATTATTACAATATCAAGTAGTAATCAATCTTTGAGCTACCTTCAAGATATATGTCAAAATCACACAAATATCTATCACCAAAAGTATTTAAAATAATCAATGCACAGATAATTAAATTAGATTTTCTTTCAATGTTGTTGAAATCAAAGACTAAAAACCACCTGATTGGCAAAAGGACTTGTTACTTTGGTATATTAGTCTGCTCAGGATGCCTTAACAAAGTACTACAGATTGATCGGCTTAAACAATAGGAATTAATTTCCTCATAGTTCTGGTGAACTAGAAGTGTGAGATCAAGGTGTTGGCAGGGTTGGTTTTGATGAGGAACTCCAGAAGTTAAAATTTTTTACTTCAGTTATATAGTTAATAGGCTTGGTGATTAATGCATGTAGAAAACTGTTGTTCCAGGAACTGAAATGTGTGACCGGACCTACCCTGACTCCAGGAGACCTGCAAGCAATTCCACCTTTGCACCCCAGGAGGACCGCAAGTGATCAAGAGGGTATCTGAGCCACTGTGCTCCAGGGAGAGAACATCCAGGACAAAGATAAAAAGTCACTGGTCCGTACATAAAGGGATGCTCAGAAAATTGCTGGACTGTATCTTTTTTCTGATTAATCTTTTTCTTGAATTCCAAACCCATTACCTATACTTTTCTTCTCCATATAAAAAAGTTCGACTTGAGATGAGATATGACGGTCTTTGGGGTACATAACCCACCATTTGGCATCCATAAAGATTCAATTGTTCTCTCTATTTATTGGTTCTGGTAGTGACAGATCACAGGAACACAGACTTTTCCTGTTTCATATTCCTCTGAGACCTCTCTCCTTGTCTTGTTGATAGCAGTCTTCTCCCTTGGTCTTCACATTGTCTTCCCTCTATACTGTTTGTGTCCAAATCTCCTCTTCTTATAGGACACCAGTCATATTGGATTAGGGCCCACCCTAATGACCTCATTTTAACTTCATTATCTCTTTCAAGACTATATCATATTGAAGTTAAAGACTTAAACATATGAAATTTGGGGTGGAGGGACACGAACCAATTGGAATAGCCTAGGTGGGAGAGGAGAAGAGTCTAAACTAGAGATGACTAGATATAAAGAAGAGAAAAAAGAAGTTACCAGTAAACCTCTGGTATTTAGGTTTTTCTGCTGCTTGTTAATATAGACAGTAAAATCATCACCCAGAATAGGTAATGAGTACCTATAGAAGCTACCAGAAAACTAACAGCTGCGGATCTTATATATGGCATCATTTCTCTATTAATAACTGCTTTAGTTGGAGTTCCCTGGAAAGAGTCTGGGATGGAGATTTGTAAGCAGAAGGTTAATGCCCTTTTGATCAACACCTCTAGACAAGAGAAGGAAATAGAACTGACTAAGCAAAGGAAATAGTTAACAGTTGATACTGTCTCCTTGAAAGGCCTTCACGTGATCTCTCAGGAAGCTCTAGAGTTAGACTGCCCTTCAGAGTTATTTCCCCTGAGATAAGAGGCTTTGACTTTTATCCTTTCCTTCATTTACCAGACTTCAAAAACTAGCTGCCTAAGATAGGTATGCATGACTTTGGACAAGGTGGTCCTCTTCAGCTGAACGCAATTCCTGAGGTGTTTACTCAGCTTTGAGCAGACAGCCACCAACATTTCCAACAGTTTGGGTGATGCCAGCCTCAGATATGAAGAAGGGATTTGAGTGACACGTTGCAGTATCCACCCCAGTCCATCACTTGTGACATTTAGATCCATTTGTCATATAATAAATTCTGGGTCCAACTCTTGCAGGATTTTGTCTGGTCTCTTTTCCTAGAGAAATGGATAGAGGAAGGTTAATGAGACAAACTGAAGCCCTGCCACTGCAAGTGGTCTCAATGCCACAGCTGAGCATCGGTTCCTTCTCTACAACTGTTCCAGATGCCCCTTTCCTAGTTGGCTGACTTCCTAGTGGGTGACTCAGACCCTCACTACTGAGAGGTCTGAGCTCAAGGTCAACATGACCTTGGGGCATGCTTGCTGCACTTGTCCATTACTCTTGGATGTTCCCATTATAATTCTTACCCTAAAAGTCAAAGCACCAATATGTTCTGCCAACTACCAAATATGCCCATGGGAATTACACATTTGTGATCTAAATTATGCATTTGTGCTTCTCATACTAAGCACATTCATGAGTCCAATAGATACATTCTGAGCTGGACCTGGGCCAGGACTCCAGTTCTGGAAACTGAATGGAAGACTGTGACTATTAGAATGTCCACCTTCAAGAAAGGGACAGGACTTCAGATGACGGTAATTACTGTAGAGGGGCTCAGCTGACAGTTGGCATCACCAACACTCCCAGCAGCTAGGGGAAATGAGTTCCCTAGACCTAGTTGGTGCACTGTGGTATGTCATCCATTTCAATCCTTTTCAGATGAATGCAGAAAGGTGGAAGTGAGAAGTGAAAGTTTAGTTGCAATGATGGAAAAGGGAGAAATCTAAGAATGTTTTAAATTTTAAATTATCAGACTTCCTCTCTTAACTCTGTCTCCATCTCCAAGGATAACTTACAATGTTATGTTTTCAGGCTCTTGTGGATTAATTATGATATATCAAACCCAAGTCTAACTACCATGTTATGTGTCTATAATTAAACAAAGGAAGTGTTTACCAATGAAAGGGATTTGCTAAGGTCTCATAGATTTGTAGTAGGTGGAGAGAACAGCTGGAAAATTCTGACCTGACTGACGGAAAAGGGCATAAGACTAACTCCCTAAATGACAGTACTAGCTCTCCAAACTGTTGCATGCCCTCAACTTCTCCACTTATGATCTTAGGTAGGATGAAAAACAACCAGACCGTGAGAAAACTGCTTTTTTTTTATCATCGGTTCTCCAAATGTGAGGCGGACCAGTTGAAATAAAGGCCCAAAATAACAGAATGTGTACAGCACCATACCAGACGGCCTCTTCAGTTCCTGTGGGGGCGAAGCATACTTTATGGCTGGAGTTACAGAAATGCTGGTGTTCACTACCACAGCCCAAGTTCAAGGCTGCTCTGGATTCAAAGTCCTGAGAAGTGCTGCTTTCATTCTTTATGATAATCAACCTAACTGCTGTGCATTCAAACCCTCCCATCTATCAGCATTTAAATCATGGGAAAGAGGAGAGTATTATTCATTTTTTAAAAATTGTTCTTATTGCTCGCAGACTGGCATACGTTGTTTCTCTTTAATAAGCAGAAAAAGCGACAATAAATCCAGTTGGATGTTGATATAAACTATGGGATTTTGGCCTCTGAAGTGTCAGTAGAAAAACAATGAACGAGGTTGTAATGGAAGAAAAGTATTTCTGGGATTCAAGCGTTGTCATTATGAGTTTGTTTGTCTTTATACTCTGAGTTTACAGAGTATTACAATAAATTACATAGTTTACAACAAATCTTTGGTGACAGTCTTATAATGTATCTTTTTTTTTTCTATATTTTAGCTCAAGCAGGAAAAAATAAGCAAAATAAAGTTCCTTCTTAAAAATTCAGGACTAGACCAAGAAATCAAACAAAAATATCAAAACAAACAAACAAATGGATGCAACCTGTAAATATAAGGTGGCTTTCTGGTTAATCGCATTTAAAGCCTCTATTGAGAAGCACTCTTTCCTCCCATCACCTGTATTTATCCTATGCTTCATCTGAGCCTCATCTTAACAAGATATGCACTTCATATTTTTAAAGCAGCATAAAAATCATTTTGTCCTGCCTGTCATTTACAGAGAAAGCTTTTGTTGGTGTATATAATAGAAGTATGAATAGGCCCTTTACACAGGGTGCTTGGGTCATCGTTGGTATGCGTGCATGGAATGAAATCTGAGAGGACTTACCTTAAGAAGACTGTTGCAAATAAAACCATTCAGGGTACAGGATGCTACAGACCAGGGCATTTTAAATTGTAACAGTGGTGTAGTTGTAATTAGTTATTTTTAAAAAGGGATATTTAATTGAAGGCAATACTATGTTATTCTTGGGGGTGGGGGGGAATAAACCATGATTATCCCCAGACACAGTAGGGCGGTTTCCCTAGCATGTATGAAGTAAGGATCACCTGGGTCGCATGTGAACAAATTGCCAGAATCATCCCTGGAGATTCTCAATCAGATCTGAGGGGTGGTCTGAAATATGTATGTTCAACAAGCGTCTCTGGGATGTGATATGACTGGGCAAATGGGGGAAGTCCCCATGCTTCTGCTCTTGCCCTGTGTAGCATTCCTAAGAAACCTCCTTTATGCTGAACTGCATTCTAAAAATACCAGAATTCACAGAAAAAAAATAGGATTAGGGAAGGCCACCCAAATTTGTGCAATGTTGTAACCAGAGCACTAAATAAATAAATAAATAAATAAACAAACAAACAAAATACACAACCTAACTAAGCAAACAAACCAAAAGCTATACCGGTAAATAAATACTACAGTGAATACAGGATTCGACCATTTGAAAAAGTGAACGCTAGCTTAATGAAAGGGTGGTTAAGGAGGATTACACTGTCAAATCACAGAGACCAGGACAAAAACTGTAAAACAATCTGGGAGAACCAAGCAACGTGTACTTTCAGGACGGAGTGTGTGGCCTAATGGACCCTAGAGGAAGCCAGGAGGTGAGGGGGTCCCATCACAGCACCGTGTTCTTCTGTGGCTTGCTGCCTCTCACTGCCTTAAGGTAACCTACACTCAGTTTTTGTTACTCACTGGAAATTATGGTGAAATCGCATATGCCCAAAGCAAATTCCACATTATACTGACATCGCTCCCAAACTATTTAAAAATAACTTTTGAGGTAATGTGTGTAATGGATACTCATGTTTTTGAAGCACAGGATTTACCGTAGACTAGGTATACTCATGGCTGCAAAAATGGAAATTAAATTAGCCTTTCAAAGGGGATATTTAAATAAGAATAAAGAGATTTGAAATAGTGGTACTTTCTAACTCAGTGACTTCCTTGCAAACATCCCCGAGGCTGCTGTTGGCACAACTGCTACGGCCCACACGGGAAACTGACTGTCACCCACCTCCACATACAAATTCCACACAGCCCCACTTCTTCAGCTCTTCATGCTTCTATTAAAGGTCTAGGAGAGCACCACACACTAGCTGCAAGGGAGGCTGGGAAATCAAATATCTGACATATCTGTTAGTTTCTATAATGTGTGTGTATGTGCATGTCGGTGGTAGTGGGGTGTCCTAATGATAGAAAGAACATTCAGATGCTGAAAGGGAAAAGGAAAAGTCCATATCCTTTAAAGATATCAAAAATTAGAAGAATTGAAATTTTATCAGGTAACTTATAAGTTAAATTATGATATAACCATATAGCCATAGGGTGTGATTCAGATACTAGGATTTAAAATCTGTGTTTCATAGATAATTCAATGTTTTCAAAATTCTCATCTCTGTTTCCTATTACCATATCCTTCCTTACTTTACTACATATTTACATCCCAGGAGCCAGACTGGAAATCCAACTAAACTGGAGAACATTCACCTGGAATCACCAATTGAGGTCCAGCTGAGGAGGAAACTTATATCGAGGAAGGACAGAAAACTCCTAGAGACCAGTAGGAAGGGCGAGGCCTCCAGAGGAGCTGACCCAGCTCCAGGGACGGCAGGCCAGCAGGCCGAGAGGGAGAGGGAGCTCCCGGCTAGGGAGGGTCTGTTCCCTCAGAAGACAGAGGCCCAGAACCCAGGCTGGGCTCCACAGCCGGGAGCACCAGAGCCCAGGCCCACAGCCCATGTAACATTCAGCTGTGAAAGGTACCAAGGCTGCTGGCCACGGTGGAGTCTGCAGCCGCAGATGGACCCTGGTTGGAGAGAAAGCTGCAGTTGCTTGTGTTGTTTGTTTGTTTGTTTGTTTGTTTTTAACCCAGAGCATAGGAGTTTTCACTTGCTATTCACTTGAGGCTTAGGTACTCAAGGTGCCTAAGGAGAGGAGGGGGTGGGAAGTATTGCAGGAAGCAGCAGCCAGGAATATTTGGTCCTAGGCCCCCTAAATAAAACGGCCATTTTTCCTGAGAGGAGCTAGCAGCTCCCAGTAGGTCAGGAAAAGAAAAACCCCTTATGTGATATAGCCTGTCCCACCCGCAGGAGCCATGCATGCCACACCCCGTGTTTTGACCTTTACAGAGGTAACAAAAGCAGAGGCCAAGCCTATGTGTTAGAACAGTCTCAGGAGCCCTCAGTGACTGGATTGGGGGAGGGGCTGCCCCACTATCCTGGGCACCAGCTTTCCCTGCACTGGAGAGCTGATAAAAACTCCAGTTTCCAGCCAACTCCACTGGTCTCCATGCAAGGATCTCTGTCCAGCTGAGGGCAGATTAATATTTTGGGCCGTTTGCTGAGCAGTATCTCTGGGATGGGGAAACACACCCACTGCATTCCCTGAAAGCTAAACAGCACCTCCCCCACCTAAAGCCATTTCACAAACAGCCTTTTTTAAAATACATATATTTTTATTGATTTCAGAGAGAAAAGGAGAGAGAGAGATAGAAACAGCAATGATGAGAAAGAATCACTGGTTGGCTGCCTCCTGCAGGCCCCACACTGGGGATTGAGCCCACAACCCAGGCATGTGCCCTGACCGGGAATTGAACTGTGACCTCCTCCTTCATAGGTCAACACTCAACCACAAACAGCCTTTTGAGTAATTGAGATTAACAACTGGCTAGCAGGCAAAGGTGGGCAGGGGCGGAGTTTGCAGGGCAAGTTTCCTGCTAAGAAACCTACTTTAGAGTGCAGACTCCCCCCCACCCCCCCACCCCGCCCCCCACCCCCCTACACACACACACCACACACCCTGCTTGCAGCCAAGGCCTATGGAGACAGACATAAGCAATGGATTGGTGGATCATTGGAGCTTCAAGCAGGTTGCTGAAATCCAAAGAAAGATAGTCTTGACAGTGACTAGGACCTAAGTACCATACAGGAAGCCCAGAATTGGCAGACAGAACAGAAGAGTAGGATCCAAAGTGATCGCCATGGGGCACTAAATTCTGCTGAAGCGAGCTCTACTTTACTTTTCTTTCCCTTTTTTCTTCCCTCTTTTATTTTCATTTTTTATTTCTTCTCTTTCTTTTTTTTTCCATTTTTAAATTTATCTTCTATATCTATCTGCTTTATTGATTTGTTATTAGGCTAGTCTCTGTTGTTTTGTTCATATACCTAAGTTTGCTCTTCCCTTTTTCTACTCAATTTTTTTTCACTACTTATTTTTTTTCTCTTTTCGTTTTCTCTTTTCTTTTTCTCCCGCTTTCTCATCTTTTTTCCTTTTTTTAATTTTAGCTCTATCTGCTTTTTCCTCTATTTTCCTTTGCTAATACTTTTCATTTTTTCTTCCTCCTTTATTTAAATTGTTTTCCTTCCCCTACTCCACTAATTCTTTATTCTTATTTTCTTTATTTCAGCTGTGCATCTACATATTTCTTTCCCCCATTTTTGTTGTTTTTTTGTTTGTACTTTTATTTGTTTTTTGTTTTTGCCTCATATTTCTTTCTTTCTTTTCTTTTCCATAATTCTTGCTCTCTTTTATCTTTTCTAATTCTCTCTTCTCTGGTGGTTGCTTTTGTTGGTGCTGTAGTGGTCTTATGTATGTTCTTGTTTTGTTTCTTTTGTTTCATGTTTTGTTGTGTTGTATTTTGTTTTGGTCAGTCAGCACCTCCACAACAGCTCACATGACATGGCTACATAGTTAACCAGCCTGAGAGGATACTCCATCCTCGAACAGACAATAAAATTCAAGACTAAACTATAACAGGATAACCCAAATAACCCAAGTAAGGGGCTTTCCTGGAGCACCCATCTCAGGAAATTTAAGAAACTGTATCACTGGGTCTCACAAAACACCTCGTACATAAGATCATCCCACAAAATCTGGGAGGCATAGCAATTTGATCTAATGCATAGAAACAAAAACAAACGAAGGAAAAAATGGGGAGACAAAGAACAACCCTCAAATGAAAGAAAAGGAAGAATTGCTAGAAAAGGAACTAAATGAAATGGAGATAAATAAACAATTTGTCAGATAAAGAATTCAGAGTAATAGTTATAAGGGTGCTCAAACATCAGTGAGAACTAAAAGCAACTTAATGAGACATATCATGGATTAATGAGAGCTACACCAAACATGCAAAGAGAAATTGAAACAATAAATAAGAATCAATTAGAAATGAGGAATGACATAGCTAAAATAAAGAACACCCTGGAAGGATTCAACAGTCAACTAGAAGAAGCTGAGGACAGAATCAGCAGAATCAATTAATTAGAAGACAAGGTAGAAAAAAAACATCCATTCAGAGCAGCAAATGGAAAAAAAAATTTTTAAAGCAGAAGAATCTAAGAGCTTTGGGATAACATGAAACATAATAACGTTCGCATTATGGGGTACCAAAAGGAGCAGAATCTGAGAAAGGAAACATTAAAGAAAAGAGAGAATCCTACAGGCTGCAAGAGAGATAGAAAGTTACCTACAAGGGTGTTCTCTTTAGACTGTCAGCTGACTTCTCAATAGAAACATTTTAGGCCAAAAGGAAATGGCATGAAATATACAAAGTAATCAAAACCAAGGGACTGAATCCAAGATTACTCTACCCAGCAAGGCTATTATTCAAAATTGAAGGTGAACTAAAGATATTTGAAAACAAGAAAAGGCTAAAAGAGTTTATTACCACCAAACAAGCATTGCAAAAAGGGACTATTATAAGAAGAAATAGAGAGAAAGAGAAGAACACAAGCATAAAGAATAAGAATGGCAATAAATAAGTGCCTATCAATAATAACCTTAAATGTAAATGGCTTAAATGCTCCAATCAAAAAACATAAGGTAGCTGAATGGCTAAGAAAACATGATGCATATATATATATATATATATATACAGTCTACAAGAGACCCACCTCAGAACAAAGGACGCACACAGAATGAAAGTGGGGGGATGGAAAAAACTTTCCCAGGCAAATGGAAATGAAAGAAAAACTGGGGTAGCAATTCTCATATCTGAGGAAATAGACTTCAAAGTGAAGGCCATAGTAAGAGATAAGAAGGGCCACTTCATAATACTAAAGGGATCAATACAAGAGAATATAGTTCTGGCAAACATATATGCACCCAACATAGGAGCCTCAATATATATCGGAAAAACTTCTGGAAGATATCAAGGGAGACAGCAACAGAAATACATTCATAGTAAGGGACTTTAACACCACACTGACATCAATGGATAGATCTTCTACACAAAAATATCAAGAAGGAAACAGCTATCCTAAATGACACACTAGATCAGTTGCAATTAACTGGCATTTTCAGAGCATTTCACCCCAAAGCTACAGAATATACATTCTTCTTAAGTACAGATGGGACATTTTCAAAGATAGACCACATGTTAGGACATAAACTAAATATCTACAAATTCAAGAAGATTGAAATTATATCAATCATTTCCTCCGATCACAATGACATGAAATTAAAATTCAACTACAATAAAAACACTCAAAAATATTCAAACACATGGAGGCTAAATAGTAAATTAATAAACAATGAATGGGTTACCAATGAGATCAAAGAAGAAATAAAAAACATCCTGGAAACAAATGAAAATAAACACACAACAACCAAAAATCTATGGGACACAGAGATAGCAGTCCTGAGAGGGAAGTTCATAGCATTACAGGCCTACCTCAAAAAAACAAGAAAAACTTTCAATAACCTATCTAATCCTACAACTTAAAGAATTAGAAAGAACAACAAGAAAAGCCTAGAGTAATAGAAGGAAAAACATAATAAAGATCGGAGTGGAAATAAATGACATAGAGACTAAAACAACAATTCAAAAGGTCAATAAAACCAAGAGCTGGTTCTTTGAAAAGATAAACAAGATTGATGAACCTTTAGCCCAACTCATCAAAAAACTAAGAAAGAGGACCCAAATAAACAAAATCAGAAATGAAAGAGGTTAAGTAACAACTGACCCCACAGAAATAAAAGGACCATAAGAAATACTACAAACAACTATATTCCAACAAATTAGACAACCTGGATGAAATGGACATATTCCTATAAAAATAAAATCTTCCAAAACTCAATCAGGAAGAGTCAGAAAACCTTAATAGGCTGAATAACTACTGATGAAATTAAAGCAGAAAAACAAAAACAAACAAACAAACAAAAAAACCTAATAGCAAACAAAAGCCCTGGTCCAGGTCCAGACAGCTTCACAGGGAAGTCTTACTAAACATTTAAAGAAGAACTAACACTTACACTCCTCAAACTATTCCAAATAATTCAAGAGGAAGGAACTCTTCCAAGCTCTTTTTATGAGGCCAGCATTACCCTAATCCCAAAACCAGATAAAGACACTACAAAGAAAGAGAATTACAGACCAATAACCCTGATGAACATATATGCTAAAATCCTCAACAAAATATTAGCCAATTGGATCAAGCAAACATTAAAAAGATCAATCACCATGACCAAGTGGGATTTATTCCAGGGATGCAAGGCTGGTACAATATTTGCAAATCAATAAATGTTATATATCACATAAACAGATTGCAAGATAAAAATCACATGATCATATCTGTTGATGCAGAAAAATCATTTGAGAAAATCCAGTTCCCTTTTTTGATAAAAACTCTTAGCAAAGTGAAAATAAACGGATAATACCTCAACATAATAAAGGCCATTTATGACAAACTTACAGCCAACACCATACTCAATGGGCAAAAACTAAAACCATTTCCCCAAAGAATAGGAATAAGACAGGAATGTCCACTTTCACCACTCCTTTTCAACATAGTACTAGAAGTCCTAGCCATAGTGATCAGACCAGAAGAAAAAATAAAATGCATCCAATTTGGAAAGGAAGAAGCAAAACTGTCATTATTCACAGATGACATTATATTATACATAAAAAACCCTGAAGACTACTAGATTTAGCCAGGCCAGTATAACTCAGTGGTTGAGCACTGACATATGAACCAGGAGGTCACAGTTCAATTCCTGGTCAGGGCACATGCCTGGGTTGTGGGCTTGATCCCCAGTAGTGGGTGTGCTGGAGGCAGATGATTGATCATTCTCTCTCATCATTGATGTTTCTATCTGTCTCTCCCTCTCCCTTCCTCTCTGAAATCAATAAAAATATTTTTTTAAAAAACTACTAGAGTTAATGAATGAATTCAGCAGGATTCAAAATTAACACCTAGAAATCTGTAGCATTTTTATACATCAAATAGAGGCCCAGTGCACAAATTCATGCACGTGTGGGGTCCAGCCGGCCCACCCCAATCGGGACCGGGCTGGCCAAGGGGAGGGGCCATGGGAGGTTGGCCGGCCAGCCATGACCCTGATTGGGACAGTTGGTGGGCCACAGTGCATGTCATAGTGACTGGTCATTCCAGTTGTTCCAGTCGCTTGGCTTTTATATATATAGATAATAAACTCTCATAAAGAGAAACTAAACAAACAATCCCATTTACCATTGCAACAAAAAAGTAAGATACTTAGGAATAAACTTAACCAAGGAGGTAAAAGACCTGTACTTGGAAAACTACAGCATGTTGAAAACAGAGATAGAGGAAGATATAAATAAGTGGAAGAATATACTGTGTTCATGGATTGGTAGAATTAACATCATTAAAATGTCCATACTACCCAAAGCAATCTACATATTCAACACAATCCCTGTTAAAATACCAATGGCATAATTCTGGAAGCTAATTCCAGCATGTCATAATAAATGCAAGAAGTCCTCAAAAGGTTGATGGGCTTCTATATTCAGTGGTGAAAGTGGACATCCCTGTCTTATTACCTGCTTCTGGAATAGCCAAAAGCCTTTCCCCAAACCTGAAAATCTGCATATATTATTGCCTGCTCCTGGAACAGCTGAGGGCAGTTCCCACAACCTGACAATGCCTACTGTATACCAAGCCTTACCTTTGATATGTATATCTGCTTTGCTTAAGGGCAATTTGTGTTAATAAAAATCTAGGGGTCCAGAGATTCAGAAAACTTGGTTACCGAAGCTAGGTCTCCTCTGGCTCCTCAAAATGCCTTCCAAATTTATATTTCATGTCTAGTCTCTTTATTAATTTACACGCAGCCCCTTCTCCAGATTCCTCAACCCTTCTAGATGCTGAGAAACACCCCAGCAGCATAATTCACAGATTGAGAACAAATACTCTAAAAACTTATATGGAACCAAAAAAGACCTTGAGTAGCCGCAGCAATCTTGAGAAAGAAAACAAAGTTGGAGGGATCAAAATACCAGATACCAAGTAATACTACAAAGCCACTGTGCTCAAAACAGCCTGGTGAAAGCACAAGAACAGACGTACAGATCAGTGGAATATAACAGAGACCCCAGAAATCGACCCAAGCCATTATGCTCAATTAATATTTGACAAAGGAGGCAAGAGCATGCAATGGAGTAAAGGCAGTCTTTTAGTAAATAATGTTGGAAAAATTAGACAGGTACATGCAAAAAAAAAATGAAACTAAACCACCAACATACACAATACACAAGAATAAACTCAAAATGGGTAAAAGACTTAAATGCAAGTCAGGAAACTATAAAAATCTTAGCAGAAACCATAGGCAGCAAAATCTCAGACATCTTTTATAGAAATATGTTTACTGATTATCTCCTAAGGCAAAGGAAACTAAGGAGAAAATAAATGGAACTACATCAAAATAATAAGCTTCTGCACAGCAAAAAAAAACCAGCAACAAAATGAAAAGAGAACCCACTGCATGGGAGAACATATTTGCCAATGATACATCTGATAAGGGGTCAATTTTCAAAATAAATAAGGAACTCATACAACTTAACAAAAGGAAGATCAACAATCCAATTAAAAAATGGGCAAAGGACCTAAATAGACACTTCTCCAAAGTGGACATACAGAAGGCTGAGACATATGAAAAAACTATATGTACCCCTATGTACCATTTGACCCAATGATCCCACTCTTAGGAATATATCCCAAGAAACCAGAAATAACAATCAGAAAGAATATATGTACCCCTATGTTCATAGCAGAGCAATTTACAATAGCTAAGATTTGGAAACAGCCCAAGTGTCCATCAGCGGGTGAGTGGATAAAAAAGCTGTGGTACATTTACACCATGGAATACTATGCAGCTATAAAAAAGAAAGAACTCTTACCATTTGCAACAGCATGGATGAATCTGGAGAGTATTATGCTAAGTGAAATAAGCCAGTCAGAGAAAAACAATTATCACATGAGCTCACTCAAATGTGGAATCTAATGAACAAAATAAACTGATGAACAAAATAGATCCAGAGAAATAGAAACATGGGACAGACTGTGGAATCTCAGAGGGAAGGTGGAGGTGGGTGGGTGGGTGAGTGGGTGGGTGGGTCAGAAAAGATTTACCAAAAAACTTGTACGCATATATACATAACCCATGGACACAGACAATAGAGTGGTGAAGGCCTGGGAGGGGTGGGTGCAGGGTGAAGGGGGTCAATGGGAAAAACAAAACAACAAAAAACAAAGGGGACATCTGTAAAACTTTCAACAATAAAGATAATAAAAGAAAAGAAAAGGAAAAGAAAAGAAAAAAGAAAAGAAACTATATGCTTCTTTAAAAAAAGAATATGAATATAAAATCTGTATTTCCTTCTGGTTTGTGCAATTATAGGTAACCTTTATTTTCCTTTTTATAACTTTCTATATTTTTCAAATACTCCTTGGTAATAAAAATATAATAAATAAATTTGTTTGTTTCTTAAGTCAAGTTCCTTTGAGCTCTCAACAGATAGTACACAACAGAGGATCAGTTATAGCACAAAGGTGGGGAAAAATAATCATATAAACATAATTCTGTCAGAATTGTTTTATAAAATGGCAGATTAAATAAATTAATGCAAAATAAAATTTTACCTGTTTCTGTCATTGCATATATATTATAAACAATCATTCTGACTGATTCTTGGTAAATTCACCTCTTTTCTACTGCTCTCATGGCTAAAGACACTTTACAGCCCAGTTATTTGAATTTGGAGTTGCCAGCTATTCAAAGGTTGCAACAAGTACTTTCAATCTGTTCCTGGGAAGCTATCTGAGTCTTAGGGCAAAGGCTTAGCTGAGATTTTAAAGACCTGGTTGGAAATTACCTAGTTCCTACTTCCATGATAACTACCATAATAACAAGTATCATTCAAACACTTTTGTGTTAGACACTGTACTAGACATTTTATATATGTTGTTTGTTAATCATAATCCAATAAGTAAGGTATGATCTCTCCATTTGGCTAAAGGGTACATTTGAAGAGATATTGAACTTGTTCAAAGTCTCACCCCCATTAAGTTGTTGAATCCCAATGCAAACCCATGTTGGCTTGGGGTTCAGCAGGGCCAAGCCAGCCTGAGACTTCAAATGCCAGAAAGTCAAGCCAGGTCAAGGGTCAAATGTAGAAGGGACCAAGTAAACACACCAAGCTCTACAGTCCGGGCAGACGGTGACTGCAGAGTCAAGAGTTCAACACTGGATGTAGACAGGAGAGCAAACAGGTCAGCAACGGGCAACAAGACTTTCCTGGCCATCGCAAGGACACCCAAGAGCGCTTGCCACTGTCTCTGCAGGCTGGCGTAGAGGTGGTGTGAAGCACGTAGGGAGGTCAGGTCAGCCAAAGGCCAGACACAGGGCAGAAAGCTGATCACCGTCTCTAGCAAGTGGATATTTTTTGCAGCCCAGTTGCAGTCTGTGAAGGAATTTAATCTGATAGTGAAGATCCAGGGACCTAAGCTGAGTTATCGAAAGATGAATACACCCTGAAGCCAAATGACTGGGTATGAACCCCTGCTTTATCACTGATTAACTGTGTGGTCTTGGGTAGGTTTCTTATGCTCAGTTTTCTTATCTGTGAAAAGCAAGGCTAATACCTCAGAGAGTTATTGTGAAGATTTAATGATTTAATATGTATGCAATAGCTAAAGCACTGGCAACTGTGCCCAGCACAAACTTAGTAGTCTGTACTACTTGTTTTTAAGCATGGCCTTTTCAGTCTAATAGAGACCAGCCACAGAGGGAATTAGTGAGAGAGGATATAATCTAAAGCTCACAAAGTCACCAAGGGGCTAACTTCTCTCCAAGTTCTCTCTCAACACCAGGTGTGGTCACAACAGGCTATTTTAGGATCCCACTTACCGATGCCCTGCCAGCCATACTCCCACGGGTTCAGGGACTTGACAGGAAGAAGCCCACAGGTGGCAGACCTTTAGAACTCTCCTCTGGGTAGTCCAGAGATTGACAGATTCTCCAAACAATAGACCAGTCATCTCGACTTTGATTTAAGGCAGGATTCTAGAACACATTATTCAAGTAATTGCTGGCAATCAGATATAAAGATGTGAGTATTAGTGGCCAGCCTACATCCATTACCATTCATTCCCAACAGATGAACAATTTATTTCTTTGATTGACTCTCTAGACCTTCAATTTAGTAAAGAAGTATGATAACTGACTTGGAATATTTTAAACACCTCTGTGTGTCTGTAAAGATTACATTTGTTCAATATGGTCCTATCATCCAAAGAATCAAAGCTACTGAGAAACAGATCTCAGTTCCCTAAGAAAGAACTTTGAAACAATCTAAACCAGACCACCAATGGTTAAATTTAACCATTTGGTAATCTTTCGTTTGGTTCCCAAAGAGCCATACTACATGCAGCCATACATGCTGTACTTTCACAATTTGGGCAGTTCTCCAAAGTGGCCAAGAAACTTTCACGTTAAAATCCAGATTTCTGTCCTCTTGAGAAATCCGAGGACGTGCAGCACGTTGAGTAAAAAGAGGCCGCCCCTGAATGGAAGCCTCTTCCTGTGGGTGGGTATGTGCATTCCAGCTGGCCACTGTCCCCACCTGACCCATGTCACTAGTTTATAGCACCTGCCTGGAAGGCATTGGAGTTAAGATCTGAGATAATCTCAACAAATCCCTTCCATCATTAAGATTCTGATTCTCTAATTCTCTGAGTCCAAAATTCACTCAACAATCTCCTTTTTTGTTGTTGTTGTTAGTTATGAGGTTAACAGGGTCTGTGTCCTTTTCAATAAGAATCCAGCACCGTTCTCTGACTTGTACATATGTGCTATTTGGTAGCTCTTTGGCGGCAGCTGCAATGTTTCTCTCTCTCTCTCAAATTTCAAAGCAGCTTTAAGAATAAGGACAGGAAATTCAAGTGCTTCAACAAGAACTTTTTGATGCTCTCCTGTGACTGATAAATACGTGTTGGGGTGTAAATTACTAAAGCAGCTATCTATTTTTAAATGACCTCTGTCACTTTCCTTCACTACATGATCTAATTAAATATTTTTATTTTGCTGATATTCAACTACATCAAGACTTCCTCCTTGAACTTTCCAGAGTTTATTGATTTCTTTTCCTGAGAAAATAAAAATAATAAAAAGAATAGTTGAATTAGTACATTAAGTTAGATCATGCTATTATCATAAGTGAGAAAAAATAGAATTGTTTTCCTTTCAATTCTAGCATGGTTCAAAATATAATGTGACAAAAAACAAAAATAAAAAACCTAGGCAGGGTTTGTGGGTACTAGGTAAAGAAAATAAAGCTGTTTTTGCAAAAGCTAAAACTGTTGGCTAGCCCTTGGATGCAGGGGCATGTGGGGGGTTATGTTTCTAAATATAATGTAAATTAATCCTCTTAGTCATTAGGTACCAAGCTGTCTTACTCTCCTGCTAAACCCAAAAACAAGAAAATCCTCAGGGGAATTCTTAGCAGAAATGTGGTATTATTTAGCTTTTGTAAAAGTGACTGCTAAATATTATTAAGTAAAATGCTCATTTTTCAAATTAATATACATTATGAAAATATACAATGAAATATGACTTTATGGAAAGCAAAGCTACCTGATGTTTTAAAAAGTGAAAAATCCACTTCTACAATGTTTTCTTGCTTAAAATTTTCCAGAATCACCTAACATTTAAAAAAAAATGAATTTGACCTCTACTGAAAACTTTTAGAAAACAAATATAGTCTGAGAGATTTATAGGATTCCCTAATTAAGAAAGAGAATATGGTACTTAAAGACCTCTAAAACATCTGTTTCTGAAATATTTCCAGCTCCATTTTATTTATTTCATTATTATAATTTCCCTTGTTTACTTTTTTATTGAATTTACTAGATGCCCAATGGACGAAGATTCATGCAGAATGGGCCTTCCTTACCCTGGCTGCCGGCACAGCCTTTGCTCTGGCCCAGAGCTGCCTTTCCGCCTTCCCACACTGCTGAGAGGCCCTGAGCGACTGGGGCAGTGTGTCCTGCCCTGGCTGCTGGGCGCCTGTGTATGCAAATTAACCTGCCATCTTTGTTGGGTTAATTTGCATACTCACTCCTGATTAGCTGGTGGGTGTCGCGAAGGTATGGTCAATTTGCATCTTTCTCTTTTATTAGTGTAGATTGGGGCTACGTTGGTTAATGAAACTATATGGGTTTCAGGTGTACAATTCTATAATACACATATAGATATTGGATTGATTGTTCACCACCCCAAGTCAAGTCTCCTTCCATCACCCCTTTTCCCTTTTTTTACTGATCCCCACCCCACATTCCCTTTAGTAATCACCATACTGTTGTCTGTGTCTATGACATTTTGGTGTTTTTTTGCTTAATTCTTTCACCTTTTCCCCCAGTACCACAACTCTCTTCCTCTCTGACAGTTGTCAGTCCGTTCCTTGTATCTGAGTCTGTTTCAATTTTATTTATTTTGCTCACTAGATTCCACATGTAAGTAAAATCATGTGATATTTGTCTTTCTCTGACTGGCTCATTTCTCTGACTGGCTCATTTCACTCATTTCAGGTCCATCCATGCTGTTGCAAAAGGTAAGATTTCTTTCTTTTTTACAAAATGAGTAGTATTCCATTGTGTAAATGTACCACAACTATTTATATCCATCATCTATGGATGATCAATTGAGCTGCTTCCAAATCTTGGCTATTATAAATAGTGCTACAACAAATATAGAGGTATATATATTCTTTCTAATTACTGTTTCAGGTTTCTTTGGATATATTCCCAGAAGTGGAATTGCTGAATCAGAAGGTAGTTTCATTTTTAATTTTTTGAGGTAACTCCTTACTGCTTTCCACAGTGGCTGCACCAATCTTCATTCCCACCAACTGTTTTTGAGGGATAGTTTTTTTCCGAATCCTCCCATCCTCACCAACACCTGTTGTTTGTTGATTTATTAACAATGGGCATGCTATTTTGATTACTATGACCTTGTAATATAGTTTGATATCAGGTAGTGTGAGTCCTCCAACTTTGTTTTCCTTTCTTAAGATTGCTATAGCTATTTGGAGTCTTTTGTGGTTCCACAGAAATTTTTGGAATATTTGTTCTAGTTCTGTGAAATATGCCATTGCTATCTTGATAGGAGTTGTGTTGCATTTGTAGATTGCTTTGAGTAGTATGGACATTTCAATAATGTTACTTCTTCCTACCCATGAACACTTACTTGTATCTTCTTCAATTTCTTTCTTCAGTGTCTTATAATATTCTGAATACAGATGTTTTACATCCTTGGTTAAATTTATTCCTAGGTATTTTATTTTTTGATGCAATTGTAAATGTGATTGTTTTCTTAGTTTCTCTTTCTATAGTTCATTATTGGTGTATAAAAATGCAACTGATTTCTGGATATCTATTTTGTCTCTTGCTATTTTATTGAATTCGTTTATCAGTTCTAGTAGTTTTTGTATGTTTGTTTGTTTTGTTAATCCTAACCCAAGGATATTTTTCCCATTGATTTTAGAGAGAATGGAAAGAATAGGGAGAGACAGAGAGCGAGAAACAGCAATGTGAGATAGACACATTGATTACGTAGTTGTCTCCTGCACATGCCCCAACGAGGGCCGGGAATGGAGCCTGCAACCAAGTATGTGCCCTTGACCTGGAATCAAACCCTGGACCCTTGATTCCTTGGGCCAATGTTCTATCCACTGAGCAAAACTGGCTAGGGCAGTTCTAGTAGCTTTCTGGTGGAATCTTTATGGTTCTGTATATACAGTATCATGTCATCTGAAAATAATGACAGTTTTACTTCTTCCTTTCCAATTTAGATGACTTTTATTTCTTCTTTTTGTCTGATTGCTGTGGCTAGGACTTCCAGTACTATGTTGAATAGAGTGGTGAAGGCAGACATTCCTGTCTTATTCCCAACCTTAGGGGTAATGCTTGTAGTTTTTACCCATTGAGTATGATTTTGGCCATTGGTCTGCCATACATGGCCTTTATTATATTTAGGTATGTTCCCTCTATTCCCATTTTGCTGAGAGTTTTTATCATAAGTGGGTGCTGGATTTTATCAAATGCTTTTTCTGTATTTATTGACATGGTCATGTGGTTTTTAGCCTTCATTTTGTTTATGTAGTATATTATGTTTATTGATTTTTGGATATTGTACCAACCTTGAATCCTCAGAATAAGTCCCACTTGATCATGGTGCATGATCTTTTGAATGTATTGCTGAATCCGGTTTGCTAATATTTTGTTGACGATTTTAACATCTATGTTCATCAGGACTATTAGCCTATAATTTTTTTTCTTAGAAGTGTCTGTATCTGGTTTTGGAATTAGGATAATGCTGGCCTCGTAAAATGAGCTTGGGGGTCTTCCCTTTTCTTGAAATTTTTGGAAGAGTTTGAGAAGGATAGGTGTTAGTTCTTCTTTGATGTTTGGTAAAATTCACCTGTGAAGCCATCTGGTCCAGGACTTTTGTTGTTGTTGTTGTTGTTGTTGAGATTTTTTATTACTGTTTCAATTTCACTAGCTATAATCTGTCTGTCCAGATTCTCTGATTCTTCCTGATTCCGTTTTGGAAGATTGTCTGTTTCTAAGAATTTATCCATTTCATCCAGATTGTCCAATTTTTGGCATATAGTTGTTGGTAATATTTTCTTACAATCCTTTGTATTTCTTTGGTGTCAGTTGTTACTTCTCTTTCGTTTCTGATTTTATTTACCTGGGTCCTCTCTTCTTTTCTTGATGAGTCTGGTCTTGTTTATCTTTTCAAATAACCTGCAGCTGGAGTAGAGTGCTTTAAAGGAGCAGGCACTGTTTTGGAGCCTTTGCCTCTACTATTTAATTTAATCACCCAGGAATCCTGCAGTGCAGAAATTGCTATCTCCATTCATAAGTGAGAAAACTGAGGTTCAACACAGTTAAATAACTTGTTGGAGGCCAACGAGCTAAGAGAATTGGCTTTGCATGTATGTTCTGATTCTGAAACCTGTGTTTCTTAGGCTATGCAGACCCTCCCCCCTTGGCAGAAGCAAAACGGCATTCACGACAGAAGCTGTATTTTTAAATATGTAAGGAAATAACAGCGAGCAGGACATTAAGTGAAAAGCTATAAACTTTTGGCACACCGTTTCCAGAGTAAGAAATAAAGCATCTTAAAGTTAGGCATGTTAAAAATGTAACAAGACGGGTGCAACAACTTCACCTGAAGCAGGTAAATGGCACAGTATCACCAGGCATCTCTGAAGTCCAAAACAAGTCCCTTTTATGGAATTGAAATTCCCTAATTAGTGAAGCTCAACTGCTAATACAGAATTTTTTAAAGTTGCTTATTGCTTCTTTAACTTCAGTACAACAAATCCATGAACTTTTTTTCATAGAGGAATCTACCTACCAAAAGCACATACCAGAGCACTTGGCAGTGTGGGCGCATTAAGTTACATGTTGCCCTAGCAGACTAGCCAGTTTTGCTCAGTGGGTAGAGTGTAGGCCCTCGGACTGAAGCGCCCTGGGTTCGATTCTGGGCAAGGGCATGCACCTTGGTTGCAGATTCCCTGGCCCTGGTCGGGGTGCATGCAGGAGGCAACCAATCAATGTGTCTCGCGCACATTGTGTCTCAATGTTTCTCCCTTCCACTCTCTCTAAAGGATCAATGGAAAAATATCCTCAGGTGAGGATTAACCAAAAACAAACAAACAAACAAACAAAAAGTTACATGTGTGCTCATATGTGGAATCTAATGAACAAAATAACCTGATGAACAAAATGGATCCAGAGGCATAGGAGCGTGGAACAGACTGACAAATTTCAGAGGGAAGGCAGCGGGTGCGGGGTGGGAGGGTGAGAGAGGAGTGACTAACCAGGGAATTTATATGCATATGTGGGCACAGACGATAAAGTGGTGAAGGCCTGGGAGGGGTGGTGCGGGGTGGAAGGAGTCAATGGGAGAAAAGAAAAACACACCAACAAACAAAAGGGACATCTGTAATACTTTCAACAATAAAGGAAAAAAAGTTACATGTGAGGCAAGATTGATTGACTGCATTAATGGATGAGTGAATGAATGAAATTCTATAAAACCAAATGATGTGGATAGCTACAAAAATAACACATATAATAAAAGGTTTACTTACGCAGAACATTCCATGCTTAAAGGATCTCTGTAACATTTGCCAGTTGAGAGGATATCCTGGTTAATAATTAGTTCATTTGTATTGAGCATTTCCTCTGTACCAGGTGCTGTGCTAAGAATTTCACATGGATTTGCTCAGTTATTCCTCATAAATATCATTGAGACAGTATGCGTCAAGGTTGAGAGCATAAACTGTAGAGCCAGGCTGCATGGATCCCGCTCTACACTTAATAGTAGTGCCAATTTGAGCAAGATAATCTGTCCATGCTCAGTTTTCTAATCTGTAAAATGGGATAAAAATAGTTCCTATCCCATAGGATACAAAGTGCTTAGATCAATGCTTAGAATAAAGTATGTGAAAAAGTGTTTGCTGTTATGGCTCAGATCTAAAGCCATACTGCCTGGATTCTAATCCCCTTTAACTCTCACTAACTAGATGATCATAAACAAGTTAAATAATCTCTCAGATTTGCGGTTTTGTCATCTGCAGACAAAGATGGCTATAGTAAATTATGCAGATCACATAAATTAATACACAATGCTTAGAGGAGTGCCTGGCAGGCAAAAACACTCAATAAATGCTGACTCTTGTAATCCTCATTTTATAGATGATTAAAACTGATTTTCTCGCATGCCAATGGAGTGTGTTCCCGGACTCAAACCCAGACAGACTGACTCCAGTGTCGTAATTCAATTTAGATAGTCTGAAAATAAATGTTCACATTTTAAAGAAATTCTACCTAGCAATAATACCTTAGATTATATCCTGATTATTCTGTATATACCATTGGATGAGACCTATATGTTGGATTGTAAGTGGCCATTTTACTAATACCTCTTTAAAATAGAGACATCAGTACTGAGGGCAACATCATAACATGTTCAGGAATACATTTTCTATAGCAGTAACACTTGGCACGGCCCCTCTCAGAGAATCTTACTAGTAAATGTTTGTCTCTTCTTCATCCTCACTGCTTGTGTCCAAATTCCAACTGCTTCCAATCTCTTTCTATCTTCTGAGTTTCTTCTTTCTTCTATCTGAAAAACCACAGGCTTATCCCCTGCCAAATATCCTGCATTGGAAAAAGTATGGGGTTTGTAGTTAGACAAACGTTCATAGATTAACGTAACAAAGGATATTAGTTTGTGCATATTAAAACAATGTTCTTAATTACCCCCCTCTAAGTCCTTGAGCCTTGAGGTTTATTGCTCTGGGGGAGGAAAGAACCTAGAACAAAGACACTATTGATCAGCTTTTATTCTCAGAGCTGACTTTCTTGACCTCTTGGAGAGAGGGGACTTGCAAGCCAGGCAGTCAGGAGAAAGAAGGATGTCGGAATCACAAAGAACCACCTCCAGCTCCGAGCTGGTGCACTAGATCACAGGACCCCAGGAGGTGGAAAGCCCACCCCAACAGCCAGGTGAAGAGAGGTAAGAGGAAATAGGTGAGACATGTGTGTCTTGCTCTCCTATCTCAGAAGCAAAAAGGAGAGTGTATTTGACTTAAGGAAATGCCTGACACATAAAGATTTTTGTCCTACTTCCTGTGGCGGGCATGGTGGCAACAGAGTAAAAGTGTAGCACTACGTGATGGGTAGAAGAAGGGTCTTCATTGAGTGCTTCTAAGATAGATGTTCCCACCTGACCCCAAGGTGGCACATAGAAGTCAGCTGATAGTATGACATGGCTCACAGTCAGAAGTCAGTGTTCCAGGGATTGAATGAATGTCACAAAGATCATAAGGCCAATAACCAAAGAAAGCTACTTGGCCCTAACCCCGAATTTTTTTTTCTTTAATTCTTTATTGTTTAAAGTATTACATATGTCTCCTTTTCCCCCCATTGACCTCTCCCCAGCCACTCCAACCCCCCAGCACATGCCCTCAGCCCCCTAGTGTCTGTGTCCATTGGTTATGCTTATATGCATGCATACAAGTCCTTTGGTTGATCTCTTCCCCACGCCCCACGCCCTCACTCCTGCCTCCCCTGCCTTCCCTCTGAGGTTTGAAGGTATGTTCGATGCTTCTCTGTCTCTGGCTCTGTTTTTGTTCATCAGTTTATGTTGTTCATTATATTCCACAAATGAGTGAGATCATTTATCTTCCTTCGACTGGCTTACTTCTCTTAGCACAATGCTCACCCTGAATTTATAGAGAACAGACAACCACCTCAGTCTTTAAGGCTAAGGGGGCAAGCAGTAGTCACAGATAAACAAGAGGCATTTCCAATCGAACCAGAGGACAGTACACAGCATTGAAAACAAATCTTAGGGGCTGTCTCCCTTCACCCCAGGCTCTCCCTCTCCAATACACCCGGACATGGTTGGCGAGGAGCAGGTTTAGAAGAAGGAAACCAAAATACCAAGATTTAAACCAAAATCCACTAGGTTGCCTACAGACTTAAACTATTGTATTAGACTAAAATTATTGGATTAGAATAAATTGTTTCACCTCCCTACTCAGGAGATGAATTACTTAAAAGAAAGATCAAATAAGTGAGAAAGAACATAACTGCATTTTCTTTTTACATAGCTGTTTATAAATGTGTGATCTCCCTAGATTGATAGGTTTTTCTTTTTTTTCTTAATGATTTTTTAATTGATTTTTTACAGAGAGGAAGTGAGAGGTATAGAGAGTTAAAAACATCAATCAGCTGCCTCCTGCACACTCCCCACTGGGGATGTGCCCACAACCAAGGTGCATGCCCTTGACCGGAATCGAACCTGGGACCCTTCAGTCCACAGGCCTGACGCTCTATCCACTGAGCCAAACCGGTTAGGGCGGTAGGTTTTCTTTTTGATCAGCAGTCAATAGTTTCCAAAAACTATATTAGCACAAAAATTAGCCATACAGAAAGGAATTGGCATTTATTATTGGAATCTGTAGATGTCATCTGACATAAATGTAGAGCACACGGGGACTCAGAAGTAACACTAACAAACATACATTAAATGCTAATTACAGTAGTCCCCACTTATCCGCAGCGGGTAGGCTCCAAGACCCCCGTGCATGCCTGAAACTGTGAATAGTTCTGATTCCTAGTCCGCTTTTCACCTCTGCTGGAAATGCAGACTGGCCAGTACTTTTTACATTCTTCAGTCCAAACCTATCACTGAATGTGCGTGACCATCCCTTACTTGCAGGAAATGGCCAGGTATCACTTAGGTCAGGGGATCCCATGCTGACGTCTTCTTATAGGCTCACCGTTTCCTGGCACAACATGTTGCTGTCCATCGGAGCTCATTTTCTGCTCATTTCTTCCAGCCACAAATTTAATGACTCTTCCATCTTAACTAAGCACTTATCACACACTGGGGCCCTGACTTTTTGCAGTTTGAGGTGCGACAGCCAAACTAGCATGAATTTCCTTTTCCTTCCTCCCAGTTTCACAGGTAGAAGATGCATTCTTACCATGGAGCTTAGAAACCTCAGCATACCATTTTATTCCTTTCCTTCTTAAATTGAGAACTTCCATGCTTTCACTTAATGGGAGCATTTTAGGGCTTCTCCTTGGCAGATCTGAATTATCAGCATCACTGCTCTTGTGCTTGTGGGCCATTGTTAAGGAAAATAGGGGTGACGTGTACACAAGCACTGCAGTACCGCTACCGTCAATCTGATCTGATAACCTAGACCCCTAGGCAGTGACTAATGGACACGGAGCGGGCACAGCACGGAGATGCTGGACAGAGGGATGATTCATGTCCCGGGAGGGGCGGAGCAGGACAGTGCTAGATTTCAGGACGATGGGCAATTTAAAACGGATGAATTGTTTCTTTCTGGAATTTCCCACTTCATATTTTCAGATGACGGTAACTGAAACCATGGGAAGTGAAACCGGGGATAAGTAGGAGAACTACGGTAGTGTACTGGCAATAAAAATGCTAATGATGATCATATGAATGGCAGTTTCACTTGATGTTCCTCATAAAACAGTAGAAATGCTAATTTTATTAAAATTCAAGCCTTCAGTGCCTGTCTGTGCAGTACTCTGTATGAAGAAAAGGGATGAATGCTGCATACCCACGGACCTCGTTGGTCTGGCGGAGAAGCACCGGGGCCATAGCTTGAACTGTGCCCTGAACCAGCTGCCCTTTTCCTGGCGCATCATTGTCACTTGAAAGACCAACTGACGGTTCTGGTTGGAATGACATAGATTTGGGAACTGGGCATATATTTCTCAAAAATGAACAATGCAATCCTGTTACTTTAAGGAAAACAACTAATAGTATTGGTTGCCAATGACTAACCTTGAACTTTCAGCAAAATTAAAACTTTGAAAACCTCTTACTGAGGTTGACAGAGTCACAATACTGAAAGGCTTTTCCTAGCATCAGAAATTTAATATCTGTGGTGATATTATTGAATGTAGTTTCATCATATTGTCTAATAGGATGTGTTAACATTTGGGAAATATGCATAACTCAGTGAACCAATATTTTCCAAATAACCAAACCTGGTTAAAAGACTCAGTCATGTGGCAAGACTAACAAAAAGATTCAAAGTTCATTGAAATGGCTTCAGATTTCACATTACAACCAACCATTAAGAAACTACCACTTGAAAATAAAATAAAACCAGGGGGGTTGGGGAAGAAACGACCACTTGTCTAGCTGTGATGTAACATCAAAAAATGATTACTCACCCATCTGGTGTGGCTCAGTGGTTGAGCATTGACCTAGGAACCAGGAGGTCACAGTTCAATTCCTGGTCAGGGCACATGCCCAGGTGTGGGCTTGATCCCCAGTAGGAGGCGTGCAGGAGTCAGCCAATCAACAATTCTCTCTCCCTCTCCCTTCCTCTCTCAAATCAATAAAAACATTTTTAAATGATTATTCATAATGACCCTTTTAAAGCTATCAAATATCCTTTTTAAAACTACATATCTGTTCATACTTCAACCAAAATAACATATTGCAACAGTTTGAATTCAGAAGCAGATATGAAAATCCAGTTGTCTTGTACTAAGCACAAGAAATTTCAAAAATGTAAAATAATGTCACTCTTCCTACTGCCAATAAAAATGAACATCTTCAGTAAAAATGATTGACTTGTAACTGGTTTAGTAGTTTAGAATTTTAAATGAATTAATTTTTTTCAGTTTCTCAGTTTTAATTTCTTAAATAGTAATTGTTAATACATATAAGCCATATAAACAAAAACTCTTGGGGAAACATCAATAAAACTTAAAAGTATAAAGTAGTGCTGAGGCCAAAAAGTTTGAAACTGCTAACCTACATGTCAACAAATATTCAGATATTTAAACATAACAAAGTAAAATATTCACTCCAGGTGTATCAATTGGCCACACTGTGAAATCTGAACCATCTCTTCACAGTTTTTAGATAGTGTTCCTCTCATGCTAAGACCTCTCCACCCTTTTGCTGTGATCCTTCTCTAAAGACATAATTGCAGCTGTTAGACCCTTCAAAACACAAAATGTCAACTCAATCTCCTCTACCAGGCAAAATCAGAAATAGAAATAAATTCGGGAGGTAGAATGAAGAAAAAGAAGAGAGAATTCAGATGCCCAAGTCAAAAGGGTTGGTCTCTCAAATTACGTGCTTCATATAAATACTCCTTAAAATTATTTATGGATACAAATAAAACCTGCAATCTAATATACTGGGGGTTTTGTCCTCATGAGGGGGAAAAAATAAAGCAAGGCGCTCTTCCCCTCCACAGTCTGCCCCTGCTCTCTGAGGACACAGACCGCCCAGAGAGGATGGATCCCATGGGACTCGGCAAATTCCCAAGGTTCACTCTCAGGCCCACCCAAGTTTCAGAGGGTGGCCTTATGTGCTGCAGAGCTAATGAATGTCACACCTAAAGCTGCAGCAGGCAGAACTCGGGAATTAAGCGGCAATAATTATTCGGGGGTGTTTCCTGGCATCCTTTCAAAACGGACAACCTGGAAAACCAGCCTTTTACTGCAGGCCAAAATACATTTCTAAAGTAATCCTTTCTTACCTTTGCCAGGACACATACACTTTGCTGTCTTAGGTAAGTAGATGTACACACCATATGTGTGATTTCAAAAGGATCCAGGCCAAAATAAGGCAAATTCACCTGAAATACTCCAATAATTGAGGCAGTGGGAAATTTTTCTGGGGTTTTGTTTGCCTAAGGAAGTAGGATAGGGAGATAATTCCAAAGGCCCAGAGAGTGGCTTAATTCTCTTATGAATGTATGTATACTGAAATTATAAGATGCTATCATTTCTACTCAGATCAGCAATGAAAGAATTTTTTTTTTTTTTTTAGTTTGTAAGGGGAGATATAAAATATAAAGTGAGAGACAAAAGAAGCTTCAAGCCCAGCCGATGTGGCTCAGTGCTTGAGCATCGACCTATGAACCAGGAGATTATGGTTCGATTTCCAGTCAGGGCACATGCCCAAGTTGTGGGCCTGATCCCCAGTGTGGGGCATGCAGGAGACAGCCAATCAATGATTCTCTCTCATCATTGGTATTTCCATTTCTCTCTCCCTCTCCCTTCCTCTCTGAAATCAATTCTTTTAAAAAATTTTTCTTTAAGAAGCTTCAAAATGTCCCCCAAGCTGGCCTAGAAAGCAGCAAATTCTCTTTCACTGTCTATGAGTCTTTAAGGCCATATATCTTAAACAAAATACGTTTCCACTCCCTTTCCTTTTCCTTGGGTTATGCAACTATTAACTGCACTTCTTGATAGATGGGTGTGGGGGCTACCTCAAACAGCAAAATTGTTCAGTCTTGTGATCCAATTCAGTTATCATGGGAGCTCTAAGCTCCAAATTGACTGCAGTGTTCCATCTATTATTAAAGAGGGTTTTTCTAAAAGCAGACTCTTTTATTAGAAGCTTTATTAGCAGAAGTTAAAATCGAACAAGGAAGTATTCTGGATCATGGGGAGAAAGCATAATTAAATACTAACTTAATTCATGGTAAAAACATACCAGCTAGTTATGCAGACCATGCAAGAATGTATACAAGGCATATAGGAGAATAAGTAAAACAAGCAAGATAAAAACGTGTAACTCCAAGTGTTTAAAACTATTTTATATATATACTTATATATGTTTTTAAAAACTATGCTTAGAAAAAAAAAACACAAAAAAAGGAATTACTATATACAGAAAGTGCTAAAACACAGAATGGTGAACATTTGTATTTTCTTACTATTTTCTCTGTTTTTCCAAGTTTTAGTCATTGTTTTGGTACTATTTTCAAATTTAATAGAAGTAAATGCAATAAGTGTAAGTAGTTGAAGAATAAGTAGTTGACGAGTGGTTGAGATTAAAGGAGAAGATTGATCTGTGTCCAGGTCAGGGAACAGGAGAAAGGGAAGCTGCAGGACAGCAGCTGGTGGTGGAGGAGACAGGGCAGCTCTGGGCTGGGCTTCAGGGCCCAGAGAAGCAGGTGACAATCCACTTACCCTTCCGCTCCTGGAAACAAGCTTCCTGTGGACTCTGGATGCTGGCTCCAGACTCATTCTCTCCAAGGACACGAGGAGTCTTTGGAAAGGAAAAGGGACAAGGATCATGGCTCATCCTGAAATCTTATTATCATTTAAAAGCCTGAACTCAGGTTGCCCTTGGGGCTGACTTCCATCCATCCCCAACTTCACCACACCAACCAGCACCAAAGAGCATCTCCTCGTAGCAGGCTGGAGCCAATAAAATGAAACACACACACACACACACACACACACACACACACACACACACACACACGTAGGCATACACATAATCCACTCACTCTCCGATTTTTAAAATGCCCACTAGTAAGAGGTCTACGCTCAGGGTTCCGTGGTGGTGAAGGCAGACATGACTCCTGACCACCTGTCACTTAGCAGCCATGTCACCACATCAACTTGCTCCCTAGCCTTTGTTGATGGGTCCAGAAGTGGGTCCCCACCTCCACTGAGCCCATCACATCCTTTTTCCTCCACAGCCATGGTTGACTGATCCAGAGGAGAGCCCCTGACCCACACAAAGGCAACAAGACCCTCACCTGAAAATTCCAGGACTGAGAGAGTTGGCAACCTCTTTGGGTTGCCTGGATTACAAAATACAAAATCAGAAACTGTCAACATGTCCCTTGGGGAAGAAGAGAAAGACTGTGCGAGGATAAAAATAAAGCCGTTGCCCAAGGGTGAGACAGGGGAGAGAGAGAGACTCCTGACAGGCTGGATTCCCTGACCTCTTGGTCCTGAGATGCGGTAGTCCTGCCACCGATTTCATCAGTCTCCGAGGGGAAATTAAACTGGGTTCCTGCCACTGGTCACCAACAGTCCCAATGTAATGACCCCCACACACACTATAAATGGTGCAGCAACTGAAGGCAGTCTTCAGAAGACTTGTTGAGAACTGAAGTTCTCAGCAACAGGCATGACAGGGAGTTAAGAGTAAGATAAAGAGAAGAAATGGCAGTTGAACTACTGTAGCTAAAATGATGTGCGTTGGTGAGCTTAGACAAGCATGCCTTGGCCACACCCAGAAACATAAGGGTGAGGGGAGATTCTACAAGGACCAGAGCTGGTGAAATAATTTGTTGTGGTTGACAATAGTCGGTGCTTAGCTTCCGACTCACATGGCCTGAAGAATCGGAGCTTACAAGGGTAGGAAACGTAGCGACACAGCTTTGCTACATTTCAATTTATGAAATTTCTGTTTGTTAACGTATTATAGCACAGGCAATTTTATTATAAAGAATATTTATTTGCAAAAGATTTATTCGGAAAAGCACTGTATTTTTCGAATCAAAAAGTTCAGTCAAATAGATAGAGCCTCTCCTTTCTCTTTTGATCTTTCTAAGGGACATCTCTCTTCAATTGAATTCGCCTGTCATTTTTTACCTCTCACTGTGTCACAATTTGATGAAGGCTGGTGGCTAGCAGCTCTTAGAAATGGTCACAAACCCACACCCAAAATGGTGTCGGTATCAGACAATCAGGTTCATCCTCCCGTTTCCAGTGCAATGTTTTCCCATCTGTTAGACCCTCTCAGCCAGATCCAGCTGCTTTTCCTGACACCTGCCGTGCTTATTTAGAACCTGTTTTTACCAGAATCATTTCAGCACAATAAAAATACCAGATCTGGTTTCTACAGATTTTTCAGAGAAGGCAATACACAGTACAAGAGAAATAAAGGAGAGAGAGAGAGAGAGAGAGAGAGAGAGAGAGAGAGAGAGAAAGAAGCTGCTGGCATACAAAGCATCCAGGTCAATTGTCAGACTGCGTACACCGGGTTTTCTGGCAGCAACAAGGTACAAAAATTCTTTCATTAATTTTGACTTTATTTTCCACCTTTTCTCTTCATAGGACAGTTCCATGAAATTTAAAGTAACTCCTATTTTTGTGTGAAAGCCAATGTTGGTAATTAAATAACACACTCTGTACCTTGTCAGATAGTGAGAAGTTAACATATGTTGCTTATGCGTGGAAAGGGTCATTATTCATGCACGCATGCACGCACCCAGGTTTCTCCTTCTCAAAGACAGCAAACAGCTTGCTACTCTCTATACACATGCTGTGCACAGTGAGTTTGCTGATATCTTACATATTTGTTTCCATTCAACTCTCTTGTCATCTTTCAACTATAAAGGGATTATTAATCATGGGAGATTACAATATAAAAGTCTCTTTAATTTTGGTGAGAAATGCAACTGTGGAAACAGGAATCAATTGGAAAGAAACATCTTCCATTTAATTTTTTATCGGAAGAAAAAAACAAACACAGCTTTATGACCAAGCAGAGTTTAGGTTTGAATGAGCAGAGTGCAAGTGTCCCAACAGAAACGCATCTGTTCACAAAGTGATTCAAACCCAAAGAAGTCCAAGGGCTTCTGTGGCATAAACACAGCTCCGGCTGCGGAGCTCTTGGATCTGGGACTCCGCCAAACCTCGGAGATTGCTGGCAGAAACCCTGCTCAGTATCTCCCCCCAGACGGGAGGGAGAGGTGGTAAACAAACGCATCAATCACTGGGAACTGGGAAGGGTTGGGAGCCATAAGTTTCAGACACCGAAATAGAAAGAAACTGATAAATTGCCCTCTATCCCTCACACAGGTTCTGGTGTACTAGTAGCTGAGGAGTTGCTGAAAGTATGGAATACAGAATTCTCAGTAGAAAGAAGACGAAGGCCTGAACCTACCTAGACAAGGATGTCACTGGCAGGATTTGTCATGTGTTTTAATACCATGTATGGCACTTGGTTTTATTTTTGTACTTAAAATTCTTCATAAATTTTTCTAGGACATTTACAATTCTAAGGAGATAGAATTAATATTCTCTTGCTTGAGATACAAGGATCAATTGTTCATTCATTAATTCATTCTTTAAAAAATATTTATTAAACAGCTGCTAGATTCCTGATGCCATTTGTATCCTGGGGCAATAATAAAAGATATAAAGGATATAGGCACATAAAAGATATATTCCCTTCTTTCAAAAGCTTGTCATCTATATATGTCAACATTTAAATATAGTGCAAGATAATACACAGAATTGAATAAAAAGAGACAGAAGAATTCATAATAAGTAGGAAGTTCTGCTAGTGGTTACAAACTAGGTATTAGTGGTTACTAGTTTTATAGTAATGCCTCAGATTTGTTTTTTTCTATCTGAAACCCAGTAAGATTTTATTTAATGATTTGGGGGCAGGGGGTTCTTAACTTTTTTTTAATATGCTTTTTATTGATCTCAGAGAGGAAGTTGAGAGGGAGAGAGAGAAACATCAATGATGAGAGAGAATCATTGATTGGCTGCCTCTTGCACGTGTGCTGACTGGGAATCGAACCATGACCTCCTGGTTAATGGGTCGATGCTCAACCACCAAGGCAGGGCTATTTAATGACTTTTTTGTTGTTGTTAATCCTCACCCGAGGATATTTTTCCATTGATTTTTAGAAAGAGTGGGAGGGAGAGGGAGAGGAAGAGAGAGAGAGAAACATTGATGTGAGAGAGACACATCGATTGGTTGCTCCCTTGTATGTGCCCTTGACTAGAATAGAACCTTGTATGTGCCCTTGACTAGAATAGAACCTTTAGTCCATGGTCTGATGCTCTATCTGAGCCAAACCAGCTAGGGCTTAATGATTTTTAATAATGTTTTTCTAATTAACTTCTGATTATTACTGAGTAGTCATGAGTTCACAAGAACATTCCCTAACAAGTACCTGGTGTGGCTAATGTGTTCTGTTTTCCTGGTTAAATGTGAAAATTAGAAAAAGGGACAGGCCTGATAAGAACTTAAGAGCCCTGCTCCTGTACAAGGATACAGGGAGACCAAGGCACCACTTGCTAAGCCACAGAACAGTGGTCCTCTACGCGGGCCATACACTGGACTCGATAATGAAGCTTTTTGAAAAATCAGATGCCAAGCCCTGCTTGGATGGTTCAGGTGTTTGGAGCATTGTCCCACACACCAAAAGGTTGTAGGTTCGATTCCCAGTCAGGGCACATACCTAGGGTTTGGGTTTGATCCCCAATTGGGGCACATTCGAGAAGCAACTGATCAATGTTTCTTTCTCACATCAATTTTTTTTTCCTCTCTCTCTTCCTCTCTCTCTCAGATCAATAAAAATATATCCTTGGGTGAGGATTGCAAAAATAAATAAGTAATAAACTGGCTTTCTCCTTAAAAAAAATTTTTTTTTAAATCAGATCCCTAGGCTCCACCTCAGACTAATTCACTCAGAATATCTGGAAGTGTGGGAGGTTTTTTAAGCTCCTTGGGTGATTTATTTATTAATATGAAGGTCGGTCCCCCACATAATCTTTAACCTCAACCAATGAAACTTCCTAATGTCTCTTCTGAGGTTTACAGGTTACAAATAATTCACTAGGTAATTAACCAAGTCACTTGCTATATACAGGATTGTGATCCAAAGTCATGTTAAAAATTGAGGACTATCAATCTAAAATTATTATTTGCTGTCCTTTTTGAAATTATGGTCCATTTATTCACTATTAAGATACTACAGTGTGACCATAAAGCCATGGCCCATGTGTCAGAGTGATCATCTTTTCTTCTCTGCTGCGTGGGGTGCACACACAGCTCATCTAAGAGTAGAATAATTGTGCATCCAGTTCAGAGGGTTGTAAGAACAAATCACATCACTGTTATGCCTGGCTATAAATTGCTACCTGAACCATCAAAACACCTGCCTGATTCTAACCTCAACATAATATTGAGGTACTACAGGAGCCTCAGTAATTGAGCCTCAATATTGAGGTCATGGAGCTTGTTCTGACCTTTTCTTGCCTGCAGAGACTAAGGATGAAGTAAGGTCAACAAAAACCACAAACTACCTTATACTGCTCCTAACATACTTCTCCAAGTGATAATAAGAAAACCAATGACTGTGTCTAATGCCCTTTGTGGTCCTTGTGTAGCTGCAGTGATTCCCAGCCTGATAGCATACCCAGTTAACTGGAGAACTCACTCAAAGGCACACAAACTTAGGTCTTAAACTCTGAGATTATGGCTTAATACATTGTGGATGGGACCCAGAAAACTGTATTTTTAATATGGACCTCCAGGAAATTCCCATGCAGCCAATCGGGTAACCTGTGATAGACCCATTATCCAAAACAAACGAACAAACAAAACCAAGGCTTTCAATTTATCAACATGATAGCTGGAATATCCTTTAAATGGGTCTAATAATCATAAAGGTTGTCTCTCTTTAATAATGAGTTTGCTTACCCTCTGGGTTCTCAGCTTTGTTTTTTCTGTATCACTTTTCACAAAATGACATTATATGTCTGTCTGCTTATTTTTAAGCATTGGGTTCCTTTAATAAAACAAGCATTATAAAAGGGCAGAGATTTGTCCATTTTGTTCACTGATCTATCCCCAGAGTTTAGAACAATTCTTAACACATGGGAACTATTCAGCCAATAATGAATGAATGAGTAAATATTTAAGATATGCTCAAAAAAGTTGACAAATTGGCAAGGAAGAGAACTTACTTCTCACAGCAGGGGTCAGGAAATCCTCTCCAAATTTTTTATTTAAACTGATTTTTGGACTTTGGTCAGCTTCACAATATACAGAAGAATTGCTAACTCAATTAGCAAGCTCCCTAAAACATAAAAGTTGAAGAAAAATGAATTGATTTTGTAAACCTCAGTTAAGCAAACTTCAATGTCCTGTATACTTGAGTTTATATAATCTGTTTCTGCCGGTGGTCTTGATCCAGCATCTAGAAGGGTTCAGCAATCTGGAGAAGGGCTGTGCGTAAATTAAATAAGAGTCCAGAGATGAAACATAATTTTGAAAGACATTATAGGGAGTCAGAGAAGACTTAGCTAAAGGAACTAAGTTCTCCTTGTTTCAGGACCCCTTGCTATTTATTAACACAATTTGTCCTAAGGCAAGGTGGAAATATACACATCAAAGGGTAGGGTTTGGTACAGAATCATTGTCAGATTGGGGAATTGCCTTTGGCTGTTCAGGTGTTTGGCCAACAGGAGGCAATAGCATGTAGATTGAGATGCCCTGAGCTGTCTGGCAGCAAGCAATCAATTTATGCATCCTTTTCAAGTTTGAGAAAATGCCATCAGCCATTCCCAGATGATTCAGCCCTTGCTGACATGCTGGATTTGGCTTCCAGCATGTCTCATTAAAAAAAACAATGTCTTAGAATCTTCTCTCATTATTGGGTTTGATGGTCAGAATGGACCTCACCATACTGATTTATTTACACTTGAGTTTTTTCAAGGTCATAAGTTATAACAAGATTTGAGTGGGATAAAAATCCTTAGTTGGCCTCATTTTATTAAGCTGGCCAGGGATTATTAGCTGCCTAGTTGTCTTTGTGAAGAAGGATATTAAGATTAGTAACACATTTGCCTAGAAAAATAAAGAATGAGTTTTAGATTATCAGCCACTGGTTTAGGGTTGATGACATGAGAAGAGACTCTATGACTTCGTGCATGTGGGGCAGAGTTTTAAAAGATCATCATGATGGACATGTCATTGATAGGGTATGAATGGACTTCATTCTTTTTGTTTTTCACAGGGGCCTGACCTTCCTTATTCAGTTGTGACTGTGGATGGGCCTTGGACATCAATAAAGAAAGAAAAATAAATAAAAAGAAAAAGTAAAAGAAGAGAAAAGAAGGGAGAAATTAGAATCTTAAATTCTATAATTTAAAAATATTAAAGGTCCAAGATTAAAATAACTGTCGTGACAATGGTAAATGGATAAGTTTCCCCTCAATTTCTACCATGTACCATCATTCAATACCAAGATCCATTCATAAATTACCTTGATAAAAATATTTTACTCAGATCAACCCTATAAGGTTGCCATATGCTCACCTAACAACTTGAGATAGGCCCCATCTCTTCCTATCCTGGTTCCTTGTACACAAATAATATTTGAGTTCAACAAAAGCAGATGAGGAGGGCCCACAGATTACAGCATCTCCCTTTCACCCACAGCTGGCAAAGCCCCAGAAGACTCTTGTTCAAGGGGCTAACTTCAAGAAAACTACCCAGTCTAAAGAATTGCAACGGTTGATGTTTCTGTGTAGATTAGCCACTGCTAAAGACACTGCTCTCATGGAACAATGTGACCTGAATTTGGCAAATCAGAATGAAATAGGAGATATCACTATGAATCAAAGTTAATAAATAAAAAGGAATGCACAAAGATATAGCAGGATAATGTAAATAATTTTTAAGGCAGCATAGTCATGATATCAAATAAGCTGAAATCTAAGGCTAAAACATTCATTGGAACAAATAATATTTTTAAGTTATAGAATTTATAATCCACAAAGAGGACATAACAATGTTAAATATTAAAAATAATTCATTCAATAATGTTGACTTAATCATTCCACAAATACATATTGGGCACCTGCAATCTGCTAAGTGCTATGTACTAGAGATATATCAGTGAATAGATTGATTCTCTTATGACAGACACATTTCACACAATCATAGAACTTATAGGTCAACATAGAAGTTTATACTCAAAGAACTATACAATAAAATATGTAACAATTAAATATATAATATAATATATAAGAAATATAACATATAATAAAGCTGAATAAGAAACTAGAGAAGGGTAGAATTCTATTTAGGATCTGATTATCAAGAAGGGTCTCTCTTAAGTGTGCTGTTTGAGCAAAGAGCTGCATGAAGCTAGAAAACAACCTGGACTTCTGGAGGAAGCACATTCAAAGAGACGCGGGAAGCACGTGTGAAGATCCTAAGGCAGGAACAGGTTTGGAGTGTTCAAAGACCAGTGAGAACTGGGTGTGGCTGGAGCTGATGGAGCCAGGCAGAGCAGCAGATGCAGTGGGAGGGTAGGCAGGGCTAGGTCAGGAAGGCTTTAGACACTTCAGGGAATTTGTATTTTATTAAGAAAATTGGGAGTACCTGGAAGACTTTACTCATTTCTATTTGTATGAGATCAATCCCACTGCTGTTGTAGAGAACTGACTAAAGGAAGGCACAAGTGAACACAAGGAGGAGGAGTTGAGAAGCTTGTAGTAATCAAAAAGAGGGATGATGGTGGCTTGGATAAAGGTGACAGCAGTAAAGTGCCAAGAAATGATTCAATTCTGGTTATATTTTACAGATAACAGGTTGATGTGGAGTATGAGAAAAAGAGATAACTCCTAGATTTTTGGCATAATTAGTTGTGACAGTGTCACAGAGATGGGAAAGACTAAGAGAGTACTAGATATCAGAAAAATCTTATATGTGGAGATGAGAACCAGGTCTGGTCCTAAGTCCTTGGACTCTCCAACATGAGAAAGAGGATAGGAGCAGACAGTGGGCTAAAAAGAAAACCAGGAGATTGAGGTGTCCCAGAAGCTAAATGACATGTTTCAAAGAAGGAGCAATTTATTGTATGAAAATGCTACTAAGTAGTTGAAGAGGAGGACTAAAAAATGATGGCTGGATTTGGCAACACAGAGATCAATAATAATTTGGGGGGGGGGAAATAGTTTTAGTAAACTGGAAGGACAAAGCCAGAGTGGAGTGGGTTCAAAAGAGAATGTAAGGTGAGAACAGGACAAAATGAGTATTTCCAAAAAAATACATAGAGATAGTGCAGTATCTGGGGTAGGGGTAGGGGTGAGATCTGAGAAAGTTGTGTGTTTTTATGGGGGTTTTATGGTATGTTTATATTCTTACTAGAGGCCTGGTGCACAAAATTCATGCACTGGTGGGGGGGGGTGTCCCTCAGCCCAGCCTGCACCCTCTCCAATCTGGGACATCCCTCTCACAATCTGAGACTGCTAGCTCCTAACCGCTCTCCTGCCTGCCTGATTGCCCCTAACCACTTCTGCCTGCCAGCCTGAACACCCCCAACTGCCCTCCCCTGCCAGCCTGATCTTGCCCCCAACTGCCCTCCCCTGCAGGCCTGATCTCGCCCCCAACTGCCCTCCTTTGCTGGCCAATTTGGTTCTGATTGGTCGGTTTCTATGCCAGTCAGTGTCAAAAGCTCCGCCTCCTAGGCAGCCATTGGCTCTTCACAATTCACCCAGATTTGGTTCTGATTGGTCGGTTTCTATGCCAGTCAGCATCTCTGGACCTATATAAGGGCCTGATCATAGAGGCAGAGTTGATTAGCAGCGGCCCCAGGCTGCTGGTGAGCGGCTGAACTGCTGACCTCTGGGAGAGAGAAAGAGAGGCTTGGCCGCTGCCACTTCTGATCAGCACCAACTCTCTCTATCTCTCTCTCCGAGAGGTCAGCAGTTCAGCCCACTTGCCTGCTGCATGCGCAGCCTGGTGAATGGTCGAGCCTCCCGGTCATTGCAGATGTGACGGACCAAGGGTTTTTATATATAAGGATGGGACTGATCTGATAGAGAAGGCATGGTTAGTAGTGCAGAAGGGAAGGAAGAGAAAGAATAATTGCTGGAGTAGAGCAAACAAATTTCTGAGTAGAAAAATGGCCGAAGGACAGAATACAAAAGGGAGAGGCTGTAACAGGAAGGAAGCGGAGACCTACCACTGCAGGCAAGGAAGAGCTTATCAATACAGATGCAGCTGAGTGGGTAGATCTGGTGGTGAAAAGAGCTGGTAGTCATCTTCTGAGAGCTTCTATTTTCTCAGTGAAATAAAAGTGATGTCATTAGCCTAGAGTGAGGAAGTGGGAAGGAGGAATAAAGTTTCTGCAAAGGGGAACTGCAAAATAATTTCCTAGATGACCGGAGAATATAGAAGGAACAGATAGTGTCCCATTTGTGGTCACAAATGAAAACCAAATTGAGCCAATTCTTCACACAGTAGGAGCTAAAGCCAGAAATTACCCTTTCCCAGAGCTTCCTCCTGTGGAATTGTGTGTGCAGCTATTTATAAGGCTTTGTGAGTGCTTCAGTCCCACTGTGAGGAACCCAGGTCTTCTCCAAATATCCTTCTTTCTGGCCTTCTCAGGGGCTTTAGGGAAGCCTATGCTATTCAAATTCAGGTGGTTTGCTGTGACAACCTAGATCTCCTATGATTGGTACAAAGATTCAACAGTCCCCAGACCCAAGCATATACTACAACCAACCTGCTATTATCCATTTCATTTTTTTAAATCCTATATGCAAATTAAAAACATAGCTTTTATTCATTTTAATTTCTTTTTTAAACCACATGACATCCAGGTTAGAGTAAGATATACTCCCATGAGCACACATGTATAAAGTATATGCCCTTAACAGAAAACTGTCAAGACTGTTTAAGAATTTATGTTTATCTCTTCAAAATGGATTTAATAAGTATGTTCATAGCATGCATTATATGCTATAGGGTAAGCATGTTGCACATATTAACTTGTTTAATTTTTATAACAACACTATAAGTTAAGCACTATTATTATCATCCTTTTTTTTTTTTTTTTTTTTTTACAGATGAGAAACAGAAAGTTAAATAACCTATTCAATATAACACACTAGGTCAGTGGTAGTGCTGGGATTCAAATCCAGGCTGGCCTCAGGGTTCCTGCTCTGATCCATTACATTACACTTCCTTGTCCCCTTCCCTCAGAATGCCCTCCATGCTGTGAGACTATATTTAACTTCTCCAAGCAAAGGTGTTGTTTTGAACTTTCAACCCTGCATTTTCTCAAAGACTCCTTATTAGAAGAATCTATATAAACACAGTGGAGTTTATATCTGCACCACACTTCAATATTAACCATGCTGAGATTCAAAAACATTAAAAAGGACTTGCCAAAATCACACACCTAGCAGGTGTCACTTAGAACTACATACTTAAAGACATGAATCTCGACTGGCCCATGTATCAAGTGCCCAGTTGTCCTGCTTTGTATCAGGCAGTGAACGTTCTGACTGTACAAATCAATTTTTCTGTGAACCCACCAGCTCCTCCTTAACTGATAGTCATTTCTATTTTGCAACCTAGCATTTGCTAAACTTTTTTCTTTTTTTTCTCTTTTTCCACACTAAGCTGAATGTATTTTAAAACAAAAATAAACGGTGCTATTTTCTAAGGATAATAGTCTCAAACAAATGAAATACACATATTTTAACATTCCAATAAAGATTATAGTTTCAAATTTCTCCTTTTGAAAGTTGTGTGTTGTTTTTTTTTAACCTGAGTAACTATCAGTTGTAAGATAGTGAAACTTCCATTGTGGAAGGTGACTAACTCCAGGGGTGATGACGTTAACAGTAGAATTGTGAAAGAATTAGGCATCAGGGGAACAAGAAAAGAAGGAAATGAAACAAACAATCGAGCTAGATAAGCGATAGACTTTGCAATTCTTTCCTGTATAATCAAGAATTGGTTCTTCTTGGATAGGATCATAACTTTCTTGGAACATGAAATGCTTTGGTGAAGTTCCCAAGAATATTTGTATATTCTGTTTTCTGAATTATGCCAGTTTGGATGCAAATCATGTTCTTTGATCAGTAATGCTTGTGCTTCTGTGGCCGGACAAAGCTTTATGATACTGAAACCCAACAACTGTGAGCAGAGCTCTGCAGCTCTGTTTCTGGATGCACTCCCGTGGTGTGCAGACCCGCCTTCCTCACTGCTGTCTCCCAAGACTGGACGTGGCTAGTACTAAGTTGTTTAGTATGTTTGTCAAGAACCTTCTGTTTACTTTCTCATGTGGGAGATTGTTGTTTTCCTAAAAGAGACTGTTATCATGCCTGTAGGCAAAGCAGGTTAACAGTTTTGTTTTAGAAATATACTCTGTGTGAACCAATTGTCACCTTTCTGAGTGAATAATAAAATGATCACTTCCTACACAAATCACCTAGGACCGCGGTCAGCAAACTGCGGCTCGCGAGCCACATGCGGCTCTTTGGCCCCTTGAGTGTGGCTCTTCCACAAAATACCACGGCCTGGGCGAGTCTATTTTGAAGAAGTGGCATTAGAAGAAGTTTAAGTTTAAAAAATTTGGCTCTCAAAAGAAATTTCAATCATTGTACTGTTGATATTTGGCTCTGTTGACTAATGAGTTTGCCGACCACTGACCTAGGGATATGCTTGCATGTTAACATATGGGTAAAGAGTGTTGGACTGGAAAATTATTTGTGGTGTCTTGTTAAAATGATATGAGTTAGCTTATATAATGGCCTATGTCTTTATAATAAATACTAGAGGCCTGGTGCACAAAATTCATTCACGGTGGGAGGGGGGGGTCCCCTCAGCCCAGCCTGCACCCTCTTCAGTCCAGGACCCCTCGAAGGACGTCCGACTGCCAGTTTAGGCCCGATCCCTGGGATCGGGCCTAAACCATCAGTCGGACATCCCTCTCACAATCCGGGACCACTGGCTCCTAACTGCTCCCCTAAATGCCCCCTTGCCAGTCTGGTTGCCCCCAACTGCCCACTCCTGCCAGCCTGGTTCCCCCCTACTGTCCCCCTGCTGGCCTGGTCACCCCCAACTGCCCCCCATGCCAGCCTGGTCATACCCAAATGCCCCCTGCCATCCTGGTCACCCCACACAGCCTGCTGTTCAGTCATTTGGTCATCCCTCAATAACCCCCTTGCTGGCCTGGTCACCCCATTCAGACTGCTGCTCAGTCGTTTGGTTGTCCCTCACTAACCCCTCTGCCAGCCTGGTCACCCCACGCAGTCTGTTCGGTCATCCATACAGTTTTTTTCAGTCATGACAGCCCTTGGCTTTTTATATATTAGGATTATTTCCTAAAAATATTAAATAAGACCTAATCTTGCTTACAAGGATTAAGAATTTCACATGCACTTAGGAAATTCAAAGATAATATCTCCTATCATCTATACTAATAAAAGGGTAATATGCTAATTAGACTGGATAGATGAGACATCTTCTGGATGTTCTCCGGACAAAGCCACGGTAGCAGGGGCTGAGGCAGAGGTGGTTAGGGGCAATCAGGCAGGCAGGCAGAGCGGTTAGGGGTGATCAGGCTGGCAGGGGAGAACAGTTAGGGGCATCAGGCCAGCAGGCAGAGGCAGTTAAGGGGTGATCAGGCAGGCAGGCAGGTGAGCGGTTAGGAGCCAGCAGTCCTGGATTGCAAGAGGAATGTCCCGGATTAGAGAAGGTGTAGGCCAGGCTGAGGGACCCCACCCCCACCCCCATGCATGAATTTCGTGCACTGGGCCTCTAGTACTTACAATAATCAATTGTGACTACCAACTGCTGAGTATTTATGATATGCAAATACATGCAAAGTGTATTCCTCACAGCAACCCTGTAAGGTACGTACTTTTATCTCTATTTTACACAAGAGAAAATGGGGTTCAGAATAGTTGACTAAGTAGCCCAAAGTCACAGGAAATGGTGTTGTCTAGACATAAATCCTGGTCTAACATCAAAGTCCATGGTATTACTTACTATACTACAGAGATTCTGCCCCCAGAAACAGAGGCCATAGAAACAAGCTATCTCTGCTTTATTGTCTTTAACAATAAAAATATAAACATGCTCCTTTTAAACTTACTAGTAGAGTTTTGTCTTCATAAACACTAATACAATTTCCAAAAATCCAAAGAAATTTAATAGGAAACCTGAATACAGATTAGATGTGTCTGATCTGCTGCCTCCCATTAAAACAGCGTTGAAGATAAAAGAAAGAGACAAGAACTGACAATAGCAAAAGAAAAAAAAATGATGTACCAAATTTTCCAAGCAATTTCCCCTAAAAGCAGTCATTGAGAACAGATTGAAAAGCAAATTATTGAAATCCATGCCATAGTCATCTGACCCAGAAGCAAAAGATATTCAACACCCCCCCTAAAAAAAAAATGAAAAGTATGTTACTCATTTCCCCTTTGTACACCTAACCCCATAATATAGTGGTTGGACTCTGTAGAAGAAAAAAAAAATGCAATCAGTTATTTTCAGAAGTAAACAGAGTACTGTCCTTTTTAAATCATCTCCATCGGTTCTTCTTTCATTTTCCATTCCATTAGAAGGCAGTGAGAAGAGCATTAAGATAGTTTCCAAGGATGTTTTGTATTTGGGGGAGAGGGGAGAGGAGAGAAAGGCACATAAAAATCAAAACACATACAGGAGCACTGGAGTGCTGAGGTCAGTGTGCTCTTTCATACATGACACTGTTCAAAGAACGTCAGCGGGCTCCCTAGCACAGCCAGAGCACAAGGTTCCCTTTAGTTCCTCCTTTCACAGTGATGAATGCCAGCCAGGCATTACAAACAGAATAAAATTAAAATAGTACATTCTGACCTTCAGGCTCAGATTTGAAAGAGGATAGTTGCTCAAGCCCAAGCGAATACCAAAGGAGACTCGGGAAACTGAATTTGTTGAAAAATGCCATCCTGGATGACTCTCCCCTGAGTTAATCAGTACATCCAGGAAACAAACAATGGAGCCTAGGAAAACATGGAGAAAGAGACATTTGAAAGGGAGGGGGAGATTTCCCTAAAGATCAAGGGAGGTCATAGCTCAGAAAATTATTTCCTTCAAAAGTAGATAAGAATTGTGTCCTCACAAAGATTTCAGAGCCTCTATAAAACCGGAACAACATCTGTACACACAAAAAGGCTGAAATAAAGGCAGGGATACAAAGGCTATTGGCTGAAATGAGAAAAGAATGCAATGGCAAAAGGAAAAATCTACTTGAAATCCAGTAAAGAGCAGAGTAGACACTGCAGAGAATTAAGAAAATTATGCAGAATAACAAACTTATAAAACCCCTGGAGTATATACAAAGAAAACATAAAGGGATAAAACAAGAAACAAACGAAATATGGAGAAGAAAAAGTATAAACACTCTCAGATTTAAAGATGTCTGTGGAGCAGAAATAAAAATATGCTGAATGAAGAAACTTGAATGAGGATGCTCTGAAAAATAAGTATTATTTTAAGACTATCAAATATGTTGCAGAAATGAAGAAAAATATGGCTTTACAGAGCTTGAAAACGTTTTTCATCTTCTAGGCTCAATTATGCTTTGTGTGAAAAGCAATATAAAGACAGTCTGAGATACATTCCTTCTGTTAACAGATCCCTATTCAAATATGCTTATGTAAATAGGGAGAGTTTATGAATGGATACATAGGTATCAAGCAGAACAACCAAATTGGGGACTGCGATGACACAGCTGGGTCTCGGGAATAACTGCAACCTTGAATACAGTCACAACTCTCACTCCATCCGCATCTCTGTATCGCCTAGTATCTTAGGCTCCATGCTTCTCACAGAGATCAGAAAACTTGGCTGTCAACAGTCATGAGAAAGAGATTGAGCTCAAGGTCAAGATCTAAAGCGATGGGTATGGACTCAGTTTTAGCCAAGTGCCCAACCTGGCACCAATAACTGTCATTAGAAATAAGTGCATGTAGCAGCAGCCAAGCAAGCATGCGTCAGTTTCCAAGAAATGATAATCCCAGAAAGGTGGTTGGAGGAAGGTATCCAGATCAAATAGTGGCTGTTCTCTCAAGACCGTAACATACCACTATCACTAACAGTGATTCTAGATGTGAAAGAACAGCATAGATCAGAATTAGAAAAGCCAACTCGTGGGGTGGAGGGAAAAGGGAATTTAAGAGAAAATAAAATTGTATTTCAGAAATAAAGACTAAATAATTAGGATTATAAGAATGAATGTACACAGTAATGGATGCCTTAGAAGTAATAGAGGGTAAAAGTAGGAAAATTTTTAAAATTAAAAGATTTGAAGAAAGAAAAAGGATTCAAGAGAATGGACAAATATTGAGGCTATACCCCCAAAATCACACATGAATAATACAAGTCCCTGAAAAAATAGAAACAAACAAAAGGGAACAAAATAAATAAATAAAAGCTGTAATTTAAACTACATTTTGAAAGTGCAGACCATGTACTTGAAAATATCAACCCAAAACAACCAGCCCCAAGACATATTATACAGGGCATTAAAAATAAATTACAGCCCTGGATGGTTTAGCTCAGTGGATAGAGCATTGGCCTGTGGACTGAAGGATCGCAGGTTCTATTCCTGTCAGGGCACATGTCTGGGTTGTGGGCTCGATCCCCAGGAGGGGGCATGCAGGAAGCAGCCAATCAATGATTCTGTCTCATCATTGATGTTTCTATCTCTCTCTTCCTATCCCTTCCTCTCCGAAATCAATAAAAATAATTAAAACTAAATAAATTACAGTGCATTAAAAATAAATAATTCATTGAGAATCTAGACGAAAACAACAAGTGACATATAAGCAAAAGAAAAACAGATCTTTTTAAAAAGCGACACTTTATGCCAGAACTATTTGGAATAACATAGCCTATATAATAAAAAGATAATATGCTAATTAGACTGAATAACAGAATGGCCTTCTGGATGAAGCTGGGCCTTTGAGGGCCAGCCGAGGCAGCTGGGGCTGCGAGAGCCGAGCCCCTTGCATGAACTTTGTGCATCGGGCCTCTAGTTTAAAATAATATTTAAACATTTAAACATATTTAAGATAAGAAAAAAATATGAGACAAAGATTTTATATCCAGATAAAAGGGACTTTCTATAAAGGATACAGATAAACTATCAACATTTAAAAACTCAGAGAATATTGTTCTCATGGGTCCTTCCCAAGGAATCAGCTATAAAACAGGCATAAAACTAAAATAATTAAAGAGACATTAAAACAAGAACTTGTAGATAAGATTAAACATAACTATTTGTAGAACTGTGGCAAAAAGTGAAGGTAAAAGGGAGAGAATATTGGATGTCATGACCATATGACCAGAAAATGTAGCTATAGAACAACTACAAAAAATAGGGGGAGGGTGATATGAGAAAAAGATATTCAAAATAATTTAACTATCTTTAGTATTATATTGCTGTGGTGATATTATTTGTGTTATTGTAAGACTGCTATTTGGAATAAAGTGGGATATTCAAATTCTATTATTCCCTGTGTCCTAGGGATTTGGATGTTGGAAGAAAGGAGATACAAATATAAAACAGAAGAGGTTAAGTAAATAGCTATATAGCCTGATATTTTTTAACTCATAGATGTTTTGTATTAGTGTGTATGTGTTTATTTGTACACATGTGTGTGGGTGTGATATATTCTTAGCTTTGTCTACTAAAGAGGTCTAGGAAACAATGACCAACCCAGAAGCAATAAACACATCTTTTACCCATGTGTTCTTGAAATACCATTTCCTACTATAAGAAGCCAGGACTTTTTTGAGAAATAGTTGTTCCAGGTATGGAGCAAGACAGGTACAATATGAGCCTAGAATGATTTACACTAAGGAGTTTATCAGAACAAGTCTGGTCAGAAGGGAAAAAAAGTAAAGGTTTTTTCTGTTATCTGATCTTATGTTTCTTCTATATTTTCCCCTAGAATAAAAGATGTCCAGCTTACATCTAAATCCCAACTAGAACCACTCTAGTTTTTCCTGCCACTTTATCACCTGAATCTTATTCATTTTGATATTTGGTAATTCCCTGACAAGTGATAAATAATTGGATGTCTAAATTTGTTTTGATTTATAGGAAATTATCTCTAACATGAGTTTTTTACAAGCTGCCAATAAATACACAAAGGTTAGACCATTGTATAGTTGCAGAGTGATACTGTTATGGTCTGAAAGTTCGTGTCCCCTTAAAATTTATAGAAACTCTCATCTCCAATGTGATGGTGTTAGGAGGTGAAGCCTTTGGGAGGTGATGAAGTCATAAGGGTGAAGCTCTCCTGACTTGGATTAGTGCCCTTATAAAAGAGGCCCCACAGAGCTCCCTAGCCCCATCTACCATGTGAGGACACAGCGAGAGTGGCAATCTGCAGCCCAGTTGAGGACTTTCACAAGAACCCTACCATGCCGGCACCCTGACCTTGGACTGCTGACCTCCCGAACTGTGAGAAATAAATATTTGTTGTTTAAAAGCCATCCAGACAATGGCATTTTGTTATAGCAACCCAGATGGACTAAAATAATTACCAATTTATAATAGCTTCTATTCGTCTCTCAAGGTGGTTAGCATTCTTCTCCACCTTAACCACATCTGAAACACAGCTGACATTTACCTTACCTTTAAGAAGAAATTACTAGATTTCCAGCTTCCACTTAAGGATGTAAAAATATGGAAAGAGCATAACTCCCAACAGTATCAAAAAATTACCAGATAATCTGCAAAATCACAACTGTTCTTGAATTTACCAAATAATTGATATCACATGGTAACTAAATAATGTGAAATTTAAAGTAAGACCATTGACTCTGAGGACAAATAGAAAACCAGCATATATGTTCACTATGGCAGAATATAAGAGGAAGAAAGGGCCTAAAAAGGACAGTAAGAAAAACTCAGCTATATTTTTAAATTAACTACTTAGAGCCAAGTACAGGCAAGTGGGAAATTACAGGTTTTTCTCACAGACCTAAGTGGATGCTCACAGAAAAGATTGGTGGCAGAGAGAAAGAGAGATCTAAGAATTCCTCTCTCCAATACTTATCTAGGAGAGGGGATAGAAGATGCTGCAGAAAAGGCACAAAAGCTACTTCCGGTCTTTTCCCCCTGTTCACCTATGGCAGTGGCCGGCAAACTGCAGCTCGTGAGCCACATACGGCTCTTTGGCCCCTTGAGTGTGGCTCTTCCACAAAATACTACGTGCAGGCGCGCACGTACAGTGCGATTGAAACTTCGTGGCCCATGCGCAGAAGTCGGTTTTCGGCTCTCAAAAGAAATTTCAATTGTTGTACTGTTGATATTTGGCTCTGTTGACTAATGAGTTTGCTGACCACTGACCTATGGGAACAAAAGCTTAGGCTGGGCCACACAGTGCCCAGATATATGGTCAGATGTTATTCTGGGTGTTTCTGGAACTGTGTTTTTGGATGACACAGAAACAATATTTAACATTTAACATTTAAATTAATAGTCTAAAGCAGGCTGCTTTTCCTAATGAGAGTGGGTTTCATCCATCAGTTGAAGGCCTCATTAGAAGACAAAGCTGATCCTAGCCCGAGTAAAAGGGAATTCTCCTGCCTGATGGCCTTCAAACTGGAATTTCAGTTCTTCCTGGTTCTACAGCAGCCTGCTCAACTTCAGATTCAAGCTGGACATCAGCTCTGCAGATTTTAAACTTGCCACCACCATAATCATGTGAGCCAGTTCCTTATAACAGCTAGATAGATGATAGATAGATAAATAGATAGATAGATACTATAGATAGATAGATAGATAGATAGATAGATAGATAGATAGATAGATACCATAGATAGATAGATGATAGATAGATAGATAGATAGATAGATAGATAGATAGATAGATACCATAGATAGATAGATGATAGATAGATAGATGATAGATAGATAGATAGATAGATAGATACCATAGATAGATGATAGATAGATAGATAGATAGATAGATAGATAGATAGATACCATAGATAGATGATAGATAGGTAGATAGATAGATGATAGATTGATGATGATAGATAGATAGATAGATAGATAGATAGATAGATAGATAGATAGATAGATAGATAATAAACCCTATTGGTTTGATAGATAGATATAGAGATAGGTATCCTATTGTTTCAGTTTCTCTGGAGTACCCTAACTAACAAAGGAACTTGATTGACCAAGCTCTTAAACAAAAGTTTGAAGGGACCTTCTTATAGTTATTAGTTTTTATTCACACCAGAAACAATACTGCTCTTCCTTTTAATATCTTAGTTATATACCCTTTTGAAATCCTGTATAATAAAAGCCTAATATGCAAATCAACTGAACAGCATAACAACTGGCCTGTGGCGGGTGGGGCCTGCAAGTGGGCAGTGCCAGGCCAGCCAAGGTGGGTGCCAGCAGGCAGAGGGAGGGGATGGTGATCGGGAGGAGGGGGGGTGGGGGTGAGGAGGAGGGATGATGAGGCCGGGGAGCGGGCGTAAGCCGTCAGTTGAACATCCCCAGAGGACTCCTGGACTGCTAGAGGGCGCAGGCCAGGCTGAGGGACCACCCCCCCCCTCCGAGTGCACAAATTTTCATGCACCAGGCCCCTAGTAATATAATAAATTTTAAATAGGTTACTTAATAAATAAAATCTACTTTCATTCTAAGTGATTTGGAATTCATTAATGTAATACATACCAAAAAAAATCACACTTATTTTCAGTGGGAAATTCTCAAAATATCACATTATGCAATATCAAATTATGCAATACTGTGGTAGAATTGGTAATGACAATGATGGTAATAAAGATACCAATGATGATGTGTGTGGCTAAAAATTTAAGTCTCCATAATATTTTTTTCTTGACATATTTCTTATTAGTATCTGAGAAAGTGCTGATAAGCTAAAGAATAAAAAACAAATCAACCTAGGTAACAATGACCCCATTATTAGTTTTATACCATGCATTCTTGCATAGGAAATGAGTTATTCTGTAAAATGTTTGTCAGTAAATTTTACTGGCACTCTCACTTAAGTATGAGGATTTAGTTAGGAGATTTAGCTTAATACATTTGTGCAATTGGGTGGGCATTTTTTACTGTTTACTATTTTAATATTTCATGGCGACATTTCCAGCCTAAGGTTTTACCAGGGTGAAAATACAATTTTCCACTGAAAAGAAGAAACAGTACCTGATTTGTGAGTATGTTTTTGTTTTTACCTACAGCCTTTATTGTGAACCAGTAACAGTGGGTCAGAATATAAATCTGCATGATTAACATTTGCTTTGTTTTTCAAGGAGAAAATTGATATGAATGCATGGACATTTTGCTAAGTATTTCATTTGCACAATATTCAAAGAAGCTTAATGTGATTCTAACCCTAAAATAGGAAGAATGGTCAACACAGTTATGTCTATTAGTTACACAGATTATCCTTTCCCATCTTCCTATGAAAGAATAAACATTGTGGTGTTAGTTTTTATAAAATTGAATTCAGTAACCAAACTTTTATTTAACAATAACAAAACTCACAAATAAAATATTACAACTTTTTAAAAAAGTAATATAATTTATATGAATAACCACTCACCTAATTTTGAGGGGGGGAAATCTAGGAAAACTATAGCATTCTTATTCTATCCACTTGTTTTCATTTCTTACCACTAGATTTCTTTAGTAGCCACAGATGTTGTTTCTTCTTCACGGAAATAATGAATTAATGTGAAATAATTTGGCCTTACTTATCAAAATTGGGAATTGTGCAACTGAGAGAAAGCATCTTATCAATTTTCTTAATCTTCCCCCATTTTTCAGGACTGATCTTAACATAAAGTCACTTGGTCAATTTCATTTTAAAATGAGACCTTAAAATGAATCATATATATCTGAGAGAGGTGCCAAGAAGGAGTCAAGAAAACCACTTGAGAGTCCTGTGTTCATGCAGGAAAAACATCTCCTGAGGTTATCTGAGTCAGAGTATCTTAGGTTGTATTCCAATGTCCATAGACAGTGAGACCTCCCCCTGCCCCCCCACCCTGCCCCGTTGGAGAATGCAATAGTCGTTGGTCAACAATACCAAGCAATTATTTTTAGCTTTTTTTTATTATTCATTTATTTACTTACTTATTTTTACTAGGAGTTGGATTTACAGCTAGGATTCAAACCTTTCTGGGCATGTATGGAGGACTAATACTAGAGGAAAGCAGTCAGAAATCTGTATCCACAGGTGACTAAGGCACTCCTTAAAGGGAGCAGACCCACCTTAAGAGTAATGTCCGTTAACTTGGCCCAATGACAAAGCCTCAGCGATGATGGGAGACATAAAAATTTACATATGGCCAAGAGTCTGCCACTTAGAATGTAAGCTGTATGAGAAAGGTATCTTTGTTTCCTACAATGTTTTCTGCACCTAGAACAATGCCTGGCACAACAATAAATGCTCAATAAATATTTTTATTGAATGAACAAATGCACTAACAAATGAATGAATGAATGAATGAATGAATGTGTCCTCAGTCCAACTTTTCGTAGAATTACATTTCAATCAAGGTGCTTTAACTGTGGGAATCTGTAAGTGGAGAGACAGAGGAGTGAAGGATTGTGAGGAGAAACACAGAATTATTTTCATGTAAAATAAAAGCCATAAGAGAATTGGGTTATAAGACAGGAGAGCAGTGATGCCCTTCTACAGTAGATCTGGTAGTGCATCACCCAGATCCCCTCCTTCAGGATAGAGGTACTCACTCCCCCAACTTCAAGAATGTTTGCTGATGGCTGACAAATGAATTCTTCTTTGGGAATTGCCCTCAGTTAAAGGGAGCTATATCATCCAAGGTTACACTCCCTGCCGGGGCAGCCCACATCCAGTGACTGGTCAAGACCAGCGTATACAGCCTGGTTCCTTGCCCAATCCAGGACATATCTAAATGGCCACTCCAGCTTCCAAGATCCCCGCAGGATCTTTGTAGCAACTCAATTGCTGTTCAACGTCTGTCTCTGCTGGGTCCTGTTTCCCTCATTCTGTTACAAGTGTAGTTGCTGAGAGCACCCCTCAGTTAACCTTTGCAGCCAAATCTCCATGTCAGAGTTAGTTTCCAGAGAACCTTAATAGGGTAAAAAGGACCAGTGTTTATCATAATTAATTCAAACTTTCCCCCAAAAAAATCCAAAATAGAACTTTTTCTAATTATAAAACTAGTGTTTGTTCATTCTAGAAAATTTACACAATAGAGAATATTTAAAAAATGTAAAGTTCACTGGTAATTCTATCACCATTATATAATCACTAGAGGCCTGAGGCACAAAATTCATGCAAGGGCCTGGGCCCCGGTCCCTGCCCTCTGCAACCGTGCCAGGGGCCTCTGCCCCGGCCCCCTCCCACTGTGGCTTTGTTCAGAAGAAAGGACTCTGAAAGGACATCTGGTCTAATTAGCATATTATGCTTTTATTATTGTAGTCTAGGGGCCCAGTGCACGAATTCATGCACCTTGAAAGGAACTGTGGGCCGCGAGATTGCAGGTCTCGGCCCATCCTCCATGCCCCCACTTTGCCCCTCCTGTCTCAGCCCCTGAACCCCTGTCTGCCAGCAGCCCTGCTCCCACCACCACCACTCCCATGTGCTGATGACACCAGCCCCACTCACACCCGCTGATGGCACGGAGCGATTGGCACCAGCACTGTCAGTGGGTGCAAGCGATGGCTGTTGACCTGATTGCCCCTCAGGAGCAGGGGGAGGTGGAGAAGCCCTCAGGGGCGATCAGAGCCAGCAGCCACGGCTTGCACCCACTGATGGTGCTGAGTGATCAGGACCAGCGCCAGGCACCAGCAGCAGGTGAGAGCAGCGGCTCCAGCGCTGGCTGCAGGTGCGAGCGGAGCCAGTGCCTGCAGCGGGTGCAAGCAGGGCTGAAGCCAGCAGTGGGTGCCGGCAGCAGGTGCAAGTGGGGCTGACGCCGGTAGCAGGTGTGAGCACCAGGCCGGACCACGGCATATGGGAGCAAAGAATCTTCAGTAACCACCAGAGGCTCGCCCAGATGACAGTGACCAGAGCCCAGCCTTGGTCTAGTGCCCACGCTCACCTGCTCCACTATCCTGCCACAGCTCTGCTGCCTGCTGCCGATGCCTGCCACGTTCCGTGCGTGCCCCCTGGTGGTCAGCACACGTCATGGTGACTGGTTGTTTGGTTGTTCCGCAGTTCGATCTATTTGTATATTAACATTTTATTATAGAGGATTATTAAACGGATGCATAGGCTTCCAGATATTTCTGTACAGATACACAAACCCTTCACACATACATACTCACCTTTTTACTGGAATAAAAATTGTCTACTATTCAGACTATTTTATTGCCTATTTTTTCCCATGTAAAAATGTGATTTTTTTGTTACTGGCTGCATAATATTCTATTTTGAGCCTCAAATAGAATTTAACTCAATCTCCTACTAATATATTTATATTTCCCACCTTCTATACTGAAAAATGCAGTATTCTAAATTATGTTGAAATAAGTATTCTATTCCATGTGATCAGATTAATTCATTTGTATTATTTCCTGGAAGAGAAATTATACTTCAAAAAGAAATTTGCCTACTGTCAAATTTCTTTCCAAGATATATGTATCATTCTAAGCCCCTGTTAAATGTTTATGAAAAATGGCTCTTTCCCCCACACATTTCTCATTCTCTTTCTTCTTTTCTAATTTAATATGTAAAATGTCACCTCATTAACATTTAAATTGACATTTATGTTAAGCATAGAAGATGTGTTTATCAGCAAATGCCACAATAAAACATGCTTTTGATGGCAAAATCATGATTCAGAAAGATTAGATCATGCTGAATCAATAGGCTGAACAAATAAAATGAAAGTTAATAGAACTCAGAATAGAGTTTTAAGATAATAGTACTTTTCAATGCACCACAGAAGAACAGGATGGAGGAGGTTTTCTTAACAAAACAAAAAGGACCTCGGATTTAATTGAATGAAAGTTCAGATGGAGCTGATGATGAGGTGAGTCTACCAGAAACTTCGAGGGAAGCTTAGTTCCCACTAATAGGAGCAGAGGCTTCCGCACAAGGATGGTCCCTCTGTGCTCTGAGATGGCTGCCCTAACTCTGAAGTGTTTTGTTCAGTCCACCATTTTCAAAGGCCCATTGACTAACTCTAATGCCTCCAGAAACCAGGAGAATAATGCGTCTATCATACAGATCATATGAAGAAGAGCTGAAGGGATCCGTAATATTTAACCAAATAAATAAAATTTAAGATGGCTTAGGATAGGGTAAGAATGGAGTGAGGGCACAGGGATGTGACCTAGCTGTCTTTAAAATTTGAAGAATTGTCACTCAAAAGAGGGATATGATTGATTCTAAATCACACTAAAAGGCAGAACTAGAAGCATTGAATAAAGGTACACATGGGCAGGATTTATTTCAATATTAGTAAGAAATGTCTAATGATTAGAGCTGCTCAAATGTGGGATAAAACTGACAGGTCAATTTTTCCTTCCATTCCCACCGCTAAGCTCTCTCAACACTCAATCATTCAGGTACCATCTAAGTCTCCACTGCATTCTTTCTCAGCAGTGCAGTTACCCCGTTGTGAGCTGGGTGGAGGACATATGGGACAGGGAGTACGGCCAGCTCTTTGCCTGCATCCTCTAGTCTTGGCACTTTTACTACAAGTAACTATTTCTCTCAGGCCCTGTGAAGTGCAATTTCTGTTCAGTACTTTGCCTTCCTGTGTCTTTAAAAAGTATCTTGTTTATTAAATCCCTTTCTGAATTCTACATATTGTCCATCATTAACCTAGTGTCTGCTTATGGTCCACCTAAACCAAAATCTCTAGAAATCAAAGAAAAATTTCAGATGATTCCATTACAAGCACAGGATGAACTAGGGAAATGAAGAGTGAGGGTCTCTACTTAACTTGATTGCTTCCTCCAACACCACGTCTTTATAAAATGTGCACTAATCAGATACAGCTGATCTCTCCCACACACACTAAGCAAAGAAGTTCTCTGCGTGCTACGATCTCATTCACATTTCTTCTAGGACCCTGACTTCTATTTTCAGACTAGTTGCCATACACAAAGATGTGATTCTAACACTTTTCTGTGTATAAGAAAAAAAATATATATTGGTTGGTCCTTTGGATCTTTGTGCTTTTTGAAGTATATATAAAACAAATCATGCTTTCTGTGAAAAATTATATCCCGAGAGGGACCAGACATCCAGTGAAAGGAAATGACAAAAATTTTCATCATTACTGGATCTCTTTGTTCCTTTAAGAGGTTACTATTATTTTATTCCATCACTCAAAAGTAGTTTCAAAAACAGCCTCCAAAATTAGTCAGGGGTCTTCAAATATGTTTTGGGTCCTTGGCACCCTAATCAGGGCTCCTTCCTAGGTCCTTCAGGGCATTAGCCCACACCCCTCAAGTCAAGACAGCAGAGGCCAAGAACACACAGACGTGGAGAGAGTGCACTTGGGCTTTAGCTATGAGACGAATGAATAAGAGGTTGGTCATCCATGCATTTCATGTAAAGGATGATCATTCCATCCACTTGATGCATGTAAAAAGCCAAACCAAATAATTTATTTGATGTTGTATATGTATTGTACATAGTACCTTTCTGAAAACAGAGTCACATGAGAAGTGAAACCTGCAAAGTGACTCAGAATACTTCAGTCATCGTATCCAATTAAAGGAAGAAAGAAAAAGATAGGAAGAAGGAGCAGTCCCAATTTGCAAACAGATGAGGGTCCAGAAGTTATTCAGCAATCAGAATGTGTTCCCAAAGAAACAACCTTATATAATATACAGTGCTTTCTAGGCATAGCCACAAAATGCTTTCTTAACTCCCAAAAAGGTGGGTTTTTGGCATCTGTGTTATTGGAGAAATTGGGATTCTTGGGGTAGCTGGAATAAGCATTTCTGGAGGCCTCCACGGGAGGATGAGATATGGTGGGAAGCTTTATTTTTGTGGAATTACTTCCCTTCAGTGAAGCTAGAAGCAGAGGCAATGTTCAGAGTTTCCGTTCCATGTTGCAACCAGGCCCAGTTCAGCATCAGGCTAGCAGCAGTCCATTAGTCCATTGTGTGTGTGTGTGTGGGGGGGGAAATATGGCTGTGGGCCATGTGGGAAAATACTAGTACAGGAGAGCAGGCCCTGAGCAATAAGAGTCCCAAGAGCACAAGAGCGTGAACTTCTCTGTTCAGGGAATTAAGTACCCCAAATTTCTTTGAGTTTTTAGTGGCCACAACCATTCTGGCCAATGTCCTTTGTTCTCAGGTGTGACTGACAGCAAGCGCCTTCCCTATGTCCCCCCAACTTTACTGAGATCATGCATCTCTTCTCATCCCTGTCCAGTCCCTTCCCCCAGCTTGAAGTGTGCCGTTGGTCAAAGCTCTTCCTTAAATTTTCACTTGCTTTATTTTTAATTGAGGATTTCTGAGCCTATTCTATAGCACTGCTAAGGCTCAGAAACATAAATTACAAGCACAGGATGAACTAGGGAAATGAAGAGTGAGGGGAGGGATTTACAAAGGTCCTCTTGTCCCAGTCATGCCGGCCTCCACCCTTCAGTAATGTGGAGGTAATTTTCAGGCTTGTTAAACTGCCACAATTGTCTTTGCTTCACCTACTACTGTAAGGCTCCTATTCAGATGGAAATACTCTTGTCTTTAGGAAGGCCCTAAATTCAAATAGGTGCAGGTGAAATATTCAGAGGAAAAGTTTAGAGGAAATAATGGTTAATTTTTAAAGTCAGTTAGCATTTCTGTCTAACACCAGTAATGGAGATTTCACCTGCTACTAACTCATGTTCCTGTTGGTTATAGAAGCAGCTTTGTGTAAATGCAAAGGCCTTGAAGGAGACTGATCTGTTAAGAGCAATTTACTCGAGAAAACAGCCATGTGGTAGGGGGTCATAAATATGAATAAGCAAAGTCAGAGAAGTCTGAATAATCCAAATGAGACACCTCTCTTTTTAAACTTGGGAAAGCAGAAGGCAGAAAAAAAAAAAAGGAAACTATGGCCACCTGATAAGTAACCAGTCCTTAATTAAATAAGCAGGATGAAGTAGAGAGCAATTGAAAAATGGAAAAATACAGAGCATAGAGACTTAGGATGCCCGCTTATGTAATCTACTAAAGTTCCACATGAATGGGAAATCAGACAGACTTAATGACATTTGACTTAATTTGTTAATGCTTTACCAGAGGGATATTCTCTGTATGGGTAAGAACCAGCAGACAATAAATGGTTGAAATGTCCCTTTTTCTCCCTATTCAGTTAAAAATGCATGCTTTTCAGCAATTTCAGAAGAGAAGTTATACAAAGTATTATTTCCTCTGATCAAAATCTGTATTTTACTAAACAAATAAGTTTTCTGAATAATAATCCTAAACCCTTGGATATGGGTGGTTTTTATGCACTCATTTATTCAACAAATCTTTGCTGAGTGTCTCCCATGAGGTAGGTTTTGGTATAAAAAGTTTCCCTAAAATGAAGACATACTATGCACTCATTATTTATATAGGTATAATAGCTTCTCTTTACAGATGTGAAAAGTGCGGCTCAGAGACCGTTTGTTAACTTCCTAAGTTCTCATGCTTATGTTTAATGGAGCCAGATATTAAAAGAGAAGTTGAGGCATATTAAAAATGTAAGAGTTCACTTGAGCAAAAATTGTTTTGAATTGGGCAGCACCAAACCGGAAGTGGTGAGGAGTGTTCCACTGAGGAAAGACTTTTATAGAGAAGGGGCAGAAGCAAACCAAGGAAATTATTAACTGGCTAAGCTTAAAACCGAGTTGGCTGTTAGCCATGGGTTATCCTTAGGTTTCAATTTCTTAACCTTGAGCCATTTGCAAGCTTAGACTTTGCTTATGAAGGCTGCCATGACATTAGAACCATCTCAGACGAATGGGGCCCCCTTGTTTAATTTAACATAGGCTTAAAACCCAAGTTTGACTCCAAAATTCATGATATTTCCATAATACCAAAGTGCTTCCCAAATGACTGTGGGACTCAGGACCCTGCTCAAGGAGTTTGTTGTCCTAGTGCTGCTGGCAAGTATGCAACCATAGCAGACCTCAACTTGATAGTTTTGAAACTGCAGGCATTGGCCCATTTGGACCTCAGTTTCTTCATCCACAAAATGGAGATAATAATAAGCCTACTGTCGTGTGGTGGGTGTAGATTAACTGAGATACTTGGAGTAGAATTCTTATTTCAGAATTTAGTAGTAGCAAGCATTCAGTAAATGTGAGCTATTATTCTGTTCTGTGGAAGGTGGGGACCCCCAGGTGGTTTTATGCAAGATTGCCTATCCCACACCATTTATGTGTGCATAATGGAGGAGGAACTACATTATTTTTTATTTCTTTGTATAACTTCTCTTCTGAAATTGCTGTGTTTTCTTATGGTTTGACGTTCTTGGTAAAGTTTTCAGAAGCTATAAACTCATATAGAAAAAAAAATGTAACTCTTTCTCTTAAATTGACTACAGTTTTCTATAAATGGATTATTTTCTTCTCAAGCGTCAATTTCCCCCCGATGGCCGAAAACCTAATTCCCTCACTTTGGGGGAGAGCTGTGACAAATTCATTGATGTCTTAGTCAAATAAGGTTCTTAGCAAATCTTAGTCTTTAGGGTTTCATCCTTCCTCCTGTCCCTTGCTGTGGGCCAGGCCCCTGGATCCCTGAAAATTCTTTTTTTTTTTTTTTAATATATTTTATTGATTTTTTACAGAGAGGAAGAGAGAGGGATAGAGAGTTAGAAACATCGATGAGAGAGAAACATCGATCAGCTGCCTCTTGCACACCCCCTACTGGGGATGTGCCCGCAACCAAGGTACATGCCCTTGACCGGAATCGAACCTGGGACCCTTGAGTCCGCAGGCCGACGCTCTATCCACTGAGCCAAACCGGTTTCGGCTCCCTGAAAATTCTTATCTCTCAACGTGATAGTCTCTGCCATGCATTTGTGAAACTCTACTTGATCAGCTCAAATGCTAAGCCTTGTGTGCTTTTCCTCCTGTAGACTTCTGAGTCTGAAAGTCTACCCCAGGGGCAGGGTGCATGGAAGGCTCTCCCTGCTGCCTAAGTAGGCTCAAGAAGAACAGGAGTCCCAAGCGAAATTAACACCTCGGCTACTGTGTCTAGGTATGGCCCCACTCTCCAAGAACAGAAACCTAAATTAAATTAGGTAAAGAGGAAAAATGGAGATTATTTTCAGGATACAGGGATTTTGTGGATTTCCATATCAATAAAGGAAGGAAAACTGGGCTTCTATGAACCCCAAAATATTCAAGGTTCAATCTCTCTCTCCCAAGAATCTACTTTCTCTTCAAAGCTCGTGGTTTCTCTCTTCTGCCTCTTTCTATAAATCTGCTCCATTCTTTTCTCTCTCCGCCTGCCTCCTTTGTATAGCTATCTTGCACATAGTGTCAAAGCAACTGCCCTACTCCTGACTCTGGGTGACTCTTCAGCTTAAACCCGGTAGCTGGTTTCAGTTGTCATGGAATTTTAGTACAAAGGTCTCACCAAAGACATGAACTGGCCAGCCTCATCTGTGAGAGCCAGATCCCACAGGCTGCTGACCAGTTTGTGGCTTGATGACCTCTGGGTCAGTTATCCATTTCTAATTCAATGAATTATCACTATGGCAGATGCCCTGAAACACAGCTCTAATATTTTCTAATTATAGAAGAAAAGGTATTCGAGATATTGCAAGCTAAAAGTAAAAAGAAAAATGAATGAGCCTTATTTAAAAACAAAAAAAAAACTGTTCTTATTCAAGATTGTGAGGGAGCCCTAGCTGGTTTGGCTCAGTGGATAGAGCGTCAGCCTGTGGACTGAAGGGTCCCAGGTTCAATTCTAGTCAAGCACACATGCCCGAGTTGCAAGCTCTATCCCCAAAAGGGGGCATGCAGGAAGCAACCAATCAATGATTCTCTCTCATTGATTTTCCTATATCTCTCTCCCTCTCCCTTACTCTCAGAAATCAATAAAAATATATTTTTTTAAATTCTTAAAATGCTGAGTAAGCATTTTATTACACAGCCACATCTGAGAATCTTCCAGAGTGGCTACACTTAGAACTGTGATGACCAATTGCATCAGGAGAGAAGAGGAGGGGGAGGTGAAGCAGTAGGAATAGCAAGCATTGGCTACAAAAATTCAAATCATCTTTAAGTTAATTCCCATTAGCTTATTAAAGTTAGTTTCTATTTGTATGATTTCTAGACTAGTAATTGAAATACCTAAGGGAAATTACCAAAATCAGAACAGAAATTTAGTGGGCATAGAAAGAACATTGAAAACTTTAAAATAAAATCCTTCCTTGAAGAGAGGACAAAATAGTGCCTGCTGCTAAGATCTGACCCCAAAGTTGGTCAAATTTATGTTTTGGGGAATGTGGCTGTTTGAATGAATACATGTCCTATGTTTTAGAAACCAATCCTTTCCTTTTTCATCACTGCATTTTCTATCTATAAAAATAATTGTAGAAATATATTTGCAGGATGGCTACAACCTGCCATCTGTATGTAATCTCTACATGTTGATAACATACATTGACACAATGCAGCCTAAAACAGGACAAGTACTCTTTTATCTGTTAGAAAGTATACTACTGCACAAGAAGTTGTACAATCTGGAATATGGTAAAACCTAATGAGGTTTGAAGTCCTTGTATGAATACTAAATCTTTAATGTGTGTGCCTATGCTTTCATGGAAGAATCATTTATCAAAATGTCCTTTTGCCCCAAAAGAGTTATTAATAATTGGTCGAGAAGATTAAATGTAAATGTGTATTACATTTAGACACCCCATGAGAAGTGGTGGTTGTAGATGTGGCCATGTGATTCCTTTGCTACCAAGTGGTTTCTGACAGGTAATCTGGGAGGTAAACAGGCTGAGTGGTGCTCCCCCTATGGGAGCGCACTGACCACCAGGGGGCAGCTCCTGCATTGAGTGTCTGCCTCCTGGTGGTCAGTGCACATCATAGCAACTGGTCATTCAGTCAATTTGCATATTAGGGTTTTATTATATGGGATATTTAGTAGAAGAGATATACAAAACACACAGGACTAAATAAGGCCATAAGACTAAGTCAAAGGAAATGCCGAGGTTGACCATAAGTAGCACTAATTGAAAAAGTCTTCTAAACTAATGACACCTGGCATGCATTCCCAGAACACAGGCTGGGGGACAAGTAGAGCTCCAAGGACTAGGAATCAAGTCCGACTGTGGCCTAGGTGAGTGCTTTCCCCACTGGTCCCTGAGCCAGGAGCATTAACATTACCTGGAATTTTGTTCAAAATAGAAATTCCCCAGGATCCACCCTGATCTTTTGACTCAGAAACCCTGAGGAAAGAGCCAAGCAAACTGTGTTTTAATGAAACTTCTAGATAATTCTGAGGCATACTAATGTTTGAGAACTGCTAGTCTAGGTGAATTCCAAAGACAGAAGTGGGGAGAGGAAATATCACATTTTCTATGTGCCTTTACCCACTTTCAGTGAGTGTTTGTTTGGATATTTGGGATCAATTTAAATGTCCTAATACAGGCAAAAAAGAGTTCAACTCTTCTTCTTTGGAAAAATAAATATGTGCTATTCATCAACCAATTATTGGAAGCCCTTACACTTCAAAAGGAGAAGTAATGTCTTATATGTTAAAAATATATATTATAAAACTGTATGTATAATTGTTTGATGTAACTAGTGTGCTGAATGAGTAGAACTCAAAAGGCTGAAAACTCCAATAAATCTATTCCTTATCACAAATACCCCTGCAAACCCTCTTGTTTTTCTCCTCGTCCCGGATAAAACCATGGGCAGATGATAGCTTTTTTAGTTGCTTCTAGATGTAAGAGCAGCCCAGTTTAACGTAATGTACTAACTTCTCCTCATTAGCTCAGACCCACTTCAGGCAGAAGCCTGCAGCAGGGAAGGGAGTGGAAAACTGGTCAGCCTTCTCTATTTCCATGATGCCAGGTCTCCTCCCAGCTCCCCTGGCACAATTCCTACCTCCTTCACCCCTATGCAACCTCTATCCCAGCAACCCCACCCCATTGGAGCAGGGTGGCAAGAAAGTGAGGAAAAACAGAAATAAAAGTCTTGCTTCAGTAGCTTTATTATGATCTAATGCTGATGTTTTCTGGTAGATAATCAGGGCTGAACTCCACACTGCACAATTTTCTTATGGATGATATACCCTCTAGCTAACCTTTTTCTATCCTCCACTCCCCACCTCCTACCCCTAGAGGTGCACCCACAATGTTCTATTGCTTTGATCTCCTCTAGCATGCTTTCCTCTGGGGAAGGACCCTTTATTTAGCTTCCACCTCGCTGCCTTCTGTGGCATCCTGCCCAGCAGGAGTTCTCATCTTCGCCACAGCAATTAGTGCTCCACCTCTGGCCATTATCTTCATGCTGTCCTCATGAGCAGGTCCTGCCTGAGCCTTTTGCCTTTGTCTTTCATCAATATATTGCACCCACCAGTCTCTTGTGTGCCCCCAAATTCCAAGAGACACATAGCTAGCCTGGATTCAGCCCCCTCAAGAGCCTTCTCACCAGACTTGGGGTGATAAGGAAGTACTCTTCCACCCACACCCTGAAAAGAAGGAACAGCAAATGCCACAGCCCAGTCAACAAGTTTCTACAAAGACACTTCCTCACTCCCTTTCGACAGCCTCAACTCATTTCTATGCTTCAGAAAGGTGCTGGGTTAAGGTATAGCACTCGGGTTTTTTTTTGCCTTTTTTTTTCTTTTTTGTGAATTCTACATGGATAATGTTTAATTATTCTTCTGATAAAAATGGTTGAAGTCCCTTAGACCAGTGTATGTCCCTCACTCATTATAAACTCTAGAATAGCATTTAAATTCGTGAGCCCTATTTGTAAAATGGGGAAAGTAACTTATATCCAGTTCAACTTAAGATAGTAAATAAACAAGAAGAGATTGTTAAAAAAGAAAGTGAAAATTGCCAAAACCGGTTTGGCTCAGTGGCCAGAGCATCAGCCTGCGGACTGAAGGGTCCCAGGTTCGATTCTGGTCAAGGGCATGTACCTTGGTTGCGGGCACATCCCCAGTAGGGGGTGTGCAGGAGGCAGCTGATCTATGTTTCTCTCTCATCAATGTTTCTAACTCTCTATTCCTCTCTGTAAAAAAATGAATAAAATATATTTAAAAAAGAAAGAAAGAAAATTATTGCACATGCCTTTTATATACATAAGAAAAGATAATTTTATAAGCAAAAGAAAGAACAATGCATCAACAATAAATCTAGACATCTCATTGAGTACAGTTTTTCTGCATGTATACGGACATGAGATGTTTTCTAGACAAATTATTGCTGTTTAGAGGAAAATAAGGGTAAAGTTGGCATAAATGAAACAGTTTGTGTCAGGTTAACTTGACACACAAAGGCTTGGGAATGTGTGACTCAGTATATCAAGTTTTCAAACTGAACTTTGGAACAACAGGACCCAAATCACCTTGCATATGCCAAATTCAGACTTTTTTATATCAGCTGATGAGCAATTGTCAACTTTCCTGGGAAAGCTGCCTGCCTCCACTAGTTTCATTCTGTAGTGCAGAATCTTTGTATTGCATCAGTGTTTATTTGGGTAAAGATTTCTAGATTTATCATGTGTTTCACTGATGATTATCTATAAATCACTGCAGGGGGAAAGAACATATTTGTCAAAACATGTTTTATTTTTCAATGTGTTCTTTTGTTTTTTATCCTCACCTGAGGAGTGAGAATATTTCTTCAATTGATTTTTAGAGAGAGTAGAAGAGAGGTGGGACGGGAGAGAGACAGACAGAAAGATAGTGAGATGAGAGAGAGAGAGAGAGAGAGAAGAGAGAGAGAGAGAGAGAGAGCAACTTGACAGAGACACATCGATTGGTTGCCTCTTGTTCGTGCCCCGACCTGGAAACCCAAGACCCTTCAGTCCTCGGGCCGATGCTATAACCACTGAGGACACTGGCCAGGGCTACATGTTTTGTTGCTTTGCACAATCCCATCCAATCTCGCTTAGGCAAAAAGGAACGGTTCAATGCAAGGGCACTCAAAATCAGGAAGTTGGTCCTGGCCTCAGCAGGGACTGAAACCAGGGAACTTATCAGGATCCCAGTCACTCAACAAATATGTATTGAATGCTGTGACAGGCATTGAGAAATTTCAGTGAACAAGGCAGATAAGATCCCTGTCCTCATTAAGCCTACATTCTTGTGAGAAAGACAATGTGAAAGAACAAAATTGGAGCCATTGTGACTCAGGCCACGAAAGAAATAGTCGTAAGATATAAAATAACTGGGTAATGCTTGTAGATTGAATGATCAGAGACGGCATCTCTGAGAAGGAGAGTTTAGAGATGAGATGAAAAAAGAATGAGAAGAGAATGAGTCAGATGTGCAAGAGCTTGGGAGAAGGCAGATCATGGTAGAGGGAATAAAAATGCCAATGACTGGACCAAGGTAAGAGCTTGGCTTGTTCCAAGCACAGAATTGCCAGAGAGAAAGGGGAGAAAGTGTGAGATGAGGTGAGGGAGATGGGCGAGAACCAGACCATGCAAGGACTTATGTATGAACCAAGGTGAGAAGTTTGGGTTTAAGTCCAGGGGCAGTCGGAAACCACTGAGAGTTTTCAGTAAGGGAGTGGCAAGGCTTTTAAACAAAATGAAGATAATTTTTGCTGCGATATGGGAATGTACTTTAGCAGAACATGAGTAGATATAGGGAAACCAATGAGGAAGCTTTAGCAGTAGTGTAGGTGAGAGATGATGGTAGTATGTTAGTCGGCATTGAAGACATTGATCAGATTTGTGTTATATATTGGAGGAAGAACCAACAGGACTTGGTATGAGTTGAACAGGAGTGGTTAGGTAAAAGGGAAAGTTGAGGATAATTCTGAGGTTTGGAGCTGAAACAGCTGCTGGGTGAGTAGTGGCATTTTCTGAGATGGGAAAGACAGTGAGAGGAGGGCAGTTAGGGACAGGGTGACTAAGAGCACTGATCTGGATCAGTGACAACCAGGTGAGGAGTCTGGATCATGGGAGAGGACTAGTCTGGAAAACAAGTTTGGGGACCTTTAAAATATAGATAGTGTTTAAAGAAATGTGCAAAATCACTTAGAGAAACAGTTTAGCGTAGAAAGAGAAGAGAAGCCAGGACTGAGCCCTGAGGAAATCCAGCATGAGTCAGGGAGAGGAGGAGTGGCCAGCAAAGGAGACTGAGAAAGAGTAGTCAGGGAAGTAGGAGGAAAGTCTGGAGGGGGTAGAAGGACAGCTGGGATAGGTGAAGGGAGCTGAGGATAGAGATGTTACCATTGATTTAACTAAATGTTGTCATTGTGACCTTAACACAGCATTTTTTTTCTCTCTCTGTTCCCACAGAGTCTCTTATTTCTGATTTTTTTTTCTTTGTGTGTCTGCTTAATTCTTACTAATACTTAAATAGTACTCACAAAGGGCTCTGGGCATTATCCTAAGTGTTCCTGTGCATGAACTCACTCTACCCTCAAGACAAATCTATGAGGTAGCTTCATTTTACAAATGAGAAAATGAGGCTCAGAAACTTCAAGTAACTCGCCCAAGTTCACCCAACCAACTTGTGAGAGTGCTGGGATTGCGGGCCGCGGTCATCCAGTGCCAGCACTGCTATGTGCCAGCACCGCTGTGAAGCGCCCGAGACTAATCATTTCGACTGCTCTAATTAGACTTCTACTGGTTGAAAGGGAAGATTTACCCAGGAAACTCCAGTTTGGAGAGAGAGATTTACACAGGGTGGAATGTTGGAGCAAACTAAGAACAAGAGCAAAGAACAGTCGGTCAAGCTTCCTGGGATCTGGAATGGGTAAACAATAAGAAACAGAGGCTACTCTGTCAAGTTGTGGGGACCATTGTAACTCCTGCTTCAAGTTCTTCTCCTAGCAGCCCGGCTTCACATGCACCTTGCATGTGGCCATGAGGACCACACCATGCTCATATTTACCTGATATGCTGAACACCAACCTCCTAATCACATGTTTCGATTCGCTAGCTCATCTCCTTGAGCCAGGCTACACCTATAGTAGGTCCCTGGCCAGCCTACACAAAGACCTTGCTGGAACAAGGTGCCCATTCCTCCTCCAATTAGACTTGACCTTTGGGACAAGATCATATGCCATAGAATATGATCAAAAATCGCAGAATTTATACAAGGTAAATTTCCCCAGAAGACTGGGTGAGTGAGCAGATATATATATATATATACACTGAGTAGCCAGATTATTATGATCTCTGAATGCATAATAATCTGGCCACTCAGTGTATATCCTATATAATAAAAGGCTAATATGCAAATTATCCCCTCGACCAGGAGTTCGACCAGCAGGCAGACCGGCCAACCACCCATGTCCCCTCCCCCTGGCCAGCCTGGCAAGACCCCACCCATGCACGAATTCATGTACCGGGCCTCTAATATATATATATATATAATATAGATCTCTGAATATCTCTAATATATATATCTGAATATCTCTGAATATCTCTAATATATATATCTGAATATCTCTAATATATAATAATCTGGCCACTCGGTGTGTATGTGTGTGTATGTGTACATATATATATATATATATATATATATATATATATATATATATATATACACACTAATTATTATTTGCTTCTTTGATAATTATGTTGCTTGATTATAGGAATTTGCTTAACTTTCTAAATTGATTTTTTTTCTTTAGATAGTCATTTTTTGCTCATTAATTTTGATTAGGAAGTATCTGCTCAACTGTAGGATTCCACTTACAGTTGAAATATGTCTATTGCCATTTCCTTCCCTCAGACAGTTTTGCCATCTTCCAAAATTTCTAAATACTGGCCTCAAAACATGTTGCTTACTTAGAGAAATGAAATCCATTGGACCTGAGGTTTTCCATGGAGATTCACACTGCCACCCTGCAAGTATGTGGCAGACATGGGGGGCTCTCTTAAGCCCTGGTTATTTGTTACTTTAATGGAAAAGCCCTTTGAAGCAGATCAAATGTGATTTTTCAGTGGAAGGATGATAAAACTCCTAAACTGAAAAATATGAGAAACCAACGCATGAAATGGACTTCTTCGTGTGTGAACCGTCTGTTTTATTTTCACTTAGGGGCAAGAAGCTGATGGAGATCACCTGTCAGGTCTTGTGTGCTCTCTCTCATCAGCCCCTCCCCTCGTGGACCTGGCCAGCAGCACCTGGGAAAGCAGCTGCTCCCTCAGGGAAGGGTGCCAGTGCTTCTGTGAACCTGGCCTGGGACACAGCCGTCCCTGCTGGACCACACAGGAAGCAAGTAGTTGGAGGCTGCGATTCACCTTCTGTCTTTCACTGCATCCCTTTGCACATCACACACTTCCTGGTGCTAGTCCCAGAAACCTCCCATCTAATGGGCAAAGCAAAGTTCATTGTCTATGCAGCCTGCTTGATTACTATAAAGGCACAATGAGAATGATCCTAGTGCTTGGTATCTGCATTGTGCTTCCTAGAGCATTTTTACAGGTGTCATTATTATCATCACAATGAACAGCATTTCACCCAGCAGTTGCTCTGTCCCATACATCCACAATGAGCTATGAGATATGTGGATGAATATTATTATCCCATTTATTTAATGTGGAAATTCACGATCTGGGGTTTTGTGACTTCCAAAGACACGGAATCAGTACATAACAAATTATAACTAGAACCTATCTCTTTGAACTCTTTGTCATTTTTTCATTCATTTCAAACTTCATTTACCACGTGCCTCGTAAGCTCCTGCTGTGTTCCAAGGAGACAAAGGTGAACACTGTGGGCCTGGTTTTGTTTAGGAACTACCACCTAGTTCATTCATTTTCTTAAGAACTACTTAATGAGTGCTTAATGACTATCAGGCCCTTAGAAACAGCATTGAGTAAGCCAGTCCCTCCCCTCAAGAAACTAAGTAAAATGGTTTATAAATTTTACTGTGCATAAAAATACCTCGGGAGCTTGTCTAAAATGCAGACTACTGTGTCAACTCCCAAAACCAAGAAAGCATGTTTTAAGCTAGTACCCAGGTAATTTCTGCATAGGTTTTCTGCAGACCATACCTAGTGAAGCCCAGTTCTGGCAGGGGAGCCCAAGGAAGAGGCAGTCTGAGAGGGAGAGAAGCTGCAATTCGAGGAAGTACAGAATGCTGGGTGGCAACCTAGCACAGAGCGGAGCTCTTGGCCCAGCTTTGGAGAATTGGGGTCAATTGAGGACTAAGAGACAAGGAGAAGTTATCCACGCCAAGGGGAAGGGTGTCTCTGCTGCTAAAACCCAGCCTGTCAATTAAAGCTCTAATCCCATTTAATGGTAGAATGAGTCCTAAGAAACAATGGCTTTCCTCTTAGGAGACTAACTTATATAGAAAATGGATTTTGGAATTAGGCTCAGCTAGGTCCAAGCAGCAGTTCTACTCTAAACTTCCTACGTGACTTGAGAGGATTTTCTTAAATTCTCTGATAGTTAGTTTCTTCATTTCTTAAATGGACATAATGATATGTTTCTTAGTAAAAATTAAAAATAAAACAGACACAGCAAATGCTACCTATTATTAATCCTTATAAATTAAACCATTTTTTCCTAAAAATATTTTTTTAAGTTTTAGTATTTCCCCTTTTGGTTTATAATAAACTATAATAATGGTAAGACCAGACTTGTAATTCAACCATGAAAATAACCCACAAAAAAAAGAATAATTTTTTTGTGTTTGGTAGCCAAATGTTTCCATGTACTGTTATGAGAGTATAAATTAGAAATTTCACTCCAAGATTTATAATATACAGCATGGAACATAACCTGTAAGCAAGAATATTCATCAAAGCCTTGTTTATAATTTAAAGATTAGAAAACACTTAAATGTCAATCAATAGAGTTAAATATATTATGGTATATCTATATGGAATAGAAGCAAATACGAATTGCTATTAAAATGGTAGGTAGATTTATAGTTCTAACATGGGAAAACATTGAGGGCATATTAAGGTAGAAAAATGTTTCAGAAGAGTAGCTAAAATTCAATCCTGTTTCAGTAAAATAAAACCTTTATACCCATTGAGCAGAAACATCTAAATACTAAAATGCACGTTCCCCTCTTCTTCCTGGCACCCAGGTAAACCTCATTCCCCAGCCAATGTCATTAAGCTCCTACTTTGTGGCAGGAGCTTTCAAAGGCTTTATTTGCATATGTAATTTAGTTAACACAGAAGCCTGAGGAGTAGCTACTCTTACTATCTGCATTTTATAGATAAGGAATCTGAGGCACAGAAATGTTCAATAACTCACCCCAGGTCACACAGGTAGTTAATGGTGTGATGAAGCCATAGAGTTCTAGCCAATGAAATGTGAATGGAGGTGTGGTCTCTACTCTTAAGCCTCGCCCATAAATGCCTCTCCCCCATCCTCTCCTTCATGACTGCTTCAAGCTGACCAGAACAAAGACCACTATTCCATAAATTTGGAATACACCTCCTAAAAGGAGTAGAGCCTCTGTTTTCCTGAATCCCTGAGTGACTATTGGCAGACCAATCATGTCATATATGCCAGAAATAAAATTCTATAATTTGGAGCTATGAAATATTTGAGGTCTGTGTTATAGATATTGGCCTAACTTAACTAATACGTGCATATATATTACCATGGGCTAAATGTTAACTGTTATGAACTGAATGCTTGTGCCCCCCCAAAAAAATAATTCATCTGTTGAAATCCTACCCCTCACTGTGATGGTATTAGAAGGTGGGGCCTTTGGAAGGTGATTAGGTCATGAGGGTGGAGTCCTTGTGAATGACGTTAGTGTCTTTATAATTTTACAAACCGACTCTACTCTTTGCCATGTGAGGACACAGTGAGAAGGTGGCCATCTGCAAACCAGGAAGTGGTTCTCACCAGATACTGAATCTATTGGAGCCTTCCTGGCCTCCTGAACTGTGAGAAATAAATGTTTATTGTTGAAGCTACCCAGGCCATGGTAATTTGTTAAGCAGCCTAAACAGGCTAAGACAGAAACTAAATGATTTGGGGAGGAGGGAGGGGGGTCTATTTTGTTTACTGCCATAATTCCAATACCAAGAATAGTACCTGTGAATTAGTAGGCACTTACTATTTGTTGAATATATCTATATCCTAATATATAAAAAGCCAAGGTCCATTACGACCTAAACAACCAGATGGACAACCAAACAGCAGGCTGGGGTCCCAGCCGGCGCAGTGGGAGTCAGTCCTAGGTCCCAGCTGCCTGTGGCACGGCAGCGGGAGGGAGCTGTGGGCCCCAACTGCCTGCAGTGAGGTGGTGGGAGGGAGCTGTGGGAATGGAGCCATGCTGCCATTGGACTGTGCTCTTGGTCCCTCCCCAAGCCCGCAGGCTCTGGGGAACCAAAGCCATGTGGCAATCTGGGAATCTTGGTCCCTCCCCCTCAGCCTGCAGGCCCAGGGAACCAGACCCATGCTGCAATGGGACTGGACCCTACCTGAGGGGTCCTAGATTGTGAGAGTGTGCAGGCTGGGCTGAGAGACCCCCCGAGTGCACGAATTTTCATGCACCGGGCCTCTAATATATATACTAGAGGCCCGGTGCACAAAATTCGTGCACGGGGGTGGAGGGATCCCTCAGCCCAGCCTGCACTCTCTCTAATCTGGGACACTTCGAGGGATGTCCGATTGCCTGTTTAGGCCTGATCCTATCAGGATCAGGCCTAAACGGGCAGTTGGACAGCCCTCTCACAATCCAGGACTGCTGGCTCCCAACTGCTCGCCTGCCTACCTTCCTGATTGCCCCTAACCGCTTCTGCCTGCCAGCCTGATCACCCCCTAACCACTCTCCTGCCAGCCTGGTTGATGCCTAACTGCTCCCCTGAAGGCCTGGTCACCCTTAACTGCCCTCCCCTGCAGGCCTGGTCCTCCCGAACTGCCCTCCACTGCAGGTCTGGTCCCCCCCAACTGCCCTCCCCTGAAGGCCTGGTCACCCCTAACTGCCCTCCCCTGCAGGCTTGATCGCCTCCCAACTGCCCACCCTTACAGGCCTGGTCCCCCACAACTGCTCTCCCCTCCTGGCCTGATTGCCCACAACTGCCCTCCCTTGCAGGCCTGGTCCCTCCCAGCTGCCCTCCCCTGCTGGCCATCTTGTGGTGGCCATCTTGTGTCCACATGGGGGCAGCCATCTTTGACCACATGGGGGCAGCCATCTTGTGTGTTGGAGTGATGGTCAATTTGCATATTACTCTTTTATTAGATAGGATAAAAGCTTAAGCGACCAAACAACTGAATGACTGGTCGCTATGACATGCACTGACCACCAGGAGGCAGACGCTCAACGCAGGAGCTTCCCCCTGGTGGTCAGTGTGCTCCCACAGCAGGAGCACCGCTCAGCTGACCAATGGGAGCCAGAAGCCAGGCTCATGGCTGGCGAGTGCAGCTGTGGCGGCACAAGCCTCTCCCACCTCCGTGGTAGCACTACCAACCAGCAGCAGTGGCAGGCTCATTGGGGCAGGGATGAGCGGGAGTTGCACGGTGTCTGGCCCAGACTCGGGCTCCTCCCTGGCCACCTGCCACTTCGTGTACTACTACATCTCTCGGAGGACTGCCGGTTTTGAAACAGACAATCCAACATCCCCCAAGGGGTCCTGGATTTCGAGAGGGCACAGGTCAGGCTGAGGGACCCCCACCAGTGCCTCTAATATAGATATAGATTAGATATAGATATAGATATAGATATAGATATAGATAGACATAGACATAGACATAGACATAGACATAGACATAGACATAGACATAGACATAGACATGTATATGTATATGTATATGTATATGTATATGTATATGTATATGTATATGTATATGTATATGAATGGCTAACTCTCACCAGTAGTATCAGGGGCAAGGTGGGACAAGAAACTTCTACTTTTTCCTAACACATCTCAATGGAGTTTAATTTTACAAACCAACATATATTTATTTTATTATAAAAATGTTTAAAGAACACGTTAAGGATGATAGGCATATCCCCTGATTCTTAAGGAACATCACAGAGGGCAAAGGCTCTGCTTTGGGTGGCAAGGACAGAGACATGGTACATTTCTGGATGGATTACTGGTCTCACCCATGACAATCACTTTTGGTCAAATTCCATTTAAGTGGCACAAGTGTCTGTCACTCCAGCAATAGCCCTGTGTAGATAGACTGGAGATCATCACCTCCAATGGAAGTTTCAGCACAAATCTCAGCATCTCTCCTGCAACTCTGTGGGAAGATGTGATCTAAAAGTGAAACCTGTTTGCGCCCATCATGTGAAGCTTAGCATCAAAAAAAAAAAAGGTTGCCAAGACAGCTGACATTTTATTTGCTCATTTTTTTAAATGTTCACAGCTCCTTGATATCAAGCTAACTATTTGAAAAATCCAATGTAGTTTTCCACCTAGTGCCAAGTGTCCTGTTAGATTTATGTATTTTTTTGAAGTGGTAGATATTTTGGTAATGTGTAAACACAACTGATAGTAATATTTTCTCCATGAAACTAAGAAATGAGTTATTTTCCTAACTTTTGTATTTAAACAAGTGGTGGGATATATATAAACCAGATGATTAATTTTCTGTGACTTACAAACCGTATGGCATTTGAATAGTAGACATCTTAATCCCTGCTTAACCTTAAATCCCCACTTCGTCTTCTTTGCATCTGTACTGGTAAAGATGTGTGATAGTAATAAAGCAATAAGAAAATCTTTGAAAATTAAAAAAAAAATGGTATAAAGATACATACCATAAGAGCCCTCAGCTTAACTGAAAATTAAAAACACCATGTTACTCCTTTTGTATTTTAATAATAATATCCTAAACTAGATTTTAAACTTCGTAAAGAAGAAGGTCAATACTTACTTGGCTCACCACCGTTATCCAACAGCCCAGCACAGTGCCTGGCACATCAGATTGTATGGGTCAAAGGTCAACCAGAGAAGCTGACTGACTCTGAGTGATATAAAAATAAAGGAACTCATTGTCTGCATCTGATGTGGGGCCTGAAGTTGCAATAGATAAGCTGGAACAGTAGTTGAGGACAGCTGGATGTAAAATAGGGGAGAACAAGGATAAACTGGAGTGGAGCCCGCATCTGTCTCTCACTATCTCCAGCCTCAAGACAAATGATCTGCAGAAGCTAATGCCATTAACATAGAGAAACACATGCACTCACCTTGGGAATGGAGAAGCTGAAGCAGACAATCCAGCAATAGCTGGAGAAACTGCAGGCCCAGGTGCTGTCCACCTGGCCACCATGGTAAGCCGGCAGATCGGTGACAACACTCATGGGCTACCACAGTGACTGGCATCTTGCACCAAATTTCAGAGCATAAAATAAATGTCTGTGCTTCATTTTTGTCTTCCAAATCTCATATAAATTTCTCTTGTGGACAACCCTAATCCTGAAACACAGGTGAATTCTGGAAAATGTAATTCTGGTTCAGTGAAATTGACATAGTACTACACCACCACATTGTACTTAATAAAGTCTTATTAAATAAAAGAATCTATTTCAACAGACAAACATAGATATTTTAAAGTAAAAATAAATATGTATAATATTCATATGGATAATTGGGGCAGAAACTTAACACAATGAGGCAGTTTTTACCTAGAGACTTAGAGGTTCCCCACTGAGACCAGAGCTTGTCTCCTCTTATCTTCTCAACTTGAACAAAGAGCCATTGAAGAGGAATTAGTCTGCAAAGGTGGTCGGATGACAGGATGAAGACGTTGGAAGATTTGATACCTTTCAAAATGCCCTCAAAACTAGAAGTAGGGGGCAAAGAACCAATGGGGTTTCCAAGTACCATTTCAGCAGGGGAGTCAGGATAGAGAGACCTGGGTGTCAAGACCCTGATGTAAAAACTCTATCATGTCCCAAGCTTTATAATCTCCCTTATGTAGTTCTTTGTTTCTTTCTATTTTTCTGTAGTAAATAGCAGTAGATTCCTCACAATGAAAAGCAATGGAATTGGCTTTATTTGAGGTGCAACGGGAGACAGGGTTGGGTGCAATCAATTAATCAACCAATTAACCAACCTTTTATTCCATCTAGTATTTTTCATTATTACTAGTCATGACATCTTTATTTTTAGATTAACATACAGTTTGTGGAAATTTCCTTACCCCTTTATGTCTTAGCATAACTTTTCATTCCATGATGGGTAGTCAACCAATAAATGCAGTTAGTAGGAAACACAAAATAAATATATTGCCTTAGCCCATCAAAGTAGATCATTATCATAAATAAAATTCTGTACTTCCTCTAGACATTTATCATATTCTGACAATAATTAATTGATTTTTATTAAAAGATATTTTAACTTCTTACATATATAAAAATGGTATCAGACTAAAAAGCTAAATGTCCAATTAATTAAACAAACATTGAACCCTCACTATGTGTAAGCAGGAGTGAGATGTTGTCATATCATTTCATCCTCACAATAGCCCTGTGAGTTAGCTACTTCTGTTTCCAATTTTTAGGTGAGAAAACCCGATAGGCTGCCAATGATATTCCCAAGAACACTTAACAAGTGGGCAAATCAGAATGCATACCTATCTCCGTCTAATTCCAAAAAAAAAAAAAAAGCCTATTTCTTCACTAAACCACATTGCTTTAGTGAAAAAATATTTTCTAAATATCCAATACATTATGTTACAGTTATCTACATAAGATACTGTTGCATTAAAATTCAGTATCCATCTGAAAGGTCCCAGGTTCGATTCTGGTCAAGGGCATGTACCTTGGTTGTGGGCACATCCCCATTAGGGGGTATACAGGAGGCAGCTGATCGATGATTCTCTCTCATCGATGTTTCTAACTCTCTATCCCTCTCTCTTCCTCTCTGTAAAAATCAATAAAATATATATTTTTTAAAAATTCGGTATCCATGATTCTCTTATATGTGAGAACAATCATAATTTCCAAAGTCAAGATTTCCAAGTTGCTTCTGTAGCATATGTGAATAAACCTTCATTGGTGAACAATTATTTCTTTAATGTCCTTAGAGAAAATAGACTTTTCTCCTGTGCATATGAGCTGTGAGCTGCTTTAGAAAATATTTTAAAAATTTTTAAAAGACACTGAGGAGCCCTCTCAAGACCTGTTGTTAGTCTGTGAAAATGACATTTTCCTCCTTTGTAATTTCCATTTCATGTTGTAGCAAGACAGTCTGGACAACAGGGCTTCAACATGACTCTGCCTTTTGCTTTGTCCCTGCCAGCAACCAGGTTTGCAGTAATCCCTCAGCAACATGCAGCCTGTGGAGTTTTATTCTTCAGTTAAACTGTTCCCAGGGGCAGCTCAGGCACCACTCAGCAGAGCTCTCCATATGCACATTACCACCACCAGCCTTCCACCTTCTAGCTCCTCCAAGCCTGGGAAATATCACAACACCTATCTCAAGCAAAAACAAATTATTAAAAAGGCATTTGATTTTGGAATTCTATTTAAAAATCAGAATGTCCCTTGAAACCTAAAATATACTCATTATGACAAGCTGGACTTTCTGATGCCCCCCCCCATCTACACTAATAAAAGAGAAAGATGCAAATTGACTGTACCTTCACGACACTCACCAGCCAATCAGGAGTGAGTATGCAAAATAACCCAATAAAGATGGTGGGTTAATTTGCATACACAGGCGCCAAGTGGCTGGGGGTGGGGCAGGACGCTTGTGTCGTCGCCATGGCAATGACATAGGCCTTCGGCATCGCCCCAGCATCTCAGGGCCTCTGGGCAGCGTGGGAAGGCGGGGCCAGAGCAGAAAGAGGCAGCTCTGGGGCAGGAGTGGAAAAGCAGTGCTGGCAGCCAGGGAAAGGAAGGCCCATTCTTGTATGAATCTTCGTGCATCGGGCTTCTAGTCCTATCTAATAAAAGAGTGATATGCAAATTGACCATCACTCCAACACATAAGATGGCCACCCCCATGTGGACACAAGATGGCCACCAGGGAAGGGCAGTTGTGGGTGATCAGGCTAGCAGGGGAGGACAGTTGGGGGAGATCAGGCCTGCAGGGAAGGACAGTTGTGGGGGGACCCAAGCCTACAGGGGAGGGCAGTTGGGGGGGACCCAGGCCTGCAAGGGAGGACAGTTGTGGGGGACCAGGCCGGCAGGGGAGCAGTTAGGTGTCGATCAGGCTGGCAGGGGAGTGGTTAGGGGGTAATCAGGCTGGCAGTCAGAAGCGGTTAGGGGCAATCAGGCTGGCAGGCAGGTGAGCGGTTCGGAGCCAGCAGTCCTGGATTGTGAGAGGGATCCCAGATTGGAGAAGGTGCAGGCTGGGCTGAGGGACACACCCTTCCACCCCCGTGCACGAATTTTGTGCACCGGGCCTCTAGTTATATAATATTTGGGTAGTCATAGGCCAGGGCCTAAGGCATCTGCAGGTGTCACTGAGATGTCTGTAAGTTTCTTTTGTTCAGAAAGACAGTTATGCCTCCCACAGATCCTGGGAGTGCAGGAAGCCACTTTGTCATCTGCAAGCTGTGGCCGACAGTGACATAAGCAGTCCCCAGCTTACAAATGGGTTGGACTCCCAAGTAGTAAGTCAAATTCAAATGAATTTTCAGCTAAAAGCCATTATCAATGTCAGTCTTTTTCTCAAACCAGCCCACAAACTTACTGTAAAGTGTAAGAACACTCAATTAGTTTCCATAATAAAATTCAGTCTGTGTCCCAACTTGGACTTGAAACCACATCTTGATCCCAAAGCAGTTAGTTAGTTCATCATGTTCTCTAGTTTTCCCTCCTGAGAGACAGACTTCCGTCCACTGACCCCCAAGCTGCAGGGGTCACACACCCAGCTTTCTGAGTCTTCCGCTTAAAGTCTCCCTCTCTGATCTTAAAGTTAAGGAGCTACAATCACCACACACTCTCCCTTTAGGAGAATGGCAAGAAAAAAAAAAAAATAGAGCTCAAAAGAAAGCACCGTTTTCTCCAAACATGCCTGTCTCACTAAATTGTTATGTTATTTGGTAATAGGTAAATGATAATGCTGGTTGTTTTTTTTTAAGCAAGGGGAATAATCACGACAGAATTGAGGATAGTAGTTACCTCACCTGGGACACAGAATGAGCTTCGATAGCATTGAACATGTTCTATTTCTTATGTGGGAGATGCATATAAGTGCTCATTTTATTATCATGCATTTGAAGGGGTTCAGAACACACAATGCAAAATTTGCTGCTTTGGTATATTGATTATTTTGAGTTAAAGGCATTAGAAACATGGCAAATGTAAGGAAGGGCATGCTAACCTTCCTTTTCCTTCCTGAAATTGGGAGATGAAAACCCCACGTGAAAGATGCCCTCTCTATACCAGGAGGAAAGAAACATTCTTCTCACCTGAGACAAGGAGTAGAGGCCAAGAGAAATCGGTACAAACAGACCTTGTTAAAATAACTCTTATCTTCCTTTAGCATCCCCACATATTTCAGGGGGAGACTTTTCCACAATTGCCACACCTAGTATATAAGCATGTAGGCCTAACCACTTCTTTGGGTCTTTGTTTTCATGTGGGGATTTCCATGCATATGTAAATGTTATTAAATAAGATGTGTATGCTTTTTTCCTGTTAGTCTGCCTTATGTCATTCCAGCCAGAAACCCTAAAGGTATAGACAGTAAATTTTACCTCTCCTACACATTGCAGCCTTTATTTATTGTGATCTATCAGTAAGGAATTATAAGTATATAAGTATATGTTATCAAGTGCTCTGTCACAAACCACCCTAACACTTAGTGGCTTGCTCCCGGTTTTATCATTTTACCCGTCTGTTCTATGCTGCTCCGTGCGGTATTGGCTGGAGTCACCCATGAAGCTACATTCAGCAGATGGAGGGGCTGGGCTGGCAGGTCTAAGAAGGTCTCACTCTTGTCTCTAAGGGGTTTGGTACGGACTCTTGGATGGGGCATTTTCTTCCTCCTTCACTTTTTTTTTTTTCTTTCTGCGTGGTTTCTGATTATCCATGGTCTTTCCTCATGAGCTTTCTCCGCGGCAGGAGAGCCCAGAGTTCCTTACAGCTGGGCTCCAACACAGCAAAAGCACAAACTCCCTGGCTGTTAAGGGCCGGGCCCAGAACTGGCAGCGCATCACATCTGCCACATCCGATTGGTCGAATCTTGTCACAAAGCCAGTCAAGGTTCAGAGAAAGGGACACAGAATCCACTTCGTGATGGAAAAGGTGACATGTGCATAGATAAATAGGAGGATTTGTTGACAACTATCTTTGAAGAGTATCAACCACATTAAGACATAGAACATTTTTTCTCATAAAAGAAAGGACTGTGACCTGGGTTTAAAAAAAAAAAATGATCTCTAGTTCATGAATCTGAACCTAGGAGAATTTGAATAATTCCACTTGTTCAAACTGTTGTCACTCACACATATTTCCTAAGGTATAAGCTCTCACATGTTAACATCAACAAAGAAAGATTACAGGAAAAGTAAAATTAAAGGTCTTAGTTCAGAGAAAAAGAAAGATGTGAAAGACAGGTTTGGGTACTATCGAATTGTTTGTACGTAGCAAACTAAACACCACTACCCCCCCTCAAAAAAAAAAACAAATAATTCTTTGTAAGGAGAAATGCTTGATTCCAAAACTATTTGCAAAAATGAAAATTAAACAATAGCTAATCCTAATTGATACCAACTTAGGAAAGTAAGTGAAAATTCACCATTCTCCTACCCTACAAGAGTTTCTTTATTTTACTGCCCTATTTCAGTTAGCAGCCTCTCTCTCTCTCTCTCTCTCTCTCTCTCTCTCTCTCTCTCTCTAGTGAAGCTCAAGTTCTCTAAATGTAGTGGCAACTCTTCCTTTCTTCCTCCTATCAATTCTTCCTTCAAAGTACTTTTTTATATTAAACTTCCTTTTCAGCACTGTACCACAATGTAGCCCCTATTTTTGTAGCATTAAAGCAAATTAACTATTATTTCCTCCTGTCTCTGCTTTCATGGTAACTCCCAAGTCCAGTGCACTTGAACAATTTCATTCCAAAATGCTTTTTCATCTTTCCATGCTGACATTCAAAAATGTCACTCTTCACTCTCTTCACTGCCTCTAGTGGGGACTGAGAGAATGGTTTCATAATCAATTAGGTTTTTTGTTTTTTGTTTTTTGTTTTTAAAGGTTGCCTTTCTTTGGAGGTTCTAACTGCATGGTTGCTCTCTAACTACCCACTTTCTAACTAACTCCCTCCTCCTCCACCCCGCCCGTACTTAAGGAGAGAATAATAGCCACTGGTAGGAGTGTACCACACCCTTTATAAGCTAGAGTAGGGAAAAATAGAGAACCACTGGACTTAGAAGATAAAGTCCAAAGTCCTTGTCAGGTATTTGATCTCATATCTAATCTATTTATCTTCTTAATATTTTTACCTCTACCCCTGACTGAAAACCAATTACAATAGAAATAGGATTAAACAGTTAGGAAACTTTGTCCCCACTATGATAAAGCTTAGCACATAATGGGAGAGAAATACACTAAACAAATAAACTCATGATGTTAAAGCAAAAACCAGGGAGCTAAAGGCAGTGAGAGAATGCAGCCTCATGGCTCCAGAGTTGACAGGAAAGTTTGACATCCTCAATCATGTGGATTAAGTAACGAAGTTTCCCCACTTGGATGTCATATAATAACTTCCTTTCTATGGAAACATTATACAGGCAACTGTTTATCCTCTTATTCCTAGGCGCACCTCATGCCAAACAAGGGCGTGGGCTAAAAAGCAGGCTCAAGATCCAAGACAACATAACAATTTTTGACAGATCCTAAAAACAAATAAGATATATTCTGGTATATTTTGCTAACCACCCAGAGTGTCTAAAACAGGAAAGAAAACAAAATGAAACAAAACTAAAGGAGAGACCATGGGTAATGTGTTATTCATCCATATTTTGTGGGTTATCCTGCTATTTGTTTTGCCAGCTATTTTTATTAATAATGAGCAAAACAGAAGAACATAGTTAGTCACAAATAGAAGATACATATTTAGGGTTTCTGGCTGAGGATCAGGAGATGACAAAGAAAGAGCAAGGACTGAGGTCTGTCTAAAACGGAAAGCACTGACTCATACAAGAACATTGATTGTGCACCCTTTTCACTGTCACTAGGGGGAGACTGTCCCATGCAAGCAGGTCAGGTGTTTGGGGTGATCCTTACAAGGAACCTGGGCCTAGAAGGGGAAAGAACATGGGCTTTCGGGCCAGACAAAGCTAGATTTAACTCTACAGACTTGCTAGCAATATAAGCCTCAATTTCCTCCTCTGTAAAAAGGAAAGAGTAAAATCTTTCTTGTAAATATTTTGGTGAAAATTAAAAGGTGGGGTTGGGGAGAGATTAACCAAAAACCTTACATGCATATATGCATAACCCATGGACACAGACAATAGTGTGGTGAAGGCCTGGTTGCGGCTGGGGCAGGTGGGGGCGGGGGCGTTAAAGGGGGTCAATGGGTAAGAAAGGGGAGAGATCTGTAATACTTTAAACAATAAAGATAAATTTAAAATGAATGTAAAACAAATATTTTTAAAAAGAAAAGTAAAAAGTGATATGTGTGAAAAAACTGGTTCACAGTAGACTTTTTTTAAAAAGATTTTCAGAAGTCAGAGTTTATTTCTACTTAAAACAATGCTCACAAGGGTTTAAAGGATCCAAAGGCCCAAAGATATTTGGGTTTAACAAAAATTATAGTCTAGTGCTTGCTGTCACTGCCTCCATTTCGCGATATTTCTGACCTTCTGCGTGTTTCTAAGGTTTTATAATTCTAAGCTGGAAGGTGAATCTTCTGAGTTTTGGTGTGCTTCATACATTACAATAACAACAAAAACAATTCCAGAAACAGACATTAGCATTGTGAGAGAAAAAGGTATATAATTTAATAAGAAAACTGCCATAGAAAGTCCCAGTAGCAAAATGATTAATCCAATATAAAAAAAAAAATCCAGATACATTTGTAAAAATCCTGGGGAAACCATCCCTGCCATATTCCCAGCAACCAGCTCCTCTGGTGCGAAGCTTGAGAAAATGGGATCATGATGAGCCTTATCTGGTATTAAATGCAGCTCTTGGACAACGGGAACCAGCAAACACCCTTCAAGATGAAATGGAAAATCCACAGTAGACCTTTAATAATTATTGTTCTTACTTTTGTCAACACTAGGCCAAAGTCACCACTATTTAACACATAAGCACATATCTCAACAAAAAGGCACAGTGGGAACACCTGTGTTAAAAAATCTTCCCAACAGCTCAAGGAACTCGTTAGCTATAGGAAGGTCGGCAAAGGTATTGAACTTTTCTAAATTGTTCCTCAACATAAAGATAATAACTTCTAACATCTAGGGATTAAAAGAATAGAGTTTAAGTCAGCTCAGTGCCTGATACATTCTAAGCACCTAATAAATGATAAATGTTTTAATTACTCCTCCCCTTTTGCAAATTAAAAATGGAAGAGGAAAGATTGGCACTGTTATTTTCATGATTCTGAATTTCTAAGCACCCTACTTACCAAGTGTATTACCTCCTATCACCCACGAGCACAGATGAAACTAAGATACTGCCTTTGGATCTTCCTTTTCAGGTCTTCCTTTTCCCTTCCATACTTTATTTGCCCTTGCATAAGAGGCATTAAGGTTTTTCCAAGAGTCCTACTAGCTTATTTATTTTATCAGGCACTATTGAGAGTTAATTTTAGAGTTTTTTTAGTAGGGAAATAGTAACATAAGCACAAATAAATGTCATCATTACCATTTTCTCCTAAGATGATGATGATTAAGCTTTCCATTATGTATAAGTGATTAAAAATTACACAATTTCAATTTTGACCATCAGCCATTCTTACTCTGGTTCAATTCCCTTGAATTCCAGAAGAGGTAGGTAGGCCATTTCAGATGCCTCATCTAAGGGACTTCCAAGTCATTTCACTTTCACAAAACTCCAGGATCTCTGTGTGATAGAACCAGGTTGTGTGGCAGGTGTAATACTTGGGAATGAGACAGATGTCCTGTACATATGTGGGCACTGGTGGCTATTAGTAGCCAAACACCTTACTCTGTTAATAATGTGAGAGAAATATAAGAAGAGGGCGCTGTGGTGTTTGGGTTTGGTTTCTAATTTTAAGCTTTCTTTGGAGGGCGGACTGAACTGAGACCACACCAATGCGACTTCACCTGAAGGGATTGTGAGGCACACACTGCAGGTACAGCAACATTTTTAAAAACGTCATTTAACTTGGGGTCAGCATTTATGGAGAGCCTACTCTGCACCAGGCTCTGAGCTGGGCCCGAGACAGTGTTGATTGAAATAGACCCTTCTATTTTCCCCTGTTGCTGAATTCCCTGAGTGTTGCCTGGCACTTTTTGCCGTGCTTTAAATCTGGTGCATTCTTCTTCGTGTCAAGCTACCCATCACTTGATGATGTAGTAAAGAACCATGCGTTTCTCTTCTGCAGCAACTCCTCAGATCGATATTCTGTTCCTTGTATTGGCTCACTGTAGACACAGCCAACCTAGGTCATTCTGGTCAAAATAATGTGTTTCCCCCAACAGTAGTGCTTTTCTTCTTGTCTTGAATGAAGTAGCTGAGACCATCAATTGAAGCTGCAGCAGACATAGTGGGTCAAAGGCGCTTAATACGCATTTGCTTCATTAAGTTTAGACTTTAATTCTATTACCCAGAAAAGTAGATCTTCATCTTTATAGATAGGGATTTAGTTGTGGCCTTGGGAAGCCTCAGGTAAAACTGTAAGTAGACTCCATTTCAAGAGCCCTCAAGGGAAACCAGAAGGATGCATACAAACAGCATAGCCCACAGAGTACGTGCATTCAGATTTACCAGGACTGCGGCCCAGCCAGTCTGCTGATTAGCAAGATAACAGTCACTTCTTCTCTCTGAATGTCTTCTTCCTGATCTGCACATCTGGAACAATAACCCCAAACTCATGAGGTCATTTTGAAAATTAACTGATACATGAATGTAAATTGCATGGTACTGTGGTGGAGGAGGAAAATTTCCTCTACCTACCCTTTTAGGTTCTCTTGGCTGGTCTAATAATCAAATTGATATGAGATATATTAACAGAGAAAATAACTGAATTTAATTACATACGTATGTATGGGAGCCCTACATACATGAAAGGTTCAGAGACAGAAAGCTAAATGAGGTATAAATGGCATTCTGAGGTGAGGACGAGGTAAGGTGCCTTGGAGCTTAGAGATGAGGAAGGCCATTGCAGGCCTAGAAGTGGAGTGGATGTTCAGTAATTAGAAGTTCGTCCTGCCCTACAGATAGCTCATAAAAAAAATTTTTTTAAGTTATTTCTGATAATAATCTTTCTGAGGGCCAGCCCATAATTTAAATTCTTTAAAGGCTAGGTAAAAGTTTTTCTTGAGCCCACAGGGTCTCTATTGCCTTCAGCTCAAAATAATTCACATGTAGCCCTAGCTGGTTTGGCTTAGTGGATAGAGCATCGGCCTTCAGACTGAAGGGTCCCGGGCTCAATTCCAGTCAAGGGCACATGCCTGGGTTGCGGGCTTGATCCCCATTAGGGGGCGTGCAGAAGGCAGCTGATCAATTCTCTCTCATCATTGATGTTTCTATCTCTCTCTCCCTCTCCCTTCCTCTCTGAAATCAATAAAAATATATTTTAAAAATAATAATAATAATTCACATGTAAAATGGCACATCCAAGGGAATCCTGTTCTGAAACCCCTTCAGTACATACTAGACATTTAATTAATGTTTGTTTCTTTGTTTTTTTCCCCTCTAGGAAAAATTTAACTTTTCCAAATAAGACAAAGACCCACAAAGTTGCTTGGAACTGCAGGAACTCACTCAAGTACTTGAGAAATTTCAGGCACATTTCAAACTCCAAAGGAAATGAAATGCTATTTCCCTGCCACCCACTCTACCCACCAGGGCCCCAAAGCACATTAAAATAACATTAGGACAAGGATTTAAGCTGAAAATTGGGCTGGCAGGGAAGGCCCAACTCCTCGGAGGCTTAGCTATACCTATGGGCACAACAGCATGGCTCCCAGGCTGGCTGAGTCACAGCTTAATGTTGTTTTTGCCCCAGGCGACCACAGCGTGGAGCAGGAGGGGTGAGGAGTGTGGTGCCTCTGGTGCATTAAAAAAAAAAAAAAGCCTGCTGGGGACCCCCAGTGGTCATCAGGAGTCATAGGTTTCTCTGCAAAAAGAAAGCTGTGGCCTGGGGGAAAATACCTGAGCTTCAATTCTCTTGGTCTTCCTTGTCTCCCCAGTGATCAGAGTTTTCTCTCAAAAGTTAGAACTAAGAAAACAACCACTTTGTAACTTCCTCAACAGGCCTCAGGCTTAGAAGTTGGAGTTATATGTGGCATGAATATTTTAAGAAATGGCTTCAAATTGAGAGACATCTGAAATGTTCTTTGTAATCATCATCGGGAAAGCAGGGGGGCAGAGCAAGCAGGCTGAGGACTGAAGGGAGCAAAAGAGCCTTAAGTCAAGGGTGTCCCACTGGTAAACAAACTGTTGTAGCTCATGTGCTTCTGCTTCCTGAGTCTTTATTCCTCTAACTCTAGTGAAAATAAACAATAATGCTATGCAACGCTGGGAAATCCGTAATAAACGATTCAGCCTAGACTCCAGGCATGTCTGCAGAATAGAGATGATCCAACAAAGATTTATCTACACAAAGTACCAGGACACTCCTGGGTAAAACCTTTTCCTTTTGGGGAAAGATTGGGGCATACAAATTTGTTTCAAAGGGATGGTGGAGTGGTTCTAAACACAGCATAGTTTTTGTCACTCAGATTAATTTCCAACTCAGTCCTCCAGGCCTCAGCCCTTTCCTTGCAATGATGAAGCCCAACGCTGACTCCTGCTTCAGTGGTTAGAGAAGAGATCAAGTCACCAGGTGTGACATTTGCTAAGAGACGAGGCACTGCAGCTTTAGCCATGCCCCGAGACGGCAGCCGGAGCATAGCTGTTAAGGACCCTGCCTTCAGACACTTGTAACATTAGTGTCTGTTGCTGTCCCTGCTGGCTGCCCTACCCCAGAGGTCACCGAGTTAGAGCTATCACTTTAGCATCAGCAGTGACAGGAAACATCACCCCAGATAGCCAGAGCAGAAGAGGAAAATGGCAGACAACACAGGGAGCCAAGGGGCTAATTCATTCATTCACTCAGGGATCCTTCAAGTATGCTTGTTGTGGTGGATTAAACGGTGACTCCCCATCCCCAAAAAAATATATGTCCATGTCCAAGCCCCCATCACCCAATCTGTAAATGTGACCTTTTGCGAAAAAGGTTTTTTAAGGGTGTAATTAAATTAAGGATCTCAAGATGAGATCATCTGAGATTATCAGGGTTGGGCCTTGAATCTAATGGCAAGGGTCCTTTTAAGAGATACCGAAAAAAGATGAAGAGATAGAGGAGAAGGCCATGTGAAGACTGAGGCAGAGATTGGAGCTGTGCAACCACAGGCAAGGAATGCCTAAGGCCACCAGAAGCTGGAAGAGTCAAGGAAGGATTCCTCCCTCCCCCCGCCCTGCACAGACCATTTGGACGGATGATCCTACCAACACCACGATTTCAGACTTTTGGCCTCCAGAACTGTGAACAAATAAATTTCTGTTGTTTAAAGCCAGCTTAGTTTATGGGGATTTTTAAAGGCAATTCCAGGAAACTCATACATTTGCAAAAAAATATTTACTTAGCACCTTTGCAATGCCAAACATCATGCCAGGTACTGGGGATGCAGCAGCAAACTAAACAAAGACATCAGCCTCACAGAGCTTATCTTACACAGAGGAAAGAGATGATACGTTGATGAATAAACAAAATTTTCTGAGGGTGAAACTCCTACATGTAAATATGGCTACCACATTGGACAGCACCACTCTAGAGTCATGCTGACTTCTATTTGAATCCTAGTTGTGCCTTTGACAATCCTCATGTCCTGGAGGAAAGCATAAATCTTTCGAAGTTTAAGCATATATACTAATAAAAGAGTAATATGCTAATTAGCCTGGGTCAACCAGCCATCTTCCAGATGTCCGACTTCTTTCCGGACAAAGCCATGGGAGGACAGTTGGGGGTGAGATCAGGCTGGCAGAAGAGGGCAGTTGGGGGCAACTAGGCCGGCAGGGGAGAGCAGTTGGGGGTGAGATCAGGCTGGCAGGGGAGGGCAGTTAGGGGCGATCAGGCAGGCAGGCAGAGAGGTTAGGGGCGATCAGGCAGGCAGGCAGGCAGAGGGGTTAGGAACAATCAGGCAGGCAGACAGAGGCAGTTAGGGGCAATCAGGCAGGCAGGCAGGTGAGTGGTTAGGAGCCAGGGGTCCCAGATTGTAAGAGGGATGTCCAACTGCCCAATGTCCGGCAGTCACAGGGATCGGGCCAAACTGGCAGTCGGACATCCCCCAAAGGGTCCCCGATAGGAGAGGATGCAGACTGGGCTGAAGGAACCCCCCACAAGTGCACGAATTTCATGCACCAGGCCACTAGTCTTCATGTATAAGATGAGACATTAACAGCACCCACTGTTTGGGGAGTGCTGAGGACTAAATGAGGTAATGGATACAATTGCTTAGCAGATTGCCTAGCACAAATCACACACATGTTAGCAAAAGTGATAACAATATGAGATCAAAGTTTTTCTCAAATGAAATAAGCAAAAAGTGGTTATTTTGATAATGGAAGAGTTGCTCTCTGTCCCATTGCCAGATTTTCTTATCTTTATAGCACTACTCTACACAAATCATATTATTGATCTGTTCATTTACATGGTTTTTAACTGTTTACTCTGCAAAGACATGAATTCCATTACGGTGGTTTGTTGTTGTTTTTAATATGCCCAGTATCTTGACAAGCGGCTAGCATCTGATTGGTACTTTAGAAGCAGTTATTGAGTAGATGAATGATTTAGCACATTAACCTACTCTTCTAACCTGTTTCTGGGAACTTGAGTCAAACTACTGCTTATCAAAAGGACACTTTCCCCCCCTATGGATTGTTCCTGGTGGTAGACTATTGATGAATAAGAATATGATGATTTTATAAAATAGTAAGAATCAATTAAGCCAAAAGCAAATGCTAATTTTTTTTTTCAAGATTTAAAGCTTCAACTCTCTACATAGCTTTATAATATAGCTATTTAAGAATTACTGAGCACTTTAAGTTACTATACATAAAATATGCAAATAAAAATGATATTCCATCAAAATTCATCACCTTTTATTTCTACCAAACTTGTTTTTAAAGAATTCAATCAAAATATGAAAATGCTTAATGGAAAATAAAGCTCAATTAGCATAAACAACATAGAGATAACTACACTTTTATTCAGTGATGTGCTTCAAATACATTTTGGGTGTTCTAGTACTCAGCAAAAGTACAGCATGACAATGTTTTAAAAACATTTAAATTGTCTCTAATTTGCAGAACCACCATAGTCAAAATATATTAAGTTAATAAAATTAACATTTATATAATGTCACTGCCACCGAAGTATACTTCATATAAACTGAATTAGCTTATAATTCACTAGAGAGAAGGTTCTACTAATTGCTAGGAAGTGTCTGGACAGGGGTTGACATGTGATGTGTAGCACTCAGAAATAGAGTCAGGGTTCACCATCTCAAAGGATCTGTAATCTACTGCTGCAAATCCAGGTGGGAAGGGGAGAAATTAGGAAGTCCACTCTCACAGGTAGATCTGGTGTTTTTGGTTTGCTGACTTTGCTCTTCTTTAAACCACTGGGTATGACCATCAGGTCTAAGGATGGGGAAGTGAATAGGTTTACATCAAATATTTAAATCCAAAATTATCATAGCTAACACTTACATAATCCTTACTACCTGTTCACAACTTTTCTAAGACTTTACACATAAATTGTCCAATCCATCTGTTTACTAGTCAAATACTTCAAAGCAAACATTTCCAAACTAAACTCATTACTTTCCCCACAAATCTGCAAATTATTTGAGCTATTTTCTTTACTGTTTATTGTTAGAAATGTACTCTCTTTAAGATAACCTAAAAAATCAAAATGCAGAGACACAAAACAGATTATTTTAACTTAAGGTATGAAAATGCACACATAATACATGACATAATTAAAGTGCAATTTTACTTTTGGTTCCCCATCATCTCTTTAAAATATATTCAGTTGGGTAACCTCCTACACCAGAATAAAATCTATAGCAGTTCAAGGCTTTTTTAATTCATCCTTCGCTTATAGACATACAATGAGTTTAACTCACAAAGTCTCATACAAATGTTAAATGTCAAGTCTCATATAGTAATTAAAACTGCACACTTGACCTTATGTTCATTTCCCAGCTGCAGCTTCAGGCTAGAAGGCTGCAATGACAAAGGCACGTTGTTGGCCTCTTCTCTGCTTGTTTGCATTGCTTCCCCAGCCTGAAAGCAGGCTCCTGGCCCTCTTGAGTTGGTTGAGAGGAGGGAAGAAGAGAAAGGACTAATTTATCATGACCTGGCCTCATTCTCCATGGTCTCAGCAGGTGACTAGCGTGACTCGGTCTCTGGTGGGAAGCTTTAGTGGGTTCCTCAGTGCTTCCACTGTGCCTCTCCCCCGTCTAATACCCTAACCCAGAGGAGGCATATCTCCTCCAGGTAGTCAATTACAACTCCTTTCTCAGATTCACCTCCAGGCTCCCTCTGCTAAGACTTCTCTCCAGTCAGGAGGCCTAGTGCACCAGAGGCAGAACTCATATTGAATTGCCCCCATGTAGGCCACACTGGGTCCATTTTAAACACTCATGTGCCCCCCCACACACACCCAACAATGTCTCAGAGGCAGGCTGATCCCAAAGCAGCCACAACCACCACCAAAGCAATTAATCAGTGCTTGTCTCTCCCTCAAGACTTTCTGAGCAAGAATCAGACCCTAAACCACAGTTCACTTTAGCATTCTCAGACATGAGTAAGGCATTGGTCCTCTATATCTCACAACTTAAGGGAACACATTTCAAAGCCTCCCAAGTGTCCCCTTCTTTCACTAAACCTGGATTAGGATAAATAATCCTCTGCCACCTTCTCCAAAAGTAGGTGATACATTCTTAGACCGTGGGGAAAAGACCTCTCTCCAAATATATTTGTCAATTTTTACTCTTTCCCATACTCTCAACACTTTTTATAACCTTGGTTTGCTAATTCAGGGTACTGGTTCTTAGAGATTTTCTTTACTAGAGTCTTCACTTACAGATTTGTTTCATATCACATCTTGCTATCAATATCTATTATAATGGTGCCTCCATTGGAACTGAGGCATGAAGAATCTCATTCTAACATGACTGTGCTAGTCAGCTATCAAAAGTCTCTAACAAAGAGACCTACAATATAGTAGATTAAGTAAGACTGAGGCTTGACTTTTCTGGACCAGAAAAGCTGCTTGGCTTCATTAACTACTTTAGGATTCAAGTTCCTTCCATCTTTATGCTTGGCCATCCTCTAGGGCACTGGTTCTCAAAACTGCTGGTCTCAAAAATCCTTTATACTTTTAAAAATTATTGAGAACCCACAAAAATCAAAAACACTGACAACGAATGTTGGCCAAGATGTGGAGCAACAAGAACTCTCATTCATTTTGGTGGGAATGCAAAATGGCACAGATATTTTGGAAGACAGTTGGCAGTTTCTTAAAAAACTAAATATATTTTTACCAGGTGATTCATCAATCAGACTCCTTGTTATTCACCCAAATGAGTTGAAAACTTATGTCCACACAAAAACCCACACATGGATGTTTACAGAAGCTTTATTCATAATTGCACAAACCTAGAAGCAATCAAGATGTCCTTCAGGAGGTGCATGAATAAATAAACTGTGGCCCATCCAGACAATGGAATATTATTCTTCACTAAAAAGAAATGAGCTATCAAGCCATGAAAAGACATGGAGGAAACTTAAATGTACATTACTAAGTGAAAGAAAACAATCTGACAAGGCTACATCCTGTATGATTCCAACTATATGAAATTCTAAAAAAGCCTCAATAATGGAGACAGTAAAAAGGACCAATAGTTTCCAGGGATTGTAGGGAGGGAGGATGAATAGGCAAAGCACAGAGGAATTTTAAGACAGTGAAGCTATTCTACATGATACTATAAATGTGCATATATGTCATTATACACACACTTATCAAATCCCATGGAATGTATACTACCAGAGTAAACCCTTGTAAGAATTGGTCCTTGGGTCATAATGATGTGTCAGAGTTGGTTCATGGGTTTAACAAATGTACTACTCTGGTTCAATATGTTTTCTTAATGTTTTTATTTATTTTAGAGAGAGAGGGAGGGGGAGAGAGACAGAGACAGAGACAGAGACATCAAGTGGCTGCCTCCTGCATCCCCCCGCCCCCCTCTTCCTACTGGGGACTGAGCCTGCAACTCGAGCATGTATCCTGACCAGGAATCAAACCAGAGACCTTTTGGTGCATGGGATGACTTTCATCCAACTGAGCCATACTGGCCAGGGTTGGTTCAATATGTTGATGGTAGGGGAGGCTGTGCATGGGTAGGGGCAGGGAGCTCAGTGATTTTCACTCAATTTTGCTGTGAACCTAAAATTTCTCTAAATAATAAAGTCTAAAAAATTCTTGAGAACCCCAAAGAGCTTTGGATTTTATGCACACACCTATTAATAATTATTATATTAAAATTAAAATGTTTATATTTATTCATTAACTTAAAAATAATAATAAACTCATTATATATAAACATAAATAATATATTTCTAGGAAAAATGACTATTTACTTAGACAAAAAATTAATCAGAATAGTGAAATTGTTTTATGTTTTCTAAAATCTCTTTAATATCTGATTAATAGTAGTCAGCTAGATTCTATCTCCTTCTACATCCAATTCATTACACACTGCTTCCATTGAAAACAATTAATGAAATCCAGTTTCATGCACATTAGTAGTTGGAAAAGAGAGGGTTATTTTAAAAGCATTTTCAGAAAATTGTGGCCATATTTGTTCAATATTATATTGAAACTTAACTAGTGGTAGGTTCTATATGTTAGTTGCAGGATACAACCTGAAGCCTGATGTTAGTGAACATTTTATATTCTGTTACATTAAAATCCATTGGTCTATCTTGTCATTTGAGTGAGTGTTTTGATGATGCATGATTTTGACCTCTGTCCACATCTGGACGGCACAGGTTAGCTGACCGCCATTATCAGCCTCTGGTAAAGGGAAAGCTGTTGAAGCAAAACGTGTCTGTGCCACTTCTGTTCATGTTATACTGGCGAGAACCTGGTCACTTGGTATTAATTAGTTATTTCAGAGTAACAGTTCACCCCCAACATTCAGTGGCTTCAAGCAACAACCATTTTACCCACTTCATTATTCCATAGGTTGGCAATTGAGACTAGACTCAGCCAGGTAGTTCTTCCGGTCTCTGCTGGAGTCTCTCATGCATCGTTGGTCCGCTGCTGGTCAGCTAGGTGGTTTTGCTTCTGGGGATTGACTGCCGGCTCAATGAAGAGATAAGGTGACTGTGTGTCTCTCAGCATCCAGCAGGCTAGCCCAGGCTTATCCACAGACAACGGCAAAACTGTAAGCGATGGTACAAAAGGCCTATTGAGACGTAGGTTCTGAATCAACACAATATTATTTTATTAGGCAAAGCAAGTCATAGGGCCTGCTCATCGTCGAAGGTGGAGAAGTAGACTCTACCTATGGAAAGAGAAGCAGCAAAGTCAAGTTGCAAAAGAGTTTGGATACAGTGAAGAGGAATAATTGCAGCCAGTTTGCAAGTACTCTACCACACATGGCCAAAGCTAGCTGCCAAAAAGGGTGAGAGAGTCTTCAAATGGCAGCCATAAGCTTATGAGAAGGAAAACAGATTTAGCAGGAATAGGTTAGCAGTCTGTAAAGGTTTCCATTTTCCCCTAATTCTAATCAAAATCACTAGAGATTGTGGGGAAACTTGACAATTTTATTGTAATTGTACTCTCATTTAATTATTCCCATTTCACAGATAAGAAAACTGAGGCTTTGGGGGAGTTCATTGGACTTGCTGTAGGTTACATGATAGCGAGTGGCTGAGCTTGGAAATGAACCCCATCAGTCTGATTTGAGCCCTTACTCTTAACCACAATTCCCTTTCCCAAGCTGGTGCAGCAAGGTCAAGACTCGAGCCTGAAGAAAAGACTGAAAGTCAGATGCCAGAGGGCCCTGAAAAGTAAGGAGCAGTATGATAAGAGACAAAGCTAAATCCCTAGAATCAGATGTAACACAGTGACAAGTATGCAACTCAGGCACAGGAGAGGTGGGAATGGGGCTGTGACCAGGGACAGACATGCTCAGACAGCCACAGTTCATCCTTAGAGGCTGGGGCAGATGTGTTCTCTGTGTCAGGAAATGAGCTAAAATGAACTGGTTCTGGAAGTTATAATAGACAGGAAGTAGATACGAACTGTGGACTTTGTACCATTATTGTGCTGCCAGCTATCCTTCAGTTATCCTTCACTAGCCTGCTGGAAAGGATAAAATCTGATACAGAAGAATGATTGAATTCACATATGAATGATAAAAGCCAGATACAGAATACAGTATAAGAGATCAAGATTATGTTTCTTTCTTAGTTTTCTTCTTTCAAGAGCTTTGAGTGAAATTCACATTTATTACATATATATTGGTTCTGCTGGATCCTGACTCAAATAATATGACTTTGGGCAAATTGGTTCACTTTTCCCTGCCATTTCCTCATTCTTCTCTGTACTTCATAAAGCATGTGTTATTTTGGGGAACAAAAATAATACAAATTTTATAGGGTTGTGATAATTAAAGGAAATAGACATGTAAAGCCTAGCATATAGTAAGCAGGTCATGTATATTTATTATTATAATCTTTAGTGTTATTATAAAGAAGTTAAAACCATAATCATAGGTATAAAATATAAGGCTTTTATTACATACTAGTGTACTGGTGCATGAATTCGTGCACATTGAAAGAAAATTAATTAGAAGAAATATTTTAATATCGCTATTCACCTTTTCTCTATAATAGAAGTGTCAACCAAATTCACAATTGACAATGACAGATCAAAACACATGCATGCGATCAGCACCAGCAAGAGCTTTATATGTATCGCGCATGAGCAAGTCAATTTAGCCTTTTATATATATAGAATACACTTGCTTAATTAGACCTGCTTTCTGATTTAGCTAAACTTTTTCCAGTCCAGTGAAGCACCCCAACTTCCCTTTCAGGTAATTGTCAGCAACACATCAGTAAATATCAATACAAAGCAGATTATAAATTTAGATCATGCAGGGAGAATAAAGGGTAAAATATTTAACTGTAGCAGTGTTTGACTATATTCTGTGCAGTGAGAAAACCTGAAGTCATTTTCAAGTTCCACCATTTCTTACTTCTTTTCAGTTTAACATTTGGTTAAACTGTAAAATGTTTGCACCTGGCTATAAAGCAAGTCGAGTTCCTGGGCTGAAGAAATTCCAAGGAGGCTAGTCGATAGGGAGAGGAAGCTGGGCTTTGCTATGTGATGTCATTACCCAGCACCCACAGCGACCATTTCCGGGCTGGGCTGGGCTGTGGGCCACATTTTGCGCCATGGGGTCATGGCAGCATTGGCTGTGATTTGGTGGGCTGTCACTCCAGGGTGGTGGTGGGGCCTGTGTCCCACTTGGGAGAAGCCGAGTGTTGGCTTGTCAGCGCCAAGTCCATGTTGCTGTTTATTTTTAAATGGCCAGTGCGTGTCATGGCAGCTCCTGTCTTGAGCGTCTGCCCCCTGGTGGTCAGTGCATGTCATGGCTACTGGTCGGACAGACACTTAGCCTTTTATATATATATAGATAGGCAGACCCTCCTTAAGCACTACAAAGTAATGAATAAGAAAGTCATGAATAAGAAAAAAGAAATGTTTGATAAGTGCAAGTTCATGGGAGAGTAGTTAAAGCAGCATATTAAGAATTCAAAATAAAGAATGTACCTGAATGTTCATCAAATAAGAAACCATTGTTTTGAAGAATGTCCAAGGTCATGTGGAAAATCAGGTCTATGTGGTGGCCAGAATGTTTGAGGCAGATATCAGAACATAATCGAGGAAGAATGACATGATGTCATTTGGACACATTAAAGTGGGTCCAATCCAGATGACAGTGGTGCGAGAGTGACCTGATCAGCCATATGTTCACTGTTTCTAACGTTGACTCACATTAATAGCCAACTAGCAGAATAAACATTTGCATTTCCCTCCAAACAAAAAGTAGAAAAAAATGTACGTTAAAATAAATTCTGTGAAAGAAATTAATTTTACCTTGACATTTTGACCAATATTTGCCTTAGAAAGATTGCTTACTGTGCTGATCAGAGAATGTTGCAAGCACAGGAATCTCTCCCTCTTCTTGCTTCCAAGGCGATTGTCAGCCCAAGTGCCGGCAGACTGCAGATGAACTCTTTCAGTAGAAAAACGTTATGACCACTGGTGCCTGGCCCATGGTAAAGGAAAGCATCTCATGCTCCCAAACTGTCTCTCTAAACAAAGAAGAGAAAGTGACATTGAAGGGGGCATAAGAAAAAGTAAGGACCATTCACGATCTGAAAGATTCAAAGGCGTTGGATTATTAGGAACCGATTTAGAAAGAGACGTGCCCTGAGCACATGGACTGGACATGATTTATTCACTCACTGGCTTGTTCAGCAAACCCACCAACTCCCAGCTGTCTTACTGTACACAGGGAGCACTACCTCTCTAGGCCTCAGGAGTTTTTAACTGGTTTATTTTACCCATTATATTTACCAAGAAATACCCATGGCCTGTACTCAGGAGTGTTTGAAGTATGGGATAATGCATAGAGAGTGTTTAGACAAGGACATGGCATGCAAATTCAAGCTCCCTAGGTATTAGCCATTATCATTATTATTTCTCAGACTATTTCCCACTGGGCTTAGACACTGGGCCCTCCCGGCCATGGGTAGACAGGACAGCATGAACAAGACTTGCCCTTGTGGAATGTGCCTGCTGTCAGTCTTCTGGGCAGGGAGGCTAAGACACTTCTGGAAAAGGAGCCCCAGCAGATGCCTTTTCTCCCCCAGCCCTGTGTAGAGCACACTTCCCCTAAGAAGCTGAACCTGACCGTCACAAGCCAGGAGAACACGAGCACATTCTGTCTGAGGTGCCACTGTCTGGGGTGCCTGACCCCGCTTATGCCAGACACGAGGGCACTGGGATTTCATAGACCTCTAGAAGATGAGGAGAGGGGACATCCAAGAAAGGAAATCCAAACCTGGATTCCAGAAGAAAGCGTCTGTATTTCAAACAGAGGAGACAATAAACGGCGATTGCCTAGCCATCCACTGAAAAGTCAGAGTGGGCAGGAGGGATGGAAAAAACAACAACAACAAGAAGCAGATATTTGAAGAGAGCCCTTTTGGAAAACATTGCATGGAAGCTCACTCAGCATTAAAACTCCATGGTAATTATATACTACTGCATGACGGAACATCTTAATATAGCAAAATTCTACTAAATATGTGTATTGTAGTATATGTTAATTGAGGACAGATAAAATCTGAAACCATAATCTGTGGTGAGGGTAGAAAATAAGGTTTGCCAACAGATTTTTATCTAGAAAATAAAATGGCCACAGGATGGCAGTAAAAGGTAAGAGATAAGCATAGGCCATGTATCTCATTAACCCTTACAAGCCTTTGCAGTGTTTAAGATACACAAAAACTTCATGTCTGACTATAACCTAACATTCTTAAAATTAGATACAGAAACAGATAAACAAAAAATCCTGCCCAGCTGGCGTGGCTCAGTGGTTGAGCATCAACCTATCAACCCGGAGGTTACAGTTTGATTCCTGGTCAGGGCACATGCCTGGGTTGTGGTCTCAATCCCCAGTGTGGGACGTGCAGGAGGCAGCTGATCAATGATTCCCTCTCATCATTGATATTTCTAACTCTCTTTCCCTCTCCTTTCTTCTCTGAAATCAATAAAATATATATTTTTTAAATCCTAATGAATAGAGTTTTGTTTGTTTTTTAACTAAAATTGGTTTCCTTGGGTAAAATGATGCCCATTTTATGATTATGACATCTTAAAGATTCTGTGCCTCTTATAACGCTCTCTTCAAGTTTGAACCCACATTGTTACAAGTAAATTATAGAGAAACTAAGTTATATTTTAAAGAGAGTTTAAAAGCAAAGGCACGCTTCCCTCTTCCTTTCGTTTCAGTTCTCAACTCTTGATGCTCTTCCCCTGCCTTCCTCCCATGTCCCAGGCCATTAATCACCTTCAACAATGTTTTAAAGGTCCTCTGTTCACTTTGAAAATGATCCTTGAATTGAAAACCTGGGTTGAAGTCACCTACTTGGTGAATTCTTCCCACTCATAAGTGTAAATGAAGCTCCCAAAGGTACTTCAAATTCTGACTCTTCTAAAGTTATCATCTCAAAATTGATGGGCAAATAGCCAGCGAAGCAGCTTCAATACATGTGAAGTCTTGTCAAAGAATATCAAGGGTAGCCTTGCTCAGGGGAGCCTGCATTATAGGACAAAGGTTGGATGTATCATGCGTGTTCATTAACTCATTCTACGTAAGTTTGTTAGTGAATGCAAGCTGCTAGGTCTGACCTAGCACCTAGGCGATAGTGGTGAGGAGCAATACTTGCCCTCAAGAAGCTTACGGTCTAGTTGGGATGGTAGGCAGGTAAGTAGGCAAATACTAAAAAATGCAAAGCACTAGAATGTGAATTCTATGAGGGTAGGACTTTGGGTCTGTTTTGTTCATTACCCCAGTGCAGGAGCAGTTCCATAATTTGTGGGGGCCAATACAAAATGAAAATGTGGAGCTCCTTGCTAAAAAATTACTAAGAATTTCAAGACAGTAGTAGCAGAGCATTCAACCAATCATGGGGTCCGGGTCCCATGAAGCCAGCCCTGCTCCACATCTGAAATGGTGCCCGGCATATAGCAGGCTTTCAATAAATATTTGTGGAAAAAATAAAGAGAGGAAAGAAGGGACAGAACAGGCAGAGTGCAATGAGAGGTCTTAGCAAGAGTGCTCAGGTTGGACCTATTACAAGTCGGCAACAACGCCCCGAGACCTCCTAGCTAACCTGAGTTGGGGAGGAAAAGTAGGGAATCCCCAAGAAGCACTCGAAGGGAATACTTTACTCAGAAGAAAGCACATGGGCAAAGTCCAACAAGAAGAGAGAGAGCTTGGCTCTCGGAGGAACCAATGATCATAGTGGGTCATAAAGTTAATTTGGTAAGTGTGAACCCACATTTTTAAAAGACGAAAGGAAAAATATTAGAGTGAATTCTCCAATTTTTCATAAAATGTTGATATATTGTACATATGTGTGCATGTATCTATACTGGATCATAAAGTAAAATGCTGAGAGTTATTTACTGGGTTAAGGTCAAAAAAGCATGAAAGGCCCTAGGCGAGAGCAGGGGAGGAGTGTGATGTGAGCAGGGGAGGAGAGAAGAGAGGAAGTGGGCAGTGAATCAAAGATGAAGATGAACCTGGAGAAGTAGCAGGGATTAGTTCAAGAAGGTCCTAGCAAACTTTATTAAAAACTTACATGTCCACCACCTCCAACATCACCACCACCACAATCACCATCACCTCTATCACTACCACCAACACCACCACTTTGTAGATCTTTCCCACATAAAAAGAAAAAAAAAGATGTAGATGTCATTCTGCTGGCATTAAGATGTCACTAGAAGTTTTTAAACAAGTGATGTAATCATACTGCACTCAGAAAAGATTAGCTACCACGTGGAAAAAAAGTCCCTACTCTGTCGCCAATCTTATTACTCCCTGGTTAAAAACTTAAATTGCTTTATAACAGCCTTTAGAATAAAAACCTAAATCTCCACCTGGTTTACAAGGCCCTTCTAGCTCTGAGACTGAGGCCAGTCCTCGCCTGGGCTAACTCCCATCTTACCGACCTGATCCTAATGGCTGGTTCTTTTCTTTCTCCTCCGCACGGTTCAGCCTCTTCCAGTCACCCACTGGGAGCATTCTTGTCCCACTGCTCTCTGCTTGCCCTCTGCTTGGTGAATTCTTCCTCAGCCTCTGGCCTCGGGTTAAAGACTCTCTGGTTAAAGACTTTCTCTGAGCTCCCAGACTTTCCCTTCCCCAGTATTGATATTAGAAAATCCTGTCACATTTGTCCTTTGAATGATTACTCAGCTCACGTCCCTGTCCCCACTAGGCTGCAATCTCCGCAGAGGCTGTGACTTCGAGGCCTCATTGCGGCATCAGCACTTGAGCTGCCAAAGTAGCATTGAATAGATAGATAGATAGATAGGTAGATAGATAGATAGATAGATAGATAGATAGATAAGCTCAAAGCGTGGACATAAACTAATGAGGGAAACCCAGAAGCAAGGGTTCCCGTTAAAAACCATTGTAACAGCCCCAGCTGGTGTGGCTTAGTTGGTTGCAGTGTCATCCCATACACCAAAAGGTTTCTGGTTTGATTCCCTATCCATGTTTCTTTCCTTTTGATGTTTCTCTCTCTCTCTCTTCTCTCTCTCTCTCTCTCTCTCTCTCCTCTCTCCCTCCCTCTCTCTCTCTCTCTCTCTCTCCCCTCAGGTGTGAGAAATGGCTCCTCTGTCTGAATTTTAAATAACAGACTGGGAAACAGAAGCATGGTGAAAATGAGACTTTAATAATACTCTCGAGAGCTGGCATCCATTGTACAGGCACACACGTGGGTTAGGGAACACACCTTTCCTGTCTAGCTGAGGCAGATGCCTCGGGGGTTTCCACCGTGTTGGCCCATGTGCGCAGTTCGTCGTTTCTACATCTCCCCTCCTCCCCACATTCTGCTTGCCCTGGGGAAATTCAGCGAATTCCATCAGAAGCCAACCATGCTGGAGATGGATCACAGAGGTCCATTTCCTACATCAGGTGAGGAATTAAAAAACACACACTATTGTAACAATGCAAAAGAGATGAAAAGGAGTGGCGCTGGAGAGGAATGAGCAGCTGCAAGAGCTATTTGAGATGCACAATGGACAGGAGGCTAATTATACTTTATACGCCGAGCTGATTGCATTTTACCTGGGACTAGATGCCTTCTCTGGCATAGAGCTCTTCCTACACAACAGCACTGCCATAAAACTCCAATTTGCTAATGCAATGGGAGAATTGTGACCCTAAAGAATTTATGAATCTTGCGCTACTCCAGACTAATGTATCTCCTTTATTATCCTAGTAAACCCCCAGCAAAGCAGGAAATAAACCAAATGCTAATTCTCCTACTTGAGAAAATAATAGCAGGTCAGACTTCAGATTGGGACTGGGTGACTTATTTTTCAATGCTTCCCTTAAAATGTAATATTTGTCCTTGAGAGGTTTCCAAGTGCTTAACTTGATTGGTCCACAGCATATCAGCAGCTCACACTGATAGGAATATAAAAAAAAAAAAAACCAACCCTGAGGATTCCCATATGTCCTTGGGCACAAACAGGACTTTCTCCTCACAGCACTGATAACGGAACTCCCGTCTTTAACTGTGACTCCAGGAAAGACACTAAGAGAATCTTATTTATGAATGCTTCTCATATTGGCTTTACTCCTAAATTCTTTAGCTCCCTCAAACTACTCTATACTTTCTTTCTTACCAACCCCATCCTCTGAAATTCTTTCCACTCCCCCCAAACTTGTGAATTTATTTTCTTCTTGTTGAAGAAGACGAAGAAGAAGAAGAAGAAGAAGAAGAAGAAGAAGAAGAAGAAGAAGAAGAAGAAGAAGAAGAGGAAGAAGGAGAAGGAGAAGGAGAAGGAGAAAAGAAATGACATTCCAAAATGGAGTCACTTTTGCTAAACAATAGCACCAAACCAAAACTTAATAACTAACCTAATTGTAGTTTCAGCCTCTCCCAGGAGTGGGATTTTATACAAATCAGTATGGAATTTTCTGGTGAATACCAATGAGGTAAATTGTCCAGTGAGCCCTCTCCAGCCCCCTCCCCAAGAAGGGGTAATCTGCATGATAAAAGCCCTCTCAGTCTGTTCCTCCAAAAGAAGATGCCCAGGTGAAAAATAATCTTTTTTTCCTTGTAATGGCTCCCTTGCCCCACTCTTCTTCCTAGGCACAAACTGGACGTTTTTGTACAACCTAGGGGAGTGCCTGATTCATGGATCGCTTGATACAGCCACCTACATCAAATTTACTCATTTGACTTTTGTATTTTAATACTCTGCTCTTAATTATATAGACTTTGCTTTACTTACTAGGAATGTTTCCCCTTCTCTTTTCACCTCAAGGGTTTGTAGCTCTTCAAAGGCACCCAGCTCATGTGTTAGGTAGGAGGAAGTTAGACATGAGCGGCTGGGGTGGGGCCTGCCTGGGGTTAGACCAACATTGCCTTCACTTGGCCTCTCTATGGGCAGCCCAGCAGTCAGCAGTTCCTGAAGCAGGCCACCCGCAGGCAGGTTCAGAACCAGTCGGTTCTTGGCTCAGCCTCAGAGGAAAAAGGCATGACATCAATCTGACCTTACTAGGGCTCTGGACTAATCATGACAAAATTTGCATTGCAGTTTTCACACACACACACACACACACACACACACACACACACACACACACACACCATGGGGTTTTTTTGTGTGTATTATGGATAAAGGCATGCATAGAAGAAATACAGTTATAGAACCTTTTCTGTCAATCATCCCTGAATGCAAATGAAAGTCTCCATCCAGGAAATCTCTCATTTAAACCATATATAACCTAGGAGTTTGGGGCCATTGTCACTCTCAACTGGCCCGCTCCTCACTTGAAGTATATTTTCAATAAATCCTACTTTGCTTTACATTCGTTTTAGTTGGCCTTAAAATCTTTTCTGCATTGATGAGAAGAACCAAGGTCCCAGCCAGTAACCCCAAACGGTAACACAAGGGTTTGGTAAGCACTAATGTCAAACTTGGGCTCAGCTCACACCCAGAAGTTTGCGAGTGTCCCCCAAGTCAGCTGAGCTTTACTGTCATTGTGTTGCCTTCTCCATTTATCTGCTCAGAAGCAGACCCTCCTCTCAAGTTCAAGGGAGAGTAGGGAGCAGAGGTAAAGTAAGTGAGCAAATACCTTTCCCTTCTGTGGGTGGGGATGGGAGAAAGACTGGGAATACTCCCATGTGAGCAGGTTGTACATAAAACTTAGTATAGACTCCTTAAGTGAATGAATACCTTGTGTCCTATGTAATAAAGAGCTAATATGCTAATTAGACTCGACAGCAGAACGACCTTCTGGAATGACCTTCAGGACAACCTTCTGCAACAACCAGTGGGCATGGCTGTGGGGCCAAGAGGCAGCCGGGGCTGCAAGGACTGAGCCCCTTGAACGAATTTCATGCATCAGGCCTCTAGTACAGTAATAAAGCCAAATCAAACTTACAACTTTTATTTTAAACACCAAAAAGCAATTAAATTCAAATTTGCCACATTGATTTAATGTGAAAATTAAAGTTGTTTTGCTAAATCCAAGTTGCCACGTCACACCTATTAGTTCATAATGGCTTTGAGTTTGTAATACATATATTATCCTTGTCACTGTTATTCTGTATTCAAACTACTGTTCAGCAAAACAATTATTTCTGCAGTGCACAGGTGATGCCTACTTGGCTTTCACTTGACAAGAATGCTTCATTTACATTTTAAGTCTTCTGTTTTTTTCTCACCAGTTTGTGATGATTAAAGTGGAACTATTTGGGGCCAACATAATTATAAACACAAATTTAAAAGGAGGCAAATAAATGAGAGGTATTCCTCAGTTAGGAGATGATTTAGGAGATCCCAAGTATACAAATACTAATTTTTTAGATTGGCATCAAAATGAAAACACAGTGTTTTCTAATTTATTATACACATGTATGATCCTCAGAGGCCTTGAGACCCTATCTGAGACACTTAGCTCTAGGGTATTGCTTGGTGACTCCCTACCTTAATGCTAATATAACTCCTCTGTTTTGTCCTCCATTATTCACTTCCCCATCGTCATTGAAACCTTGTCTGGTAATTGTATTATCTATTATTATTATTTAATGAATTAATGCCTGGTGTCTGTTAGATTTTACTTCCACTACCATCCCAAAGAGAAGTAATCAGCATATTGTTCTAAATTTTATTTGGATCCTCCCACTATCTAAGGACATAATATCCATGCTGAGTGCTAAGATAGTTTATCAATTTTTTTCATTTTGTGTTCTTTTTCAGGCACTCATAGAGTCTTCCTTAGGTCCTTGTATGGTATTACTTTGTAATTTCTCTTGACTCCACCAATAGTAGTCAATTACAGTTTGCCAATTTGGATCCTCTGAGAAGTACATTCCAAAACAGGACTAGAGGTGCAAGGGATTTATTAGAGAAAATGCCTGTGAAGGAAAAGAAGCAAGAGAAGACAGCTAGAGACTCCAGACCACAATACAAGTCTGACATTTGTAAAATAAAAAGAAAAGTAGGAATTGGGCAGAAAAAGCTTAAAGCACAGTTCTTAGAGAGTCTCAGCCAGCCAATGATGGGAATTTGAGCTAGCTCTGATGCCCACCATGATTAGTGTTTGGCTGGGAGCAGCCTGTGAAATGTGGTTTTGTATTCTTGCAGTGATGAATCCAAGGATATGATGGCCGGGTGGGCTTTCAGTTCACTATGTTCCCCACTGCAGGTTCTCTCTGTGTGTGTGTGTGTGTGTGTGTGTGTGTGTGTGTGTGTGTGTGTTTAAAATATATTTTTTATTGAATTTATAGAGGAAGGAAGAGGGAAAGTGAGATAGAAACATCAGTGATGAGAGAGAATCATTGATTGGTTGTCTCCTGCATGCCTCCTACTGGGGATGGAGCCCAAAACCTGGGCACATGCCCTGACTGGACATTGAAATGTGACCTCCTGGTTCATAGCTCGACACTCAATCACTGAGCCACACCAGCCGGGCCTCACTGCAGATTCTCTTAAGGGGACATTGGAGTGGCCACACATCCATGGCCACACATGTAGCTTAACATAAATGAATATAACTCAAAGTGTGTATGCTTTCAATGATGTTGCATATAGACTCTTGCACAAATATCTGCATTGTAAGCTTTATTGCTAATTATAAAATAAACATCCTATTTCAGAAACCATTGAGCATGTGAGTGATTTAGATAGAGAAAAACAGAGGCCTTTGATAAACTCCTAAGACTCTCAAGACTTCCAAGGAAGGAAGAAAGCCATTTCTCCCACTTCCCTTCCCCAGTCTTAAAGCATCTCCGGACTATGCCCAGTGCTTCAGCTCTCAGGTAACACTTTTAGCTACACAGCACCTCTCCTATGGAGGATGAGGTTTGAAAATAGATTATTCAACTTTCCCCCACCTCTCTTAACTTTACAGAATAAGTTCCATGCTTCAATTAGATTTTGCTGGGTTGTTCTGGTACAACTGCAATGTGTTCCCACTGAAGTAACACTTAACAACTTGGGAAAACTCAAACATTCAAGTCAGCCTTAGGGAACAGCAGGATTTCTCTGACCCATTTGTGTGTGTGCTTGTGCTAGACATATGAATAGTAAGAGGTTTTGAGTAAGGAAGATGTATTGGAAACGCATATTTTATTTGTTTTCTTTGGTTGGTTTGTTTTCTGATAATATTCCAAGGGGAGAATGGGGGCCGTGTGCTAGTTGGGGCTGCTATAATAGAATACAATGGACAGGATGGCTTAGACAATAAACATGTTTCTCATAGTTCTAGTATGGGTGCCAGCATGGTCAGGGTCTTGGTGAGCACTGTCTTCCCAATTTACAGCTGATGGAAGCCCGCTAGCTGTATCCTCACGTGGCAGAGAGAGTGAGCTAGCTCTCTGGTCTCTTCTTATAAAGATACTAATCCCATCATGATGGCCCCACCCAGATAACATCATCAAAACCTAATTACCTCCCAAAGGCCCCATCGCCAAACACCATCACATTGAAGGTGTGGGGAAGGAAGAAACTTCTAGGTTCTCCTAACTGGTCTAATAATCAAATTGACAGAAGAAAGATTAACATAAGAAAATATGTTAATGCATATTTATACATGCATACATATCTATGGGAACCCCGCATACCTCAGAAAGTCAGAAGCCCCACATACACAAGATGCTCAGAGACATAAAGGAAAATGAGGCATATGTGACATTCTGAGCTAAGGGTGAGGTAAGAGGCCTTGAGGCTTCAAAGGGGAGGAAGGGCATTCACAAGACTGTAAGAAAAGCAGAGGTTCAGTAATTAGACATTTGCCTTGCCTATAGGTAGCTCATAAAAAGTTATTTCTGATGATAACTCTGTTTATGGGCCCGGCCCCTAATTTAAATTCTTTAAGGGAGAAGTAAAAGTTTCTCTTGAGCCTGCAGGGTCTTAACAAAAAAAAAAAAAAAAAAAGGGTGGGGGGGTGGTGGGGAGAAGCACATATTAAACCTGACAAGCTTAGGGGAAGCCTGCATGGTGGCCTTACAACTCAGAGACCTAAAGTAACCTCATAGGATGATCTGAAATTAAAACTTTCTAACTAAAAACAGTTCATGGAGGATAGTCATGTCCTAGGGCAGTATTTTTCCCTAACAAACGTCAATCTTCACCTAAACTGTGCCTGTCTATTGTCTTTTTGCATCTAAGATAACATACCTGATAACATACGTTTGGAATGTCAAAGTAATTTCCTTTTGGGGGGGGGACTCTCAAAGCATAATCTCTGAACCAAAGCAGGAACCACAAATCCCCTCATTGTTATTATCATGTTAATTGTTAACTGTTAACTATCTTATGTCCATAAATGTAAAAGAAGTATATATGTTTGTTTTACTTCTTTTTTAAAATATATTTTTATTGATTTCAGAGAGGGAGAGAGAGAGAAATATCAATGATGAGAGAGAACCATAGACCGGCTGCCTCCCGCACACCCGCCACTGGGGATCGAGCCTGCATCCCGGCACTTGCCCCCAGCCAGAATCGAACCTGGGACCCCTCAGTCTGCAGGCCGACGCTCTATTCACTGAGCCAAACTAGCCAGGGCTATTTTACTTCTTATCCAATCCCAGAGATTTTCCTGCTTTGCTTCTTCCCACCTCCCTACTCTATCACCAATGGATTTCATGTAACCCCCTTATGTCTTCCCCTATGATTCTGATGTATAAAATAAGTGTTAAAACTGCCACTTTCTGGAGCTTTTTCTCAACCTGTTGAGATTTTGCTTCCCTTCAAATTGCCTTCAGTTTGGCTCAGATAAACTCATAAAAATTCTTACAGGTTTTGCTCAGTCTCAATAGCCTTCAGCTCAAATTATTCACATGCCAAAGTGGCACCTCATGGGGAGGCCTATTGTGAATCCCTTCAGTGGTTAGGGTTTTCAACGTGAATTTTGAGGGGAAACTACATTTAGTTCATAGCAGGTAGGAGCAACAGAATAGAAGAGGCATGGGAAGTCTTAATGCTCTTACAGATTCTCTTAGAGAGGAAGGCAAACCTAGGCCAAACACAAAGCAAATGCTTTAATCATCAGCCCTTGGATTGTCAGAGTTACTACTTGGTGGTTGTTTTTTGTTTTGGTTTTTCACAGGTAGAAGCCGGAAGTGTAAGTAAACGAATAAGGAAGGCCTAAAGAGGTGTATTTGAATACTTGGTAAAGGGGTGAAGGCTGTGACAAATTGGGGAGAATTTGACCCATTTACACAGGACAGCAGCTATTCGGCTCCAGCCTTGTGAGAACTTAGTTTTGTCACATCCTCTGTTGTGTAACGGTAATAGAGTAATGTAGTTTTTATGTGAAGCCACCTTACGATTAAATGTTGGTTTAAAATATATATAAAACACTTTCAGGCCAAGCAAACACGGCTAAAACCCAGTTTTATTTCACAAGCCACTGACTTTCAGCCTCTCTCCTACTGTGCTGCCTTTCCCAGAGATACTTGTATTGTAATGGCTTGTAAACCTTTAAAGGCACAATGTCCAAATATCCTCCCTTTTCTTTAGTCTGAAAGCTCTGGTAAGTTAGATTTTCAGACTAAAGAAAAGGGAGGATATTTGGACATTGTGCCTTTCCAGTGCCCCCTAAATCTCAAATGTACACTACTGCCCATTCTAACGAGGTCTAAGGCTAATCTTGGTTGGAAAACATCGTCTAAATAAGCCTTTTGGCTTTCTACACAAATCACATACAACTCCCGTTAAAGTTTTATTTCATCACATGTCAGAAAGCGTGCAGTTATTATTTTTGGCAAGAACACCAATTTTATTTCAAAAGTAAAGCTCTTGGTTTAAAGGAGCTTTTGCCCAGTTGCTATATTTTAAGAATATCAAGCCTCCCAGGTTTGCCCTAGACCTCACATTTGGCTGGTCATGGACTATCTGTGCTGTCAGTCACCACCCCTAATCTAAAAGGTAACAGTATAAAGGAAAAAGTAATTATCAGTTCAAGGCCTGATTCTATGGCTTAAATGCTTGGATGGCTCCCAAAAATTCCCCTGGGAACCACAGGCACAGAAATGCTAGAGCATCTCATCTCTTCTGTTGAAAAGTGAAAATAGGGCACTTATCACCATGGTTACAGAGTTCTGTGGGTAGTCTTGGTCCCTTACTAACCAAAGAGATCAGTTAAGTGACCAACGGGGAATCTGAACTGCAGCTGCGCGGACGAGCTGGTTACAGCACAGGCAACCTCAGGCGTCTTGGAACTGACACATATTCCTTCACCGAACAGGTCCACACAAGGAAAACATATTTTAAGCATGTTTTCCAATACTCATATTATAAAAAATCAATGTGAATTTGGGCTCGTTTTTTAAATTAACTAGAAGATACAAGTATTCATTAAAAATCTGTATAGAGGAGCCCTGGCCAGGTAGCTCAGTTGGTTAGAGCATCATCCCTACAGGCCAAAGCTGCGGATTCAGTCTCTGGTCAGGGCGCATACAAGAGTCAACCAATAGATGCATAAATAAACGCAACAACAAACCGATGTTTCTCTTTCTCTCAAATCAATAAATAAAAATATATTTTTTTAAATTTGCATTAACATTTGGGGGGAATGGGGAAAATTTCCCTTTTTTTCTCTCTTAGTTCTTCTGGTTGCTCTAATAATCAAATTGACATGAGACAGATAAAAAGAAGAAAATAACCAACTTTAATTATATGTGTACATTGCAGGGGTTTCATAAGAATATGGGGGAACCAGGGCAAATCCAGCAGTCTCATCTTAAACTCGGGAGGAAAAGGGGTAGTGGTTTGTGACTTCAGAGGGGAGGAAAGCAATTCGCATGGAGATGGGAGAGCAAATGTTTGATAAACAAATGTTTGCTGGGCCATCCTTAATGACGGGACACCTGAGACGACTTTGATCAAAGGGGCTTGCTCGGTTCCTTCCTGTCACACACTATTCATTTTAACTATAGTTGTCTGTGATGATAGCTTCCTTCCTAGTAGAATGTATCCATATCCTCAAGGATTTTGTGGATAGAAAAAGCATCTCATGCGATAACTTCGTATAATCTCTCATGTGAGAATGGGTTTGATTAATCACTTTTCGGAATTCTGAGACTCAAAGATTTGTTTGACTCTCATGCATTTTGCCTTTTAGATCCTTTAATGTATGCCCCAGCATATAGCTCAAAGAAAGTGGAGATTATTTTAAAGACTTCCAAAAAATATCCTTTGGAAAGAAATTAATTATGATATTTATAACATAGTCTTAGGAAGAGGAATGTAAATAATAATAATAATAATAATAATAATAATAATGCTCTAGTATAAAAAGAGGAGGCATACAGAAAAAACAACTAAAAGGAACCCAAGGAAAGTCTAAAACTGTGTTGTGCAGCGTTACCAGGGTAACAGTAAATATTTCCTACCTTCCTTCTACACCAGCACTGCTGCACCATGAAATTTAAACAATACTTAATCACAGCTGCATTCACCACCGATCACCAATACACAAAACCCAGCCGCCTCTTGGGCCATGGAAGCTCAAGGCAAAAAGAATCCTCAAGAATTATGGGACTAGGACTTCACTCATAGCCATGTAATAATTTCCTGCTAATTCAATAAGAGACAATGATTGGATTTAATTTGAGGGGAAAAGACATAGTTTTAACCATGGCTCCAGCTACTATGCTAATCATTCACATAGATTATCTATTACAGCAATACAACATCCTATTTTCCCATTTTACTTAAGACAGCCCTAGAGAAACTAAATAATGTTCTTAAAATCACAGAGCTGGTAAGTGACCCAAATCGGATTGGACACATAACCTCTGGTTCCAAAGCTTGTGCTCTCGATCAAGGAGAACTACCAATATAAGGAGAATGTCAAGTGCAAGCTGAGTAAGACAAGCAGTAAGTTCCATAGTTTTTGGAAGAGATAGCCCCCTGGTCTGGGCTGAAGGGTCAAGGACATCTTCATCTTGGGAGAAGGTAGCACTTGATCTGAGTCTTGTGCACTGGACAAGTTGAGAGATGAAGAAAGCCCATTCCAGGTCTGAATTTAATAGCAAACATGAAAAGATGCAAATCTGTAACTGATTTAGATGTACATTTATAAATAATTATTCACTCAATAAATGTATTGTGCATCTATTATGTGTAAGGTACTATGCTGGAGATACAGTGAACAAGAAGGTAATGTGAGGGAAATGATATTTCTTTAAAAATTGTTTTAAGTGTCCCTGCCTTACAGGGTGACCAATACAACTATAGCAAGTCGTTAATGGGGGAAAAATAATACAAGGCTGTCAAAATTATGAAGTAATAACTTTGTAATTGTGATGACCAACCTGTTTCTATGTCATATGTAAATTATTAAATATAAAATAATTTTGAAGTGGCTTACAAAGATACCATGCTGCACAGAATGGAATGTAAGAACATATGGAAATTGGAGTAAACAAAAACAAATATTTTTTTTAAAGAATGGAAAAATAAATAAATAAATAAAATGACATGAAGCTGGGGTAAGGTCAGTCAAAAAAATCAAATACCTGCTGTAAAGGGCTGTAAATTTGAGTCTATAGTTCCTTACAGTCAATACTCACCTCCCCAAAGAAAAACCCCACATGTTATATGAGTCTATAACACAAAACAAACCATTTAATTAAGAAAATAAAAATGCATTTCTGGTAGTAGGAACAACAAAAACAGCTAACATCATATGCAACTATGGGCTTAATTAATTTAAGTGCATTTTCTCATTTGATGATTACAATAACCTCATGAGATAGGTACTATTATAGTCTCAATTTTACATAGAAGAAAATGGGAGTTAAGAAGTCCAGTATATTTCCCAAAGCACATAACCAGTAAGTGGGGCAGGCAAACTCATGCCCAGGAACTTCACCACTAGGTTATATCTGAAATAACTTTTCCCTGTAAGTCTTCAGGAAAATAGACCAAGCAATGTGGAAAAGTGTACCTCGAACTTCAATGCACATAGAAACCATCTGGGGATCTTAAAATGCAGATTCTGGTTCAGTAGATATGGGGTGGGCCTTGATATTCTGCATTTCCAACTTGCTCCCAGGAGATATTCATGCAGCTGACTTGACCACCTATGATTAGCCCAGCTGTATCCTGGTCAGGTTTCTCAAGGTTCTATCTGATAGCATCCCTCAAAGGAAGTGGATGGCATAAAACTAAAGCATCTCTTTGTAAACGCAAAACTATACAAGGAATGTAGCTCTGGAATGACTTGGCCTAACAAAGGAATTTAAAATATCTAGAGGGGAAAAACAGATATTCTGTTAATATATACCTATGCTCATACTATCTGTATGTAAGTGCCACAGAATTGTAACTGGTCACCTAAATTGCAACTAGAGACAGTTACTGATGACTGGATCTCAATGAGGTGGGTGTTACGTGCTAATTACTCACATGGCACTGGTTTACTGCAAGAAAGTAAAAAAAGGCCAAAGCACAGGGATATTCAGAGGGAAAGGACCTCCTGTTTTCATGCCTAGAAAACAGATTTTTCTAACATAACTGCTAGATGGCAGCATCCAAGATAAAGGACTTCTTATTTCAATTAACAAAGGATGGGAAGGAGCTTCTGCAACTGCAACTTCAGAGCCCACAATTTTTTAACAAAACTGCGTATGTTAGTTTAGAATTTTCTCTTAATTTAGAATTTGTTGCCAAGGAAACATCAATATCTAAGCACATTCAAGGTAAATCTTTCTTCTTCCTGTTTTTGAAGTGAACTGTCTAGCAAGATAGCAAGTTATAGTTAATCCAGTAGCTAGTTGGGTTTAATCCTAATCACCATGTCCTTGCATCAGCTGGACCTCCTTACGCCTCCGGTTTCTTTACCTTTAAGGTAACTATGATTATACTCTTGTACTCTCTGGCGATTTAATTCTGGGACATGGTCGCTTTATCTGCTGTATAGTTTGCCATCTCATTATGCATAATCAGTAGATTCAAAGTCTCCTCTGAAATTACCCTGGGAAGGAAGGGGACGGAGAACTTCCATCTTCTCCTTCACTAATGCAAAGCCAATGCTTGCCTCGCCCAGAGGAACTGGAGCAATGTGAAAGAAACATGAAGTCCTTAACAATCCTGTTCCTACAAATATCACATAGTTCTCAGTTTCTATATTATATACGGTTTCTCCGTTTCATGGCGCTTCAGAACTCAGAGCCAAGGAAAGCCCGAAACCTGGGTATGTGCCCTGACCAGGAATCAACCAGCAGCCTTTCAGTGCACAGGGCTATGCCCAACCAACTGGGCCATACTTGTCTGGGCTATAAAAAATTATTTCATAATTTCTATAGAGAGAGTAGAAGGTCTGTAATACCTCTATAAGCAGTGTTATTCAATTTTTTATTGATAATTTAGAAAGGCTGCTTTCAGCTTCACAACTCATTATTGTTAATTTTATATAAATTTTTAAGATTGTGGTCAATATTGAGAAGGCTTTTATCAAGTTTGTTTGCTTTTTTTTTTTTTTTTTAACATGGGTACTTTAGAATTTAGAAGAATTTCCTACCAGTTGCATCTAATTTAGTACATTCCCTCTGAGAATGTGGCCACACCACAAAGCTCACCTCCAGGAAATCATAGCCAGGCTCCTTTTGGGGACCCTAAAGTAAGTACATGTTGCATTGTGTACCGAACCCCGAACCCCAAACAATTCCTAATGCTGCGCTCCCCATTATTATTCATCAGAGAAATGCAAATTAAAACCAGAATAAGATACCACTTCACAAACTAGAAGAGCTTAAATTTAGATTGACAAAGCTAAGTGTTCACAGAAATGGGGAAAAACTGGAACTCTCAAAAATTGATGGTGGGAGTGTAAAATGGCACAACCACTTTGCAAAAATACTTGTCAGAACTACCTAAACTAAACGTAGGTATACTTATATTTCCCAGCAATTCCATTCCTGGGTATATGTACAAAAGAAATAAGTGCTTGTATCCAACAAAAGAGATGTACAGGAATGGTTATAGGTACTTTTTTCATAATATCCAGAAAATGGAAACAACCTGAAATCCCATTACAAGCAGAAAGGATATATTGTGCTATAATCATGGAATGAAATAGTGTACAAAATGAGAATGAACTAACTTCCACTGCAGGCAACAAGGATACATCTCACAAATAGCATGCGTGAAGGAGTCCGGACACAACAGATTGTATACTATAGTATTTACAAATTTACAAATGAATATGACAGCATTAACAACACCAGTCCATAATGATAGAAATCAGGAGAGTAATTACGGGATTACGGGGGGAGGGAGGGGCGTGGGGGGGAGAGTGGGTTTGACTAGGAAGGAATCTTGGAAATCTACATCTTCATCTGAGCAGTGGCTTCCAAGGTGATATATATGAAAAATTCATTGAGTTCTTGACTTAAGATTTGTATGTCATAAATGTTGTGTCATACTTTAACATAACATATTTTTTTATATTGACATCAATGCAGACTTGCCTTGAAAAGAAAAAGAATCAATACATCAAAGCAGCTAGCCCTAGCCAGCTTGGCTCAGTGGATAGAGCATCAGCTTGAAGAACAAAGGGTCCTGGGTTCCATTCCAGTCAAAGATAGCACCTTGGTTGCAAGCTCCTCCCCCAAGCCCAGACCCTGGTCAGGGCATGTGCTGGAGGCAACCAATTGATGATTTTCTCTCTCACACATCGATATTTCTCTCTGTCTTTCCCTCCTCATCCACTCTCCCTAAAAATCCATGGGAAAATATCCTTGGTGAGGATTTAAAAAAAGAAATACATCAAAAGGGCTAAACAGGAAACTTGAGCCTCAACCACTGTGCCCTTGAAAGAGCATAGGGGAAGAAGGAAGGAGGACAGCAGAACCTGGGGTATCTCAGAGCAACGAATATGTATAAGTTGTTTCTCTCCCTCTGTCTTCATCCCTTCCTCCCGCCATTTTTTTTTCTTATTTCTTGCTTTTCCCCCCTCAAATCTTCCCTAACTACAGAAAGAAAAAGTAGAAGCAGAGCTATGGAGTCAGGGAAACCTGGTGCATCCCCCTGTGTGGTTTCGCATGAAGCAAGGTTAGGCTTCTCCCGGAATGGGTTGGCAGGTCATCGCGCCCTGTCTAGCACTGGAGTCCCGTGAAAGTCTAAATGGAAGGGGTGTGATAGTGAGTCCCCTGTAGTCTCTCTAATTATAATTATGCTTTTTCAATTATTTTGATTTCTTTATTTCAGCAACAAAGAACTTTTAGAAGGCAGATTAGCACCCTAAAACAACCTAAATCAATGTTAAAGATGTTTATAGAAGATACCTGAATGAATTTTTTTAAAATAAAGAAATAACCACCATTTGGTGGTTATTCTATGGCATATCTCACAATGGCACATTTGGGTCATCAGTGTAAACCAGGGTCTGAAATATTACTTTAAATGCAACACAGTAAAGTGGATATCTTAAAGGTAAAAAATGTTCATTTGCATGAGGATTGAAAGTTATTTTTCTAGTATTATGCGGATGAGTGCATGTGGCTCAGGGTAAAATTCTCAGTGTTATATCTCAAATGACATAGATTGAAATAAAAACGATGTCTTCTGGGAAAATGTAAGAAAATTTGAAGTGATTCCAGGGATGACAAAAATACTTCAAAGGTTCAAGGGAAAAATTCAGCTTACAGATTTTGGATTTTCTACATTGAAGAGTTCTAAATTGCTTCCTAAAATATGAAAGCAGAAAGAAAAACTTTGATCACTTTATCTACAACCTGAAAAGTTTGTGTGTTCACATTTGGACAAAGAAGAGATTGACTATGATCCAGTCATCTTGCATATGGGTAAACTTGACACTTCAACTTAAAAGTGAAACAACTAGTTTAAACACAGCTTAAGCATTTTATTGAATTCTCCTTTGGCACTTTTGTCATCTTCACATCATGTTTCTGATTTCACAGGAGAGAACTGTGCTATAATATGAAGGCAACAAATCTAATTATATTTAAAATTAAAAACTCCATTTTGGAAGAATAAGAATATGTGTCTTATGCTAAAAAAAAAAATACAGTTAGAAAATGTGACTGAGGGGAGTCCTCACTAAGTACCAGCAATCAACCCAAGTCCCTGCTCTTTGACTGCATTGTTAGGAAGGAGATACGAAGAGTTTGAGGGAGTAAAGTTAGTAGAACTAGGTAAGAGGTTCAAACCACAGTCCACCACTCACTCCCTGACCCTGCACACATTACATAACCTCTCTACACCTCTGTTTCCACATCTGTAAAATAGGAATGACACCACTAACCTCGTAAGGCTTTTATAACTAACAAATGCTAAAATACTTCTAAAGCAGTTAGGAAAATGCCTTACACATGGCAGTCCTCCATAAGAATGAGCCCTTCTACTTGATTCTCTTCCCTTTTGTTGACAACATTCACAGCCTTTTTATTTCTCCCCATAGAGGACTTTCTGTAATACAAAAAGCGAATACAATAAAATACCACAGAAACTTAATAGAGCAGAAAATGGAAACGTAGAGACATGGAAACGAGTTTATTTAAGCAGAACACCACATGTCATCGTTTAGGCTAATGACGACTTTAGCTCCTTCAGTGAACCCACAGGTGCCAACTAACACATCAAAGGAGCCAAATCTCTGACGTGACAGGTTTCTTTCCTCTGTTCCTCCCACCCCTTCATGCAGTGCTCACTGACTTGAAACTTAGCTGAGGTGAGCAGGAATGAAACTCAAATCAAATACTCCTCAATCCAGAAGAGGTCCAACTCAGGTCCCTGGCAAACATATAAGCAACACCTCACTTCAAAGATTTTGAACAGCGAATTGATGGCACAGCAGCATAAAGTAAATATAACTAGAGCAGCTTCCATTAGAAGCGCCACAAGCATTGCAAGGACCCGTGGACCACTGAGAGCGACACGCCCTTGTGTTCCAGCGAGAGCATTCAGGACGCTTGTCTGGTTTATAAAAACTCCCCATTCTTTTAGTTGGCAAGGGCTTGCTTTTAGTCCAAATAACGTTCTCCAGGAATTCCTGGGCCTCTTGGATCCCCTGTCTTGAGCAACATTAAGGAGCAGCTCTAGGTCCCTGGGAGAGGCGGGTTAGTAGCGTAAAGAAAGAGGAAACCGAAAGCACCTGCGTGTCTACGTGTTTAGGCTTCGGGCCAGGTTAACACCTGGTTAGACTCATTCTAAGATACTGAGGGAAACACAGGCCATTTCATCTGGGTTCCATCATGGATGTCTTCCTAATAAAAGCACAGCTACTCAAAGACATAGCCCTAACAACGGCAGAGTCCAGCTGGATTCTTTTGCCCCATTTTGGGGAGTTGTTCCAGCCAAGATTATTAGGTAATGTCTGAGACGCCCCTTTCTCGCCAGCAAATTCTGTGTTTTGGTTTGGGAGTGGTAACTGGAGAGGGGCTCCATTTAATCTGCCCACTGTCAGCTGTAAAACTGCCAACCATCAGTTGTAAAAGAAAACAAATCGTCTGTGCCATTTTGACTTGGCTGCCTCACGATGGTTATTTCAAATTTTCATTACCAAGTAATGCGTGCAACCAACATCCCTGAGTGCTATACATTATTATTGCCAAGACTCACCCATTCTGCAGCCTCTCACGGAGACGCCCTCTTTCTGAACCTTGTCTTACCCTCCCTCAGCTTGGGATAGATTAAGGGAGGGAGTTGGGAGAGGGAATTGTGCACATCACTTGGTGGTGGAATATATGTCAATTTCATTACTTTAAAAAAAATAAGCTGAAAGTTTAATGGTTTATTTTGGGGGCCCTATCAAAATGTCTCTGACTCAACATCGCTGCCTGAAAATGTCACAGACTGTGAACTGTTCAAAAACATTAAGAAAAACTTCCCCAGAGAAAGCAGTAGTATTTCTCTGGATGAACATGAGTAATCACAAAAGGATTAGTCCAAAAGATGCTAGGGGCATTTGTATCCAAAGAGCCCTATCTGCCTGTATGCTCATATGTTCTATTCTGCGTATAAGAAAATACCATAAGGATGTAAAGACGGTGCTCCAGGAAGCCTTAGAAATTCACCAGGGACTTCAAGGATCATGAAATGGCCTGACCTTCCATCTCAGGCTCACAGAATGCCGTAAGAATGTCATCAGTGGGCCCAGCCGGCATGGCTCAGTGGTTCAGTGTCAACCTATGAACCAGGAGGTCTGGGTTCGATTTCCGGTCAGGGCACATGCCCAGGTTGAGGGCTCAGTCCCCAGTAGGAGGCATGCAGAAGGTAGCGAATCAATGATTCTCTCTCATCATTGATGTTTCAATCTCTCTCTCCCTTCCTCTCTGAAATCAATACAAAATATATATTTTTTAAAAAGAATGTCATCAGTGGGATCTATGCACATATATGAATCTTGGATTCCTTTGCTTTGTTACTATTATCATAACTCATAGCAATACAAGCACATAAAAAGGAAAGAGCAGGAAGTGAGCTACATAGCATATGCTTTTGTCAGCCAATTCCAGATAATACATGGGAGCAGGTTTAGAAGGAAAGACATATCCGCTGGAAGGGAAAAGACAGCTAATTTCATTACTCTGCTTCCATGGACCCAGTCGTGTTTTTCAGTTTTCCTACTGCAACGTTTAAGGGGATGGTCCTGCTGGGAGGCTCATCTGAAAAAGAAAGAAAAATAAAAAGGTCACCAATAAAAAGGTGAGGGCAAATGCAGGAGAGTATGCAATAAAAACAAGCAAACAATCTGTGAAAAGCCATCCCCTTAATAAAACCAAGGGCAGTGCCAATAAAAATATGTAACCATTATTGGAAACCAATACATTCATCTTTTCCCATACCTACGCAAATATTAATAAGCCTCTTTCATTAAAAATGCTTCTCTTACTTGAAACAAGTATAGCACTTTTAAAAAACTAATTACTCATCTGCTCCAAACACATTCAATCAGCTTTTACAGATATTAGTATAATTATACTCTTTTCTCCAAAATATAGAGGAAATCAAAATATAAGAAAGCACTATCTGGGAATGTTAGGAATTCAATAACGTTTTACCTCATCCTTAAGCATTCTTTCCAGTTGCTAATATATACATGTAGTATACCAGTGCTTTCCAATAGAACTTTCTCTGAAGATGGAAATATTCTATATCTGCACTATCCAATAGAGTAGCCACTAGCTATTGAATACTTAAAATCTAGAGAGTGCAACTAAGGAAGTGAATTTTTAATTTATTTAAATTTATATAGCCGCATGTGGCTAATGGCCATCACACTAGACAGTATAGATTATATAGCTATTGCCTTGTTACTTTGCAATTCTTTTCACATTAACTATGACTGATTAGGGGGAAAATGTTGTCAGAAGTATAAGAAAACATACAAAAGTTTGCTATCTTTAGTGCATAAAAGTTTTGGAAAATGAGTAAGAAAATAACAAAATCCAGTGGGAAAAAAATGGACAAACTGAATAAATAGACAATTCTCAAAAAAATTAAAATTGCAATAGATATTTAGAAAAAAATCTTCAACTTCACAATTGATATCAATGAAAAAATTTAAATGAAGACATCTTCAAGTTGGCAAATATAAACAAATGGTTAAAAACAATATTGATAAGTTTATGAGCATTTATACCAGAACATGGACAATCTTTCAGGACAGTTTGTCAATATGCATCAAAAGCTTTAGGAATGATCCTTGTCTGACCTGGTCATTTCATTGTTTGTGGGGGTTTTTTGTTGTTAATTCTTACCCGAGGATATTTTTTCTATTGATTTTTTTTTTTTAAGAGAGTGAGAGAGAGTGAGAGAAGGAGGGAGAGTGAGACACATCGATTGGTTGACTCCTGCATGCACCCTAATGAGGGCTGGAGATTGAACCTGCCACCAGGTACATGCCCTTGACCAGGAATCGAACCCACCAGCCTTCAGTGTGCAGGCCAACACTCTAACCACTGAACACACCAGCCAGGGCATTTTGTGGGGTTTTTTGGTAAGGAAATAATCAGATATACAAAAAGATGTATATAAAAGGCTCTTCCCAACAGTTCATTGTGATAGCAAGAAACTAGGAAAAGTACTTGAAGTTTATGTTTATAAAATAGTAAAATCTTCTTTCAGGTATATTATGCATATATTAATTGAAAAAAGTCTGAAAGAATATTTATTAAAATGTCAAAACTCATTTTTACTGTGCTATGGGATACAGGCAATTTTTTTCAATGATTTCCACATTAGGCATACATTATTTTGTAATTCAAGAGCCATAAATTCTATTTTTAAAATATGCACAGGGAAATCTTGCCTTTGTAACACTTTCCCCACCCAATCCCTGACACTGGAAGGCATCACTGAAAGGTGGAAAGATTTTTCAAGCTGGTCCCATGTGAGGACTTGGCTTACAAAATGTTGTCTCAAGCAGCACTTCTAAACTTTAATGCACATACTGGCCACCCTAGAATCTTGTTAAAGTGAAAATTCTGCTTCAGGGGGGCTGGGTAAGGGCCTCAGCGGCTTCGTTCCTAACCAATGTGCCTGGTGAGGCTAATGCTTTGGGCGGTGGCCTACACTCCCAGCTGCAAGGGTTTCAGCCAATTATCAATCAGCAACCACAGTTTGCCACCCTGGAGCCATGCCACTCCCTTCCCAGCTCTCAAAGGTATTTCTTCTGTTGACAGGTTAACTTCATCAGAACACCCACTTTAAGCTTTGTGTTGGCTTAACATGGCTTCCTCCGCTGGTTTGCATTCACTTTATAAATCACTGCAGACTTCTAGTGTTTGACCTTGCTGTACATTACAGCCACCTGGGGAGCTTTTACGGCTCGATGAAGTCAATATTAATTCTGACACGACCAGCCATGCTTGTCAACCACTGTTCTACAGAGAAGGAGAACATCTGAGAAAGATGAGGTCATCAATACATGAGCAATAGCAGACATAGCTGTGCTCACTTTCCTATCAGATAACCAAACCCTTCCCAGGATCATAAGGGACCCCGCACATCAGCATTATATAATAGAAACATAATGCAAACCATGTGTCATTTTTTAATTCCTGATAGCCACATTAAAAGTTTTAAAACAGCCTAGCTGGCATGGCTCAGTGGTTGAGCGTCGACCTATGAAGAAGGAGGTCATGGTTCAATTCCCAGTCAGGGCACATGCCTGGGTTGTAGCTCAATCCCCAGTGGGGGGTGAGCAGAAGGCAGCCAATCAATGATTCTCTCTCATCATTGATGTTTCTGTCTCTCTCACCCTCTCCCTTCCTCTCTGAAATCAATAAAATATATTTTTAAAAGAATTTTGAGCTATAAAATTGTGAATGGCTCATAGAATGCAATTTACTAAATTAGTCCCTGTTCTTACAAACTAGAGTAATCTCATCCTTTGGCAGTTGAAAATGTGTATAATTTACATTTTTACAGTCAGTGATCCATAGTTAATTTTCATCTTTGGGAGGATTGGCAGTTTCCATGCGCTTTAGCTAGGGTGCTGTGCCCCTGTTGGCTTGGAATAGCAGGAGGCATTCAGTTTGTTTATAGAGGTTCTCCAGATAGAAATTATTGGTCTGGTAGGGGAGCAAGGTTGTTCTGAGTGAAAAGAAGATCCCTAATTTGGGTCTCTTTGGGGAGAGATGCTGAAAATTTTGTCCTAATGAAGAATAAAATCATGTAGATGAAGAAGATAATATTTATTTCTATTCTTTAACCTCTAGTCAGTATGAGGTGCGGTATTCATGTGTATATGTTTCCAAAGTTATTCTTACTTTCTCAAACTGCAAACATAATATGAAATATTCTTCTGTGATGAGTCTTCTGTGAGGACTCATCAACTGAATACCAATCAGTTGAATAAAGTTTAGGCCAAATAATGGATGGACTAAACAATGAGTAAGATGTGTTTCCACTTTTAAATTTCAAATTAATGTGTCTCTTATGGTCAAGAGCTTAAAATTTAAACAAGGTAACAATAATGCAGAGCACTGTTAATAAAATTATTGATGTTCTGCCCTGGCCAGTGTGGCTCAGTTGGTTGAGCATACCAATAGGTAGCCGATCCAATTCCCAGTCAGGGCACATGCCTGGGCTGCAGGATTGATCCCCGATGGGGGGCATGCAAGAGGCAGCCCATCTATGTTTCTCTCTCCCTCTCCCTTCCTTTCTCGCTAATATCAATAAAAACATACTTTAAAAAAAGTATTGATGTTCTGAATATTGACCTAGAATAGTATATGTTCCACAGTTTAACTCTTTAAAGCTTGTCTATTGCTTGCATACATTATGTAAACTATTTTTAAATGCATTGGTCATGGCACCTCCACCAATACACCTACCCCACTACCAACTAGAAAAAGTAGAAAAGCTACCAAGACTTTAATATTAAGAGAGTGTACACCTCTACCTTATTCTTGTTCTAGGGAAAAAGCACCACATCATTAGGCTTTATATTTCATCATTTCCTAAAAAGATAACTCTAGAGTTTTACTTGTGGTAGATGTGTCATCTTTCTTACCTAAACCAATACCTTGCCATGTCTTCATCCTTTATCACACCAGCTCCTGGGTAAAACCAAAAGATATAAAGAAAAGGAAACTCAGTCAACTGCTTGATGATAAAATCTTCTATAAACCTGTAAGATACAGAAATCTAACCAGCAAATCCCTACTCTCTCTCTTCCCCCAGTAGAATGAGCACCAGAATAACAAGGAAGTTACCTTTCAGGTATCTCTGGCCAACAATATGCTGGGCACCAGGGTACCCAAAGCTCTGAGAATACATCCAGATGTAAAGCAGAGAGATCATGGATTCCATTATGACCAGGAGCTGGTGGGGGGAAAATAGAAGAGAGAATGAGAAGGAAACTTTGGGGATCTACTTCAAATATGGGTCATATATGAGAGAAATAAGTATATTCTATGAGAAAGGCATTTCAGGATGGAATGCATATGACTTAAAGATGAGGTGTATGGTTTATTGTCATTAAGAGGTGTACACTCTCTTAATATTAAAGTCATGGTAGCTTTTCTACTTTTTCTACTTGGTAGTGGGGTAGGTGTATTGGTGGAGGTGCCATGACCAATGCATTTAAAAATAGTTTACATAATGTTGGGAAAATAATATTTATGGTGACTAGTCTTTCAACTTATTTTTAGTCATTCTGCTATATACTTTTCCTGGGTGGTGCAGATAACTGTATTGAATAATTAACTAAGATTAGATGCTAACCAGCAGGATGTTGGAACTTTATTAAAGAAAAAAAAATGAAAAGAATGTGTTTGCTCATTGATCGCGGGGACACCAGTTCTGTTCTGTCTGTGCAAGCTGAGCACACACACCAGCAACCATGTCTAAGGGACCTGCAGTTGGCATTGATCTTGGCACCACCTACTCTTGTGTGGGTGTATTCCAGCATGGAAAAGTGGAAATAATTGCCAATGATCAGGGAAACCGAACCACCCCGAGTTATATTGCCTTTACTAATACTGAGCGATTGATCGCTGATGCTGCAAAGAATCAAGTAGCAATGAATCCTACCAACACGGTCTTTGATGCCAAGCACTTGATTGGACGTAGATTTGATGATGCTGTTGTCCAGTCTGACATGAAGCATTGGCCTTTCATGGTGGTGAATGATGCTGGCAGGCCCAAGGTTCAAGTGGAATACAAGGGAGTGACAAAAAGCTTTTATCCAGAAGAGGTGTCATCCATGGTTTTGACAAAGATGAAGGAAATTGCAGAAGCCCACCTTGGGAAGACTGTTACCAATACTGTTGTCACAGTACCTGCTTACTTCAATGACTCTCAGCGTCAGGCCACCAAAGATGCTGGAACTATTGCTGGTCTCAGTGTACTTAGAATCATCAATGAGCCAACTGCTGCTGCTATTGCTTATGGTTTAGACAAAAAGGTTGGAGCTGAAAGAAACATGCTGATCTTTGACTTGGGAGATGGCACTTTCGATGTGTCAATCCTCACAATTGAAGATGGAATCTTTGAGGTCAAATCTACAGCTGGGGACACCCACTTAAGTGGAGAAGATTTGACAACCGAATGGTCAACCATTTCATTTCAGTGTTCAAACACAAGCATAAGAAGGGTATCAGTGACAAGAGGGCTGTCTGTCACCTTGCTGCTTGTGAACGTGCTAAGCATACTCTCTCTCCCAGTATTGAGATTGATTCACTCTATGAAGGAATCGACTTCTATACCTCTATCACCGGTGCTGGTTGGAAGAATTGAATGCTGACCTTTTCCATGGTACCGTGGACCCTGTAGAGAAAGCCCTTGGGCATGCCAAGCTTAACAAGTCCCAGATCCATGATATTGTCCTGGTGAGTGGCTCTACCCGCATCCCCAAGATTCAGAAACTCCTACAGGACTTCTTCAATGGAAAAAAGTTGAATAAGAGCATCAACCCTGATGAGGCTGTCACTTATGGTGCAGCTGTCCAGGCAGCCATTCTCTCTGGAGACAAATCTGAAAATGTCCAAGATCTGCTGCTGCTGGATGTCACACCTCTTTCCCTTGGCATTGAGACGGCTGGCAGCGTCATGACGGTGCTCATCAAGCACAACACCACCATCCCCACCAGGCAGACGCAGACCTTCACCACCTACTCCGACAACCAGCCGGGATGCTCACCCAGGTTTATGAAGGTGAGCGTGCCATGACCAAGGATAACATCCTGCTTGGCAAGTCTGAACTCACAGGCATGCCTCCTGCACCTCGTGGTGTCCCCCAGATTGAAATCACTTTTGATGTTGATGTCAGTGGCATCCTCAATGTCTCTGCTGTGGATAAGAGTACAGGAAAAGAGAACAGATTACCATCACTAATGACAAGAGTCATCTGAGCAAGGAAGACATTGAGCACATGGTCCAAGAAGCTGAGAAGTACAAAGCAGAAGATGAGAAGCCTTGGGACAAGGTGTCTTCCAAGAATTCACTTGAAGCCTATGTATTCAACATGAAAGCAACTGTTGACGATGAAAAAATTTAAGGCAAGATCAATGATGAGGACAAACAGAAGATTCTTGACAAGTGCAATGAAATCATCAACTCTGCTTGATAAGAACCAGACTGCAGAAAGGAAGAATTTGAACATCAGCAGAAAGAGTTGGAAAAAGTCTGCAACCCCATCATTAACCAAGCTGTATCAGAGTGCAGGAGGCATGCCTGGAGGAATGCCTGGAGGCTTCCCTGGTGGCGAAGCTCCTCCATCTGGTGGTACCTCCTCTGGGCCCACCATTGAAGAGGTTGATTAAGCCAGCTTTGAGCATAGATATAGCATTGTTCCACACAGAATATTGAAGGACCCAGATTTGTAGCAAATTCCATGGCAGTTTTAAAAGTTGAGCTGCTGTATAGTAAATAAGTGGGCATTCTTTTTTTTATTATTGATTTTTTACAGAGAGGAAGGGAGAGGAATAGAGAGTTAGAAACATCGATGAGAGAGAAACATCCATCAGCTGCCTCCTGCACACCCCCCACTGAGGATGTGCCCTCAACCAAAGTACATGCCCTTGACCGGAATCGAACCTGGGACCCTTCAGTCTGCAGGCCAACACTCTATCCACTGAGCCAAACTGGTCAGGGCTAAGTGAGCATTCTTGATACTTGAATACGGACTGTGCACAGGGAAAAGAAATAATGCACTTCATAACTGTACTAGAGGCCTGGTGCATGAATTCGTGCACGAGTGGGGTCTGGCCAGCCCACCCTGATCTGGCCGGGCCGGCTGGGGTGGGGCTGCGGGTGGTTGGCTGGTCGGCCCCGCCTCCTGGTCAAACTCCCGTTTGAACTCCCAGTGGAACTCCCATGGAGGGAACAATTTGCATGTTAGCCTTTTATTGTATAGGATTGTAAAGTGGAAAATGCAATGTCTTAAATAAAACTATTTAAAATTGGCACCATAAAAGGAAAAAAAAGGAATTAATGTGTTGGAATTAATTAAAGGAATTAATTATTCTGTTTGGGCAAAATATGGTGGGTTCCTGACTCATTCTGTCACAGTCTGGAAAACTCATAGTCCTGGCCTGTTTTTCAGACACCTTCAACTGCCTTCACAAATAGAAGACTTTCAGACAGCACTTTCAGCTCCCTCCCTAAAAATGTCCAGGTGAGCCAGTGGGTTTCCAGAAGATGAAAGAGGGGGTGAGAACTCACAGCTAAGATCATAGCTGTGTTCATTTCCTAGGGCTGCCATAACAAAGTATGGCAAACTGGGTGCTGACACAACAGAAATATATTTCATCGCAATCTGGATCTAGATATTCCAGATCAAGGTGTCAGCAGACATACTTAGGCTTAGGATCAACCTATAGAAGAAGAGGCATGCATTCTTTAAAACTCAGGCATTTGAGAGAGAGAGAGTGCAAGATTGAAAGTGTTCCAGACTGAAAGAGACATGACCACTCAATGCAAGGCAGGTTCCTGGACAGGATGCTAGACTGAAAAGGAAAAGAGACATTGTTAGGACCATTGGATAATGGGAATAAACTCTTTGAATTTGGCAGTAGTATTCTATCAATGCTGATATTTTGTGATGGCTGCATTTTCTGTTGTTACAGTAGCAGGCATTCCAGCTTGGGGTGGAAGGCAGTATATTTTAGGGGTGATGGGGCATCATGTCAGGGCAGTAGAGAGAGATGAGAGAGAGAACAAATGAAATAAAATGTTAACTGATCACCCACCCAGATGCTGGGAATATAAAGGTTGTTGTCTCTTCTGGCAACATTTCTGTAAGTTTGAAATTGGTTCCAAAAATTTTTTAAATGTAAAAAGCAATATCATAATTATTGAATAAATAAATAAAATTATATATATGTATGTATACATATATACATATATATGTAATTGCATTATTAATCCCATCTGCAAGTTTTTTTCTGATCCTATGTATATAATTCATTTTCTAACATATAGAAAGTAGCTAGGCCATTTCCACAACCAGTATACCCAAGTGGCAATACTGATAAAAAAATGAAAGTTCAATAGTTTTGCTTTGTCACTGTCATCTGTAATTTTATACCATCAACTCAAAGTAGCAAGTCTATGCCTTTCTCCAAAATAAATTTCTGAGCATTTTTATTGTCTTTTTCTATTTCAAAAGCCCCCATTTTCTTCTTGTAAGCACTTAAATGTTACTTTTTTATATTAATGTTACATGTTAATTAAATGTTTCTTTTCCCTTTGTTGTATGACCCTTCAGGGGGTTTTTGTTTGTTTACACATGTCCTTCCTTTATCTGGGTTCATTGGCAAAAGCCCTATAAGTATTAATTTATCAAGAGAATACTTTATCTACTTTCTTTTTAGGACCATTCACTTATTTAACAAAAATATTGAACAATACTATGCTAGATATTAGGGGTGAACAAAAATGAGAACAAAAACATATACAGCTTATGGTATGGGAGATAGACACTTAACACATAATAAAATATGCAAGTAAAATTACAACTGTAGTAAGTATTAGAATGAAAACATATAATAGGGAGGTTTGTTTCTCCATTTCTTTGTATCAAAGAGTGAGGGCTAGTTTCAGTAAGATGAAACTGGAAAGGGAGACAAAGGGCAAATTATGGAAAGCTTTGATCAAAGGCCAGTTAGAGGTTTTGGTCTGTATTTTAGAAGCAGCGGAAGTCTCTGGAGTGTTAATGTGTAGGGGGCAAGAGGAGATGAGGAGTGGTGGGAAAGGATCATTTTGAATTTCAAAAAAATCACTCCGATTTCAGTTTATAGCTGAAGTAGAGTACACAAGATGTTCAATTGGGCAGCAAGGAAAGTATTTGAGGTTCTATTAACATATTGTATTAAAAAGTTAAGCTTTAATGATATTTAACTCAAGGGTTCACTTAGCCTGTATATCAGGTTGTTGTATGTTGCTTAGGGTAGTGGAGATAAACAAGGGAAAGTATGATTATTCCACAGTGTTGACTGACTGGGGAACCCTCACCCATTTATTTGTTTATGCATGCCAGGTTAAGTGTACTTATGGATATAATGCTAGTTTAACTAAAACAATCTTTGTAAAGTGAACGCAATCTTTAAAAGACTCCTGTTAAAAAAAAAAAATGGGCTGAAGTTAATAGTAACATCATAAGGCTTAGCGATCAAGAAATCGCCTGGGTTTCTGACTTGCACGACTCTTGTCACTGAAATGAGATGACCAGCTTTGGTGTGTTGTGGAGGAGAGGGTGCAGGGGTTCATGGCTTTGTTTTGGACCATATTGGGCTCAAAGAAGTGCTATTGAATATGGATGCCAGGCATTTTACAGATGTCTAGCCTAAACATTTCAGTCATCTCAGTAAAGGTGTTAATTTAGGTTATACAGACATTAATGAAATCTTAACTTGAAACATGAAAATTTCAATTTTTGAAAGCCTCATATCTCTGTGATCTGTCTTCTCTCATTGTCAATAATTAGAATTGTATATTTACTCTGATGTTTTTAAAGTTATCCTTTCTAAAGCTAAGCAAGTCTGTTTCCACCCTGGGATCTTTAAGAGGAGCTCATAGTATTGTTTTTTATGAGTAAATGTATTTACTCGTAAATACACTTTTTATATGAGTGCTTGTTTAAAAGAGGCACTTGAAACCAACTGTTTCACTTTTAAAAGTATGAAAATTTCAAACATACAGAAAAATAAATTAGATATATACCTATGCACCCACCAGACATATTTGGTAGGCTTATATTTTGCCATATTTGCTCCAGATTTTTTAAAAAGAAGTAAAGCATTATAAAAATAAAAACATATCTATCCGCATCTCGTCTCTTTCTTCCCAAAGGTAACCATCTTAAGTGCAATAATCTAATGAATGTTTTTAAGGGATAATAGCCTCAAGTTAGCTGTATCAACAAGGATAAATCTTAAACATAAATGGTAAGGGGGAAAAAGGAAGTCCCAAGTTATTTTAGCATTTCAAATAGTTGAATAAAATAATATTTAACTACAGTAGAATTGCTAAGGCTAATCAAAACATCAAATTGATTTACTCTTGGTTGGAATTTTTTTCAACCCCTGTGGTTATGTTTATATCAACAATTAGAGGCCCGATGCATGAAATTCGTGCAAGGGGGGTGTCCCTCAGCCCAGCCTGCACCCTCTCCAATCTGGGACCCCTCAAGGAATGTCCGACTGCCCATTTAGGGCCTAAACGGGCAGTCAGACATCCCTCTCACAATCCAGGACTGCTGACTCCCAACTGCTCGCCTGCCTGCCTTCCTGATTGTCCCTAACTGCTTCTGCCTGCCAGCCTGATCACCCCCTAACCACTCCCATGCCAGCCTGATTGATGCCTAACTGCTCCCTTGCCAGCCTATTTGCCCCTAACAGCCCTCCCCTGCTAGCCTGATCACCCCTAACTGCCCTCCCCTGCAGGCTTGGGTCCCCCCCAACTGCCCTCCCCTGTAGGCTTGATTGCCCCCAACTTCCCTCCCTTGCAGGCCTGGTCCCTCCCAACTGCCCTCCCCTGCTGGCCATCTTGTGACTGCCATCTTGTGTCCACATGGGGGCAGGATCTTTGACCACATGGGGGCAGCCATCTTGTGTGTTGGAGTGATGGTCAATTTGCATATTACTCTTTTATTAGCTAGTATAATGATAAGCCAGAGATTACTTTAAAATTGCAGTTTATTTGGTAGAAATCTGTTAAAACATGAACTTCATTAAGAGGAAAGAATCATTTTAAGAGGACCTTGTGATGAGAAAACGAATCATTTCTGGTTCAGGGCATATGCCTGATTACTTAATATTTCAGTCACTAACTATGGTCAATTCTATAAATTTGAGGCCATAATTTGTGCCAAGCTCTGTGGTTACAAAGATAATAGTATGATCTAGACCTTGCTCTTCAGCATTTCAAAGTTGTGGAGCAGAGATATAAGCAAATTGCAAAACAGCATGATAAGCACTTTCATAACCACCCAGAATGTCCAAAGTTCCAAGGGAGAGAGGATAGTATCTGATTCTACGTAGTGGATTTGTTCCAAAGGTCTTGTCACTGACATGACCAACAACATTCTTTGGCCTAGAGAACAGTTCACACACATAATTGTAATGCTCTTTTTTTAACTGGTCTTTGAGGCACAGAGAAGAGCACTGCATTGGACATAAAATGCTGTTGTCCAAAGTAGAGCTTAGACAATTGTCCCTTCAGCTTCATGTTATCTATAATGATAAAAGCATAACATGTTAATTAGACCAGATGGCCGAACAGTGGAACGACCGTCCAGACGACCTCCCAGATGACCTTCTGGACAAAGCCGGGGCTGCGAGGGCTGAGCCCCCTGCAAGAGTATCGTGCATCAGGTCTCTAGTAGATAAGTAAGTAGGTGAACTCTCAGATTTTGTGTAAGCAAAGTGAATACTTTTCATATAAGTTTATTTGCCTTCATAAAGAAATAAAGACCAAAAGAAACGGTTAAGCCTGAGTGTTTTTATGCTCAGTTTGATGAAGAGTGCAGTCATGGAGAAATGTAATAAGGTAGTAAACTGGGGAAAACTTAGTAAGGCCTGTTTGTTCAGATTCTTGGCAGTGTCCCTCAGTCTTGAAGATAAGGATGGTCCTTTCCTACAGGTATAGAAAGAGCATCTCTTGCTCTCACTTGTTTGGCTCAGTGGATAGAGTGTCTGCCTGCAGACTGAAGGGTTCCAGGTCCAGTTCCAGTCAAGGGCACATGCCCAGGTTGTGGGCTTGATACCCAGTAGGAAGCATGCAGGAGGCAGCCAGTCAGTGATTCTCTCTCATCATTGATTTTTCTATCTCTCTCTCCCTTCCCCTCTCTGAAATCAATAAAAATATTTGAAAGAAAGACAGAAAGAAAGAAAGAAAGAAAGAAAGAAAGAAAGAAAGAAAGAAAGAAAGAAAGAAAGAAAGAAAGCATCTCTCACAATAGGGTCTTATGACCAACTTCAGGGGAGAAGGGTGGTAAGAAGTCAGAGTAACCTTTTCACTTCTGCCATTTTCTCATTCTTTCAGCTTAAAATATTCAATATGCCAAGGTGCTATATTTTGGGGTAGTCTATCCTGAACGTCACCAATGCTAATTGCTCATTTCTTGAGCCCTCTCTTCTCTTGATATATATGAGATTGTCTTCTCTTGCTACCCCATACATGTCCATGTTCCCTAAGGTTTCATCATCCAATCTTCTCTAACTTCAGTTAGGCACTTTCCTCCTGTGACCTCAATTCACATGGCTTTAGATATCACCAATGTGTGAATGACACCCAAATATCTATTTCCAGAGCAAATAATGCCTTTTGTGCTCCAATTCAAATCCCCTCTTAGATATCCCACAGGCAAGTAACATTCAACTTGTCCAAAATTAAATCCCCTGTCTTCTCCCCCACAACTCACCCATCCTCACTCCCCCAAATAATTCCAAGTCCTGTCTAATCAGGCTCCCAACATCTTTCATACATGCACATTTCTCCTTCCCCACTGTCACAGACTTAATTCAGCCACCACCTTCTCATCGGAATTATTCAGCAGCCTTGAGCTTCTCCCAGGCCCAGTCTTGAGCCTTCCTATTCATCCCGTAGACTGCAACCAGGGATTAGATGACCCTCCTTTCAGACTAACACATACTCACCTGCATTGCAGTATCAATGATACTCACCCCCCTTCCCCAAAACACATGCACACACACTTATACCCACATTTTATAAATTTCACAAAGGAAAAAATGTTTTGTTTTTCCAATTTATTTTTGTATCCCTACTGCCCAGCTAACTGCTTCATACACTGTAGCTCCTTTAATATTTGAATGGATGAATTTGAGTGGACTTAATTTATGAAATTTATAGATTATCCCTACTTCATCTTTAGCTTCAATTCTTAGGGGTAACCAGTATAGAACATTCAAGTATTTATTGAGAGATAGTTTAAAAACACATAATACATTAGGAATTTATACAACCAAATTAGCTTAACTAAACATCAGCTGAAATAACAGTTTTTAATTTGGTTTTGCGGTGCTGCAGAGGTTGTTATTCATCCAAGCTGACAATCAGGCTCATGAGTCACAAATATGCTTTAATCTAACACTATGTTTGCTCAGCTTTATGGAGGGAAACAGGACAGGAGATACAATAGGTACAGTCTCCACCTCTCATCGGGAGGTGGAGCCAATCTCACCCACAGCTCGTAGGGCTGCCACAGAGCAGGAAGTGTGTGTGGGCATAGGCCACAGTGAACCACCCCTGATTTTCCACCTGTCTTCTAAACTGTTCGTCACGTCAGCCTAAAGCCTGCGCACCAACTCAGACCTCCAGCCCAGGAGAAGAGAAGAGAAAAGAAGAGAGAGAAGAGAAGAGAAGAGAAGAGAAGAGAAGAGAAGAGAAGAGAAGAGAAGAGAAGAGAAGAGAAGAGAAGAGAAGAGAAGAGAAGAGAAGAGAAGAGAAGAAGAGTCATGCACCAAGAAGCATGAATCAGAAGACACCAAATGTCTCAGCACCAAAGCTGGTACCAAGAACGTAATAGAACAATCCCTTCCATTTTAAGATACAGTACTTCAAATCTAGAATTCTGTAGTTAATCTACCTATAAAATAAGTGTGCTGACATTTTCATTTGCAGATACGCAAACATCCCAAAGTTAACCTCTCATGGAATCTTACCGAACCTGCTAACTAGAGGACAGGCTCCCCTTGAATGAGAGAGTAAACCAAGGAGGAGGAAGTCTAGGGGTCCAAGAAGGAGGGAGCCAGGGCAGGAGGAAGGTGAAGGAAATTTCCAGGATGATGTGATGGGAAATCCCAGGAAGGCAGCTGAGGAGAAATGGAGAGGATAAATATTCGAGATTGGAGCAACAGGATAGAAGATGTGTCTTCAAGAATATGGAGAAACTGTGAGGTTACCTAAAGTGTTAGACTATGTGAAAAGAAAGTCAATACTTGATGAAACAACTCAGGATGAATTGGACATGGCACATGGAAAACTAAGCAAATATAAAAATGAAATTACAGCTCTCTAGAAAACAAAAGTGCAGAAGAGAGTAACTAAAATCATATTGGTGAGGTTCAGGACAGGGTACCCCAAAATATGGCACTTTGGTATATTGAGTATCTTAAGCTGAAAGAGTTTGAGAGAACAGTAGAAGCAGGAAGGTCTCTCTGACCTCCTATCATTTCTCTCCCCTGAAACAGGTCCCAGGACCCTCATGTAGAGGAGCCCTCCCTATAACCACAGGAAAGGACCATTCTTTCCTTCAAGACCCAGAATCTGAATAAACGGACTTATATTCTCTGTCCTACCATTTTCAACTGTCCACCCTTCATCAGACTTAGGGTAAAAACAATCAGGTTGAACCATTCCTTCAGGTCATTTCCTTATGAAGGCTCTTGTGTCACTGAAACTGGTATTAAATAATGTGCATGCTTTTCTCTTGTTACTCAATCTTTGTCAATTTAATTTTCAGACCCAACCAAGGACCCTGAGAGGGCCAAGGAGAATGTTTTCCTCCCCTGCAATGTACTACATGGTTAAACCATGGACAATATTTAAATGATCATAATAATGAAAATTGCATATTGATTTATCAAAAAATGAGGCTGAAGGTATGCCGGAAGAGGAGAGGGCCACTTGAAGAGCAAGGGGGCAGGGTTTAAAAATAGGGAATTGACCACTAGAATATAAATTGAACAAAATTGCATTAAGTCAATGTTATTTCCAAATATGGCAGGAAACACCAAGAAAAGAAGCTGAAAGTGTTTTATCTGAAGAGTAATAATCAGGGGAAGGAAGCGGGAGAAGGTTGTTTTTTCTAAATTATAATCTTTGTGAAATACATGGCTTTTTAAACCATGTATCTGCATAGTTTTGAAATAAAAGTTTGGTTTAAAAAGTAGAAGAAATATGACTGCTTTATCTTCAGAAATTCAAATTTAATTTATGGATAATAACAAATCAATATGTCTTGGATGGTTGACCTAAGAAAGTAAGTATAAAACAGTTTTAAATTTCCTGCTGGGAAAAAAAAAAGTAGGTTTGCAGTTGTTCATAAAAGAAATAGTACAATAATTAATAAATAATGCAAGAATAAACTCTGTTTCATGGTCTCACAACTGTAAACCTACTTTTGCCCTAGCCTGGACTAAAGGCATAATTCTTTATAGTGAGCAATACTATTAGAATACATTGTGAGATGTGACATTCCCACCTTTTTTTTTCTAATATATTTTTATTGATTTCAGAGAGGAAGGGAGAGGGAAGAGAGATAGAAACATCCGTAATGAGAGAGAATCGTTGATCTGCTGCCTCCCACACGTTCCACCCCAGGGATCGAGCCTACAACCTGGGCATGTGCCATGACTGGAAATCGAACCACAACCTCCTGGTTCATAGGTTGATGCTCAACTACTGAGCAACACTGAATACCATCACAGTATAACTGTTCTGCCAAAATTAAATGGCTCAGCTAGCTGCAGACTCCTACTTGCCCCCAGCAGTCCTCCTCCTCGTCTGCCACATGCACCAATTTAGGTGTGAGCAGAAAATGAAAATTTTCATCATTCATTGTCATCATGGTGTGTTTGTCACAATTGTTCTAATCTAATCTCACAGATATAGCATTGAGAACTAACAGGGTGCTGGCATTTAGTGAACTCTGCTGTAGATGCCAAGCCAAACTTTGGCATCATAAGAGCCATAGATATATTGCTGAGGACTTTCTGCTGTACCACCCTGGGAAGTTTTAAATGCTTGCAAACTACAGATATTTTGGAGACATTATCAATTTTAAAGTGCTTAGAACTCAAAGATCTCTTGCTGAATTATTAATAGCTGGCATTTTATAGAGACAAGGTAGTCTTATAAATGTATCAGCACTCTGCATGGGGGTGGGAGGATGTGGAGCCTCTGCCTTGTCTTTTGTTATCAATGTATTTTCATGTGGCTGGTGATAATTCAGCCAAAGCAAATAGGAAACCTTGGACATAACAACAAAAAACAAAGAGCAATCTGTTTCCTTTCACAAGCCAGGGCCACCCATGTCATTCAACTTACAAGAGGGAGTCACACTCACTTTACATTTTTATTTGGATTCAGCTGTAATTACTGGGCAGTGAACTAATGACATAGATCCCATTAAGGGAGGACAGATCCTTAGGAGTTGGCTATTTATCTTGTTGCCATCGGAAAGAACTCTCTGCTAAGGGAGAGAATCAGGACCATCCTGGGTATGTCCAGCGAGTCTTCAGTTACCTGGACTTGTCAATGGAAGTCTTTTCCATTATGGAAATCAAAGACAATAGTTCCATTTTGTTGTTTTACGTCATGAAAAATTGAATATCTTAAGTTTCAATACGGGGACAGGAGAAGTTTTAAAATCTTCCATATAATGCCTCTGGAATACACAAGATATTGATAATCGTGGTTACCTCTAAGGAGGAATGGGTGGGTGGAGGTTAAGGATGATGAGGTTTGGGCCTAGTAGGATATTAGGGGGCTTTCTTCTTACTACATAACTCTTGAATTTTACACCATATGCATAAATTACCATTTTTTAAAAACTAACTTTTAAAAACACTGTGCATGAGTGTGTATCTATAGTCTTGTAATCTTAATTGCTCTTGCTCAGACATCAGTGTTGCCTGTTAGACCAGCAATCACAATACTTTCTGTTCAAGAATATTCTGTAAAACTTATGTTCTACATTAATATATTCTATGGCTTTTCTTTTGAGTACATCATAGCTTCTCCCTACCTTCCTTTGGTTTCTGGGTGTGTGTGTGTGTGTGTGTGTGTGTGTGTGTGTGTGTGTGTGTGTGTTCACAGCTGGAAGCTGAATTATTATGCTCCCTGAAAGTCCATCTAGTTTAATTTCTTTGGGGGATATCGGGTGTGCCATGTCCATTAGCCATCAAGTAAGAGAAAAGAAATGTAGAAAACAGAGTGGTAATATTTAAATGGAGCTATAGAGAGTGTCAATGTAGAAATGTTCAAACCTGTAGCGAATTTTTATGAGTTTATATGAGCCAGACAGGTGACAATTGCCCAAGTAAAATCTCAACAGATTGAGAAAATGCTGCAGAAAATGGCAGTTTTACCACTTATTTTATACATCAGATTCAAAGGACAATACGTAAGGGGGTTACATGAAATTCATTGGTGATAGATTAGGGAGGTGGGAGAAAGCAAAACTGGGGGTAGGGAGGGGAGGGGGTGTGACCTCTGGGATTGGATAAAAAAGTAAACCGAATAGACGTGTACTTTTTTTACATTTGTGTGGGTATAGGATAGTTAACAGTCAACAATTAACACAATAACAGTAACAGTGAGGGGGTTTGTGGTCTGTGCTCTGATGTGTGGTTGTGCCCTGAGGGGTGAGATGGGGAATTACTCTGATATTCTAAAGGTATGCTATCCTAGATGCAAAAAGACAATAGACAGGCTCAGTTAAGGTAAAGACTGACCTTTGTCAGGGAGGATACTAGCCTAGGACATGACTACTTGCTATGGCCTGCTTTTAGTTAGGAAGTTTTAATTTCAGACCATCCTATTAAGTCTCTGAGTTTGTAAGGCCTGCCATGCAGGCCTCCCCTGAGCTTGTCCAGTTTAGCATGTGGCCCCTTTTTCATCCACTTTTTCTTCCTTAAGGAGCCTAAAGTTGTAGTTGTAGTTGCAATAATGTCTAAAATAACAGTTAATTTGCACTTTTTAATCTATTGATAAACACATTTTCGTTACTTGGTCATCACAAAACAGCTCACAGTCCCCCTTCCACCACCTCTGCAGCCCCATCGCCTTTATTTACCTGTATTTAAATAATCCACTCTCTAATGCATTAGAACGAAGTATGTTAAAATGTAAAACGTGAGTGAGCCGAGAACACTACCAAGCAAGTCTGATAGTAGGTCTTTATTTCAAACTTTTAAAGTTCTAAATTTTTAATACTACACTTAAACTAATTTTCAAAAATAGAAACAACTGAAATTGATACTTGTTCTCTATTTTTCCAGCTAAGTTTGTATAAATTAGACCGTGTTTACATGATTCCTAGCAGCTGGCTTTAAAAAATAAAAAAATGTAGAGCTAGCATCAGATATCAAAAATTATTTTGACTAAACTTTAATGAATTTTTTGTTTTGCGAGTTGTTTGTAAATAAATGAAGTGGTAAATTCAGGAAGTCCAAATTTGTGTGAACATATAAATTTTGAGAATTTTTTTCATGTGTATAATCTTGAATAACTCTATCTAAAAATACTGAAATATTTTTATATGAACTCTTAAATATGGAGCTCTGTGGGAAAACAGTGTGGTTCCTATTTTAAGTAATTATGATCCACAATTATTAGTGTTTTTCCTCTCTCAGTTCTGTCTCGTGTCCTGGGTTGAGCACTTACCTCCCATGTATTCCCTGAATCCGGAGCGTGCGCCTTGTACTTCCAGGGCAGACGCACTCCCACAGCGCTTATGTCACTTGCCTGGGATCTTCCTTTCTGCTTTTGAGCCATGAAGGGTTTCATCTTTCTCTTCTCTAGTTGGCTTCTCTGTTCTGCCAGTGCTCACTGGACTAGCAGCGGACTTTTGTTTGTTGTGTTTGACCTAGCAGGGGTTCTCTAGGGGTCTTTTATTCTTCCTTTCCCCTTCTCTTCATTTCTTTTTCCTTTCATCCCACTCCCACCCCCACCCCACCCCCTGCTTCAATGGGCAGCTGGTTTTGCTCTTCTGATTTATGCCTGAGGTAAAGCAGCTGCCTTTTAAAGATAAGAACCAGAGAGCAGAGATATCAAACTGACACAAGAATAACAGGAAAGACAAAAAGCCCCTTTCCCTAAAAATAGCTTTGTCATTAGCTTTTTTTTTTTTATCTTGAGCACCCAGATTTATTTCCCCTTGTCCCTCTGTTTGAACAAACCAGTCAGTCAAACTACCTCCACCTGAAGAAAAATGAAAAGCAAGTCCTTGACTCCAGGCTGCTTTTACCAAAGTAATATGAGGACTGAGGATGTGAAAAGTGGCTAATTTGAATCCTCTTTGTTTTTAGTAACTGTTAAAATGGTAGTACTACCATGAAAATGAATTGTTTGGGGGCCAAAAGAAAGTATGTGTGTGTGTGTATGTGTGTGTGTGTATATATATATATATATATATATATATATATATATATATATATGCCTAAGCGACCAAACTACCGAACGACTGGTCGCTATGATGCCCACTGACCACCAGGGGGCAGACGTTCAACGCAGGAGCTGCCCCCTGGTGGTCAGTGCACTCCCACAGCAGGAGTGCCTCTCAGTTGACCGACCCGTCCCGGCGGCCCACCAGACGGGCAGCAGCCACTCACTCCCTCAGTAGTCCTGCAGGTCCAATCTCCGGAGAACAGGCCAGGCACCATGGCTGCTTCCCCTCCATAGATGCTCCGCAAGGAAGAAACGATATAAAAGCAGCCACCATGAACAACATAAACTGATGAACAAAAACAGATCCAGAGACAGATAAACATCGATCAGATGCTCAAACCTCAGAGGGAAGGTAGGGGAGGGTGAGGGTAAGGGGGAGAGATTAACCAAAAGACTTGTATGCATGCATATAAGCCTAACCAATGGACACAGACAACAGGGGGGTGAGGGCATGAACGGGAGTGGGGTGGGGGCCGGGGCAATGAGGGGATAAGGACACATATATAATACCTTAATCAATAAAGGGGGAAAAGGTGGCCACCAGGTGGCTCCCGACAACAGGCACGAACGTCAGTGGTACGGATCCAGATCCCGGGCCAACAAGGGTGTCCCACCGCCCTCCTGGAGGGCCGATTGCATCCTGGCCAGGCGCCAGATGCAGGGCTCATGGCTGGGGAGCACCACTGTGGCAGCGCAAGCCTCTCCTGATCAGGACTGACTGGGAGCAAGCCCCCAGCAGGTGCAGGGGGACCAGGATGAGCGGAGTGGCAGGCAGGAGTGGCAGGCAGCTTTGGACGGCTGGTTTTGACCCAATCCCTGCAGGTCTCGCCGAGGGACCCCACCCGTGCACAAATTCGTGCACCGAGCCTCTAGTAGGAGGATGAAAAGACAAATCAGAAGAAAATGGAACTATGAACACCAAAGAATATCGGAAGCAAAGTAAACTAAAAATTACGAAGCAAGTATAATACATAGATTATATTGATAAAGTTAACACATATATTGGGACCCACAAAAAGGAGGCCATCCCAATGGCCTGGCCAAGTCATAAATCTAAACTCAATCTGCCTGCACTTACAGGAAATCCAACCTACACCAGTCACAATTCTCCCCCTCAGTTCAGCTAGCTGACCTTCCCCTAGAACAGCAGTCGCCAACCTTCGGACCTCACAGACCACCAGTGGCCCGTGGACCACCAGTTGGCAACTGCTGCCCTAGAAAAAAGGACCTGCTGGCCTCACAAGGCAATGCTGGCCTCCTAGCCAACCGTGCTGTTCCCGTAGTGCCTCTTCTAAGGCTCTCTAAAACATTCCTCCCCCAAACCCCTCAGCACCAGTGCTGCATGCATGTGAGGCTCCGCAAGACATTGATTATTGTCCCTTGAATAACGGACATGAAACCTGTTTCTAAATTATTTAGTTTTGTCATTTGACAACATATGTATGTTTATATGTGTGTATGCTATATGTATGTTTATATATACACGTGTGTGTGTGTGTGTGTGTGTGTGTGTGTGTGTGTGTGTGTGATGCATATTTGGGCATAGAGGAATAAGATAGTGGTGGACAACTCCATTCACTGAGCAAGAGAAACCCTGTGACTCAAAAGCAAAGGCGAGGTGGCAGCTGCCACTGCCCCCTGTATTTTTCCTCCGGGGAACAGTGGCCCCGGAAAAGGCAGATATTCAGTTGTGTTTTGTTTCTCTGAATATCCTCAAGGGTAAAGTTACATCACAAATGTACATGCAGCAAGAACTGGCCTCACTCCTCTATCTGTAAAGCATAATGTAATGAAGAGAGAGGTCAACACGTACTCTGCATAGGGGTTCGGTGCCTGGGCTTTGGTGTCAGTCAGGGTTAAGACAGTCTGCCAGGTACTATGTCGTGATCTAAGACCTGGCTACTCGGTATGGTCAGTAAGCCCACCGTGTTGGCCTATACCTGAGACCTGGTTAAAAATGCAGAATCTCAAGTCTCACCCCAGTTCTATGAATCAGAATTTACTTATTAACAAAACTCCCAGGTGATTCTTTCCATAGAAAAGTTTGAGAAACATTGGTCTAGGGTGAGTAACCTAATCTGTGCATGTCCCAGTTTCCTCATTTATAAAATGGACATACCAGCACTTACTCCCAGACATGCAGACATAGTGAGTGTCCAATAACTGTTAATAAGGACAAGTCATCAAATATGGCTCAGGATTCTGGGATTGAATTCTATACACCAGTACAGGTATGATTAAACGTAACTACAGTTGGGTTTTCATTTTATATGTTAACTGACTTTCCCCCTATGAAATGGTCATTTAAAATTGAGTAGTTTCAAAATGGCCATCCATACTAATCGCCGAGGTAAGCAAGTCACTTTACTTTTCTGGAAATCATGGATTGTTTGTTTGTTTGTTTGTTTGTTTTTAATCTGGGCATAAGAGCAGGTCAGTTAAGCTCCTTTCTAATTCCAAATGCTTATTTTAAGATATTTACTATAAAAACTAAAATTTATTAATTCATTTGGAAAGTCACGAATTAGATGTAATGATAGTATAATTTTTAGTCTTTCTAATTTATGAGTATTTTACCTTAGAGGGAAAGGAAAAGAACCAAAAAGGAAGGATGACCAGAGTTAAGAGGCAAAACCTGCAGGAGGGACTGAGAGATTGTGTGGATTTCTGGTTTCTTTTCTATAAATCTATGCTCTCTAAGACTGCATGCAGTGAAATATGTTAAGCCAGATATTTTTTAAGCATCATGGTGCATAAAAGTCATGTGAGCCTCTTGTTTAAAAATGCTAATTCCAAGGATCCCACCTCTTGAGATTCTGATCCGGGAAGTCTGAAGAATGAAGCCCCAGAATCTGTATTTATAACAAACACGATCCTTGTCCTGACGCTGACCAATCGGTGGAGACCACGGCCCTGGAGGAGCACTCCTAAAAAAAACCTGATGAATATTCTGCTGAAAACCTCCCCTGACACCCCCTTAAGATTCCCTCCTGTGAGAAAGAGATAAAGCCTCCAGACAAAGGACCCAGCACATTCTGTCCCTTTGGGGAGCAGCCCCTGCCATTCCCTTTCTCCTCTTCATCCCTCACACTTTCCCCACAAAAGGCATGCATCTCCTAAACTCTAAGGGACCCCATGAGACTTGCACCCAGGGGAGCAATGGGCAGTGGCAGCTCATTGCAGGCTAGTCCCCTGAACCTGCTCCCAAGGCCCCCTTTTCCCTGACTTCACAGAGAGCTAAGGCAGCCCAGCACAGGCTCTCCTGTTGCCTCTTCCATACCAAGCCCTTTCTTGTTTCACTGTCCCCAGCTTTAACAAGCATTCCCTCATAGTCACCTGGACCCGTGCTGTGAAATCTTTCCTGCACGAAGTCAACAACCCACACACTACCGGCCGGCCCTAGGCAGACCCACCCAGGGTCAGGTCCCCTTTCCGGTAACAGTATAATATAAATATAAACACTTTTTTACTCTTTTACTCACAAATACATACTCATAGGCACTCCACACTGTTGCATACAGATAGAACTGTCATTTGGAAAATACATATATGAGTTTTAACTTTGATATAAGTTCTATGTTGAGCATAATAAGCAGCAGTTGAGAAAATTAATGTCGCCCTAACTGGTTTGGCTCAGTGGATAGAGTGTCGGCCTGCGGACTGAAGGGTCCCAGGTTCAGTTCCAGTCAAGGGCATGTACCTTGGTTGCGGGCACATCCCCAGTAGGGGGTGTGCAGGAGGCAACTGATAAATGTTTCTAGCTCTCTATCCCTCTCCCTTCCTCTCTGTGAAAAATCAATAAAATATATATATTTTTAAAGTAAATTAATGTCTATGTTTCTCTTTGTCCCTAACTACAAAATAAGACTAACCTAAACTATTCCTGTAAGGATCACTGAAGTATTTCAAAAACTCTAAATCAATTTTATTTATTTATTTATTTATTTTATTTATTTATTTTAAAATATATTTTTATTGATTTCAGAAAGGGAGAGGAAAAGAGAGATAGAAACATCAATGATGACAGAGGATCATTGATTGGCTGCCTCCTGCACACCCCCTACTGGGGGTTGAGCCCGCAACCCAGACATGTGCCCTAAATGGGAATCAAACCTGGGACCCTTCAGTCCGCAGGCCGATGCTCTATCCACTGAGCCAAACCAGCTAGGGCTCTAAAGCAGTTTTAAATATAATGTTGATGATAATATTTCTTCAGCTCACGATTCTTCTCACTTTTATAAAGTCCTTGAGGGCAGGGACTGTATCTTTTAAATTGAACAGCTATTGCTTGTGCTTGCCTAATATTCCTTCCCCTTTTAGTTTGGTAACAGAATCCTGATTTTCCTTTGGGAAATCTCTGTTCTTGCATTTTCAGTCCACGTGGCTAGTGGGGAGGAAAGTGGCTTGAGTTTGGGGTCTAGCCACCTGCCTGTGACTGGCCTAATCAATCTGGTACTTCACTCCTCTTTGTCACTGTGATCAGTTCAGGGATTTGTAAGTGACCCAAGACCGGCCAATGGGAGCCAGCCCCAGAAGTTTTGCTGAAACCATTGGGAAAGAGAAATCTCATCTTCCTGAAGTAGCAAAGCCTTCAGTTAAACATACCCTGGAGTCATGTGCACCATCACAAAAGAAAGACTAGGTGAAAAAGAAGCCAATGTAGAAGAAAACAGAGCCAAGAAATTTAGGGCCCTGAATTAATCACCTTAGATTTCTTCCAACAGAAGAACCTCTCTCTTTCTCCCTCTTTCCTACCAAAGCAATTACCTACCGTGCAGTTGGAGGTTTTCAACAAATGTTGATTAATTTGTATGCAAATGAAATAAAACTCCTTAGTCACAGATGACAAGGCAGGGAGGTTGTTCACCTTCATCATTGTAATGTTTTGGTGATTTGTTAAAAAATGCATAACACATATGTGCACATAACTGTCAGGGTTTTAAATTCAATCAGCAGAACACCCAAAAACATCTTGTATAGCTACTAGACATTAAAATTAGTCACATCCTAAGTTATCATTCTCCTTTGTACAATTCACCAAATAATTGACTCACTTGTTAACAGAAGGCACTCAGCTTGAAGAATGAGTCACAACCTGATTGTCTGGTCCCACTTAAAGTCTCAGAGCTTGGCTCTCTGTCCTCTCACTCCTTATTGTTTTTGAGATCACAAACCCGTTACTTACCTTTTACTCCTGCATCTGTGAGAATCCACTAGAAAAGGGGTTCTCTAAGTAGGTAGATCTGAAGTTTCCCTCTTTGTTCACATAGATTTTTAAAAATTAAAAGGATGTCTTCAAGTGAACAATTCTTTATTCTTTTAACATGCTGCCATCATGTGGTTGCTTTGCTCATTCACATTCAAATGTTTCAAGAACAATGGTTATTCATCAGGGTGCAGAGGAGGAAGCTCCCAAAGAAAATGGACGTGAATAGGATACCTTCTTCCCTTAAACTTAGTGCAGAGTTCGGTAACAAATATGGACAAGCTGCCAAAGTTGTGGAAGATACCTGTAATTTGCCAAAACGCCAGCTGAAATGTGCTGGGAACCTAAGAAGACTTAGACTAAGTGCAAAGGAGACTCCCTCCGAGGGAAGTGTCTACTGTCTCAGACTTCAGTCTGTTTTTAAAATCCAAAGGCTGTAATTTTAATAAAGCCATCTAATAAAATGTAACAGTGTTTTCTTATACTACAACCCCTTCCAACATAGCTGCCATCTCCATTAATTCTGAGGTCCTGAGGCCAACGGAGAATTTGCCATAGGTCTCAATAACGTAAAAGCAAAAACAAGACTCGTTGCTCATAATTTGGTATAAAAATACCTCGGACTTGTAGAGCTTCCTATGGTAGTCTATACTGTGTGGTTTTTTTTTAAATTTGTGTGTTTAATTTCTTTTGTTTGTTTTTTTTTTCTCCCATACATTTCTTTATTGCATTTTGCTTTATGTACAGGTGTTCAAAACTATGATTTCATTTGATTGTATGAATCCATGTGAAAATACTCATGAGTTTTGAGGTTTTGTATATGATTTCCCATAATCAAAGAGTCAGTAAAATTAGTAGGATTCCGTTTTACTGCAATATTGTCAAATGTTTTCAGAATACATTTTAGCACCTAGAGAGAATTAGAGAAGTTGTGCATTTTTAAATCACCAAAAGATATATATATAGTTTTTTGGTGCTGCATACAGGACAAAAACTACCAAATTCTACTTGTATTTAATTACCTAGAGTACGTCTGCAGATTATTCTTTTAAAGTATTACAACCATGGTTTGTATACTGAGAGGTCTTCTTGGGCCTGCCCATATTTGGAAACGCCATTACCTCAGACTCTTGACCCTCAGACTGCTTTCTTCCCAAATTAGAAGCCAAGACAGTCCTTTATAGTCTCCTTTTCTCCTCTCCTAACACACAAATTTTATTAAGATTAACAACCAGATTGGCACTGATGTGTCTTCCTCAAAATTTTGAGGTCCTCACCCATAGTAGCTCAGAATGAGACCTTATTTTGAAATAAGGTCTTTACAAAGATAAGCAAGTTAAAATTACATCATTTGTATGGGCCCTAATTCAATACACCTGGTGCTGTCCTTATAAAAATGATAAATTCGGACACAGAGACACATACAAGGGAAGACAATATGTAGACAAGGGGAGAAGATAGCCATCTATAAGCCAAGGAGAGAAGCGTGGAATGGATCCTTCCCTTGCTGACTTCAGAAAGAAGCAACTTTGCTGAAGCCTTAATCTTGGCCTTCTAGTCTCCCAAACTGTGAGACATTGCATTTCGGTATTGTTTAAGCCACCCACTCTGTGGTACTTTGTTACAGCAGCTCTAACAAACTGATACAATTAGCCTGAGGGAAAGAGGTGCTATTAACTTTTCTTTAGGCCATGTGTATATCTAAGGCTAGCCCTAACTTAACTGTTGTAATGCTAGAAAATACAAAAACAATAAACTTATTTTCATTCAGAAAATACTGTGTTAAATAATTTTTTATTACAAGTAAGCTAGTGAAAAGAGATTGTATAATTTAAAAATTAGATTAATGGATTAAAATTTGGAACTTCCAGGAATAAGTTTTAGCTTTGAGGGCTAATTCTCCAACTGTACCTTTTTATATATCCTGTCCCACCCAAACCTCTGATCAGGTTATGTGACTAGAGGACCAATTATTTTCCTCCTTAACCCTTAGTATTTCAGGCCAAGAGAATAGACTGTTTATCCGTCTTGATTCTCAAGTATCAGTCTTACAAAGACCTCTGCCAGGAGAAGAAGAAAATCAGTTGCGAACTACTGATGACAACTGTTAATATTTTTGGCCACCCAGGATCAGAACACCCTTCCAATTATAGAGCCTCCTCATCTTGTGAGGCAGAAGATGAAAATGCCTGGTACTGGTTTCCAGAACTTCCTTCCAGTGAGAGCGTAAACACCTGACCCAACAGACCAGACATACCGAAACTGACCAAAGCAGATGTTATGGGTCCAAAGAAGCAGGGATTGCTCCAAATCCACACGAGATGAGCCAATAGCCGTCACATCCAGTGTCTGGGGTAACAGGAGCTGCTATGTTCCAGCAGCCCTCAGAGTCTAGTATCAGTAGTGATCAAGCCACCGAGGATAGTGCTCAACAACTGTGATGGATTCATGATTGTGTAATGTGACTCTAGCCACAATTCAGAGATGAATAGCCTGGTTACCTGCCTGCCAAAGATTCTAGAGTCACTGCATTTGTGTGTAAATCATTCATAGTTCTGTTGTTTCCAACTAAGAACTCTGACGTAAAGAACATGGGATTTTTAATTTATCTTTTTTTTTAAAGACAAACAAATATATATATATATATATTATTGATTTCAGAGAGGAAGGGAGAGGGAGAGAGAGATAGAAACATAAATGATGAGAATCATGGATCTGCTGCCTCCTGCATGCCTCCTACAGGAGACCAAGCCTGCAACCCAGGCATGTGCCCTTGACCAGAATCAAACCTGGGACCCTTCAATCCACAGGCTGACGCCCTATCCACTGAGCCAAACCGGCTAATTTATCTTTTAATAAATATAGAATTCTCTAATTATTTTTCTTTTTACACAATATGAAAAGGGATTACAACATTTACTCTAAATGTATATTTGAATTCTTCAGGAATAGTTAAGAGAGAGAAGGGTCAGAGGCAAATAGAAAAAGGAAGATAGAAAATAAAATGCAGAAGGAAAGGTGATCATTAAAAATTCGTCCGAAGTTTCAAAAAAATATTTTAAGATTAAAAGTCTTCTGTCTTGATATAGGATGGGGGGTAGGAAGATTCTGGCTGGCAGGATGGAGGTGAGGGAGAGGATGTGAGTGAAGGTATGAAAGGAGTGTGTGTGGATGTGTGTGGTGTGTGTGAGTGAGTGAGTGAGTGAGGGACAGTTAAATCTGGCAGGAGTAGGTGTCCATGGCATCTTGAAGGGGAGAGCAGCCTCTTCTAGAAACTCATCAAAAGCACCACCCAGACGGGCCTTGGACACTGCCCACAACCCGGCAGCCACTCCACCCAAAATCCTGCTGCCCCACCCGCAGACCCGCGGACCCTGGGACCTCCACCTCCAGAGTGCACCACTCGGCAGCAGTAAATGTGACTTCCCCCCTCCCCAGCTGCAGACCTACAGACGCCACAGTCACGCGTTTCCAGCGTGCAGGCCTCCTGAGCCCACAGCTCCACAGGCTGCTCTTGAGCCCCTGCTGGGCACGCTCTCATACAAACAAGGGCGTACTGCCCCAGCAGTAGAAATTCGGAATTCCCCCTTCCTGGATACCTGCCCACAGATACCTTGGTTGCGTGGCTTCAGCACCAGGGCCCCTCAGAGTGGGTGAGTGCGCTGTGCTGGCAAACACACTGCGGGTGCCTCTGTAAGCTCCCACTGGGTGCTCGCAAAGCCAACTAAGGGCACAAGGCCCCCGGCTGTAGAATTTCAGACTTCCCCCACTCCCAGCTGCCTGCCCACAGACAACTCAGTCAAAGCCTCTCTGAGTTACTCCTGGCAAACGGCCCCGGGGTACATCTGTGAGCCGCCACTGGGTGTGCGCATATCCAACCACGGAAGCAGCAGCAAAAACTGAGTCTTCTTACCCCACAGCTGCAGAACTCTGGCCACCACAGTGGTGCCTTTCCAGAGCGCAGGCCTCCTGAGCCCCACCACCCCAACAGACAGCTCCTGGGTGCCTCCGTGAGCCCCCGCTGGGCATACATCATTTCAACCAAGGGCACAAGGCAACAAAAATCGGGACATCTCCTTCCCTCCCCGGCTGCTGACCTCTGGACACCACAGTTGCGCCTTTTCAGTACGCAGGCCTCCTGAGCCCGCTGCCCCTGTAGGCGGCTCCTGGGTGCCTCCTTGAGCCCCGGCTGGGCATGCTCATATTCAAACAAGGGTGCACAGCCCCAGCAGTAGAAATTTGGACTTACCCCTTCCTGGCTGCCTACCCACAGACACCACAGTCATGTGGTTTCAGCATGCAAGTCCCCTGCAGCCACCACCCCAGCAGGCGACTCCCGGGTGCCTCTGTGAGCTGCCACTAGGCACACTCTTATCCAACCAAATGCTCAAGGCCCCAGCAGCAGAAACTCAGACTTCCTCCTCAGCTGCTGACCTCCAATCACTGCAGTCGCACCGATCCAGTGTGCAAGCCCCCTGAGTCCACTGCCCCGGCAGGCAGCCCCTGGGTGCTTCTCTGAGCTGCCGCAAGGCACAACCCTGGCCACTGGCATCCAGTCCCCGCAGTAGGAACACTCCAGCACAAGGGCCCCCTGAGCCCACTGCCCCAGCAGAAAGCTCCTGGGCACCTCTGCTAGCAGCCATTGGGCGTGCATATCCAATCAAGGGCACACATACCCCCGAAGAAGAAACTGTGACTTCTCCCTCCACAAGGCCAGTGGCACACCACAATCACTCCAATCCAACATGTGGGCCCCACAAGCACACACCCCTTGCAGACAGCTCCTAGGCCCCTCTGTGTGCTGCCACCAGGCATGTGCCTCTCCAACCAAGGGAGCACGGCTCCCTCAGTAGGATCCACGACATCCCCCTCCCGGCTACCTGCCTCTGGACAACCTGGTGAGTTACTCAGGACTTGCCTCCCTGGACAAGGTCACATTGTTTCAGCCACAGACCTTGAGATTCCCACACCCCCAGTGCTGGATCCTGAACCGCTTCGTGATTCAGAGAGGGACATCACTTTGGCCAGAGTTCCACTGCCTCAACCACAGACTATGAGACACCTGCTTGGTTTCATTGATCTTTTGTATTTTTATCAATGAAAACAAGAGCTAGTTCTTTGAAAGGATAAACAAGATTGATGAACCTCTCGCCAGGCTCACCAAGAAACAAAGAGAGAGGACCAAAATAAACAAAATCAGAAATGAAAGAGGTGAAGTAACAACTGAGCCCACAGATATACAAAAGATTGCAAAAAAAAACTATGAACAACTCTACTCCAACAAATTGGACAACCTTGATGAAATGGACACTTTCCTAGAAAAATACAAGTGTCCAAAACTTAATCAGGAAGAATAAAAAAACCTGAATAAAAAACCTCCCCACTTAATCAGGAAGAATAAAAAAAACCTCCCCACTTGCACAGGCTCCAGGCCCTTGTAGTGAGTTTCAGAGTGACACTAATCTAGCAAGAATCACACCACACTGGCCAAAGTCACAGTATCTGGGCCTCAGGCCCTGAGACTCCTTCTTCCCAGGCCATGGACTCTGGGAACCCACAGTGGGCACATACCAGTGAGACCTCAAACAACCTTTTCCACAAGAGCTGGAACCACAATCACATCCAAAACAGCTTGCACAACAAAGCTGAGGGTGAGTCACATTGCCAACCTGTGACGAGACTTCATCCACGAATAAGAAACTAACATTTAAGATCCAACTATGAAAGAAACCAAGATGGCGGCATAGGTTAAACACCTAACCTGCAGCCGGGCACAACAATTTCAAAAATACAACTAGAGGTCAGAACGGACATCGTCCAGAACCACAGGAGAGCTGGCGGACTGAAATACCCACAGCTGGGGGGAAGGAGAAGGCCACGGGGACAGTCGGGGAAGCCGTAAAAACCTGAGGTATGGAGAAACGGGCGGAGACACGAGCACACGCGCCTGCGGGGAGGATGGAACCGGAGAGGAGGGGGCGGCTGATGACCTGGCCGGAGTTCACTGGCAGGAAGGAGATAAAGGCTCCGGAGTGCGCTGAGCACCGGCTCCGATTGCACTGAACCCCATTCCGGGCGAAACCCTGGGAAACTCACTCACTTTCGCAACTCCGCCGCCCCCGCAGGCCACCCGGCCCGGGACGCTGGGGACGCCGCCGCAGCGGCGGCGCCCGGAGCCCGGCGGCCTCCCAGCACCCGTCCCCGCCGCGCAGCCCCCGCGCGCCTGGTGCCGCGGGCCGCGCGCCCCACACACCGGACGGAGGCCCGGGCGCCCTCTCCGTGCACCTCCCGGCGGCGCTAGACTTCAGTAGAATTGACTGAATTCAAGGGATTAAGAAGTATAAATTGGGGGGACGCCGCGGCGGCGACGTCCGGAACGCGGCGATGGCGGTGCCTGGAGCTCGGCGGCCGCCCAGCGCCCGTCCCAGCCGCGCGACCCTCGCGCGCCTGGTTCCGCGGGACGCGCGCACCGCGCACCGGACGGAAGCCCGGGCGCCCTCTCCGTGCACCTCCCTGCGGCGCTAGACTTCAGTAGAGTTGACTGAATTCAAGGGATTAAGAAGTATAAATTGGGGGGACGCCACGGCGGCGACGTCCGGAACGCGGCGATGGCGGTGCCTGGAGCTCGGCGGCCGCCCAGCGCCCGTCCCAGCCGCGTGGCCCTCGCGCGCCTGGTTCCGCGGGACGCGCGCACCGCGCACTGGATGGAGGCCCGGGCGCCCTTTCCGTGCACCTCCCAGCGGCGCTAGACTTCAGTAGAGTTGACTGAAATGAAGGGATTAAGAGGTACAGATTGGGAAGTATGAAAAAGATGGTGGCGGAGGTTAGGGGCTGTTCTGTTGCCTCGCACCCAGCGAAATCGGAGGGGATGAGGTGTGGAGGTGCGTGGGTCTGGCTGGTGGCGGGGGAGAGGGGCTTTTGTTCCAAACCTAGGGGAGATTGGCTCTCCATCACCCTGAAACCCATCTTCTGGCGAACCCCGGGAGACCCAGATGCCTGCGGGGAGAGGCGGGACTCTTGCGGAGGTGCGCCCAGCAATCAGTGTTTGCTGCGCTGGAGTGCGGAACGAGGGGACTTAGATACGTGGAAGGCAGAAGGACCAGACTCACAGCCATCTTGGCTCGCCGCACCATGGCCTGTGGGCGCCCTGAGACCCCGCCCCGCCCTGGGACCCGCCCCGCATGTTTTGAAGACCTGCCCCGCAAATCTTGCAGGCACACCTGCGCCCCAAGCAACGGCTTATGCATGTGGGTGGCCTGCCCTCTGGCAGCGGACCAGATGATCTGCTGTTCTAGTCGGACTGCTCCAGGGCCACTCAGACAGGAGGAAGAAACTACAGTTTTTGCTGTAATCCTTGCTGAGTGCCTAAGGCAGTAGCTGATCTACACCCCATTGGAGACCCAGAAACGAGGGCATCTGGTGGTCTGTGGGAGATGACACCAGATTTCAACCACGTGCATAAGGGACACATTCAACGGGAATATTCAGTGAGCGCCAAAGCTTTGCTGCACCAAGACCCGGCCCATAAACATGTCTCCTGCACAGCAACTCTTCCTTTATAGACAAAGAGAGCCCCCGCAGTGACACCAACAACAATTAAGACTTAACTATACAAAGGAGGACCAAGATGGAGGCATAGGGCGGAAGCCTGATTGTTGCCTACCACAACAACTTTGAGACTACGACAAGAGAGCAGAGCAGACACCATCCAAGACCACCATAGGGCTGGCTGAGTAGATGCTCTACAACTAGAATAAAAGAGGGGTATGTGGGATGATGCTGATGCCGGTGACCCAAAGACCACACTTTAAGAACTACGGCTCAGGCGACACAAAAGAACTAAGGCTCAGGCGATACAACAGCGGCCTGGAACGTGCTCGGCGCAGATCCCCCGGCGGTCTCCGGCTGAGGGGACGGCTCCACTGGCAGCCAAGCACGGACAGACGAACCCCTATGAGACATGGGGTGGGAGACTCCGCGCTTGCTGACCTCTGAGTCTGTCAAGAATCTCAACGCCCCGGAAGAGGCCAGGTGCGCATGCTCGGCGACCAGCCACCGATGCAGACCCAAGGGCCGACGCAGCGACGCCAGACTGGCCCACCGCCATGCACCGGGTGCACCGGAGCTTCGCCGAGCCGCCGCCCGACGAGTTCTGCAGCAGCCATACTGGAGCTCTGGAAGGATGGCCAGGGGAATTGCTGAGGGGGGATTGACCGGCAGGAATTGGGATCGGGAAGACGGGGCCCCGCTGAGACCCGGGTGCGGGCGGGGTTGCGCGCCTCTGGGCTCGGGTGTGGTCACACGCCTCTGGGTATAAGTGAGGCCTCACGTCCCTGGGTCTAGGTGAGGCCACATGCCCCTGGGTCCAGGTGAGGCCAGACTCCGGGTCCGGGTGAGGCCAAGTGCCCCTGGATCCGGATGACGCTGGATCCCGTGCCCGGGCGAGGCCAAGCGCCCCTGGGTCTGGGAGAGCCCACACACCCCTGGGTCCAGGCGAGACCATGTGTCCCTGGATCCGGGTGAGGCCGCGTGCACCTAGGCCCGGGTGAGCCCAAGTGGCCCTGGGTCTGGGAGAGGCTAAGCGTCCCTGGGTCCGGGTGAGACCATGTGTCCCTGGATCTGGGTGAGGCCTCGTGCACCTAGGCCCGGGTGAGCCCAAGTGGCCCTGGGTCTGGGGGAGGCCAAGCGCCCCTGGGTCCGGGTGAGACCATGTGTCCCTGGATCTGGGTGAGGCCTCGTGCACCTAGGCCCGGGTGAGCCCAAGTGGCCCTAGGTCTGGGGGAGGCCAAGCGCCCCTAGGTCCGGGTGAGACCATGCGTCCCTGGATCCGGATGAGGCCTCGTGCACCTAGGCCCGGGTGAGCCCAAGTGGCCCTGGGTCTGGGAGAGGCCACGCGTCCCTGGGTCCGGGTGAGACCATGTGTCCCTGGATCTGGGTGAGGCCTCGTGCACCTAGGCCCGGGTGAGCCCAAGTGGCCCTGGGTCTGGGAGTGGCCAAACGTTCCTGGGTCTGGGTGAGACCGTGTGTCCCTGGATCCGGGTGAGGCCTCGTGCACCTAGGCCCGGGTGAGCCCAAGTGGCCCTGGGTCGGGGAGAGGCCAAGCGTCCCTGGGTCCGGGTGAGACCATGCGTCCCTGGATCCGGGTGAGGCCTCGTGCACCTAGGCCCGGGTGAGCCCAAGTGGCCCTGGGTCGGGGAGAGGCCAAGCGTCCCTGGGTCCGGGTGAGACCATGCGTCCCTGGATCCGGATGAGGCCTCGTGCACCTAGGCCCGGGTGAGCCCAAGTGGCCCTGGGTCTGGGAGAGGCCAAGCGTCCCTGGGTCCGGGTGAGACCATGTGTCCCTGGATCCGGATGAGGCCTCGTGCACCTAGGCCCGGGTGAGGCCACGTGCCCCTGGGTCTGGGAGTGGCTAAGCGTCCCTGGGTCCGGGTGAGACCATGTGTCCCTGGATCTGGGTGAGGCCTCGTGCACCTAGGCCCGGGTGAGCCCAAGTGGCCCTGGGTCTGGGAGTGGCCAAACGTTCCTGGGTCTGGGTGAGACCGTGTGTCCCTGGATCCGGGTGAGGCCGCGTGCACCTAGGCCCGGGTGAGCCCAAGTGGCCCTGGGTCGGGGAGAGGCCAAGCGTCCCTGGGTCCGGGTGAGACCATGCATCCCTGGATCCGGATGAGGCCTCGTGCACCTAGGCCCGGGTGAGCCCACGTGGCCCTGGGTCTGGGAGAGGCCAAGCGTCCCTGGGTCCGGGTGAGACCATGTGTCCCTGGATCCGGATGAGGCCTCGTGCACCTAGGCCCGGGTGAGGCCACGTGCCCCTGGGTCTGGGAGAGGCTAAGCGTCCCTGGGTCCGGGTGAGACCATGTGTCCCTGGATCTGGGTGAGGCCTCGTGCACCTAGGCCCGGGTGAGCCCAAGTGGCCCTGGGTCTGGGAGAGGCCAAGCGTCCCTGGGTCCGGGTGAGACCATGTGTCCCTGGATCCGGGTGAGGCCTCGTGCACCTAGGCCCGGGTGAGCCCAAGTGGCCCTGGGTCTGGGAGAGGCCAAGCATCCCTGGGTCCGGGTGAGACCATGTGTCCCAGGATCCGGGTGAGGCCTCGTGCACCTAGGCCCGGGTGAGCCCAAGTGGCCCTGGGTCTGGGAGAGGCCAAGCATCCCTGGGTCCGGGTGAGACCAGGTGTCCCAGGATCCGGGTGAGGCCTCGTGCACCTAGGCCCGGGTGAGCCCAAGTGGCCCTGGGTCTGGGAGAGGCCAAGCGTCCCTGGGTCCGGGTGAGACCATGTGTCCCTGGATCCGGATGAGGCCTCGTGCACCTAGGCCCGGGTGAGGCCACGTGCCCCTGGGTCTGGGAGAGGCCAAGCGTCCCTGGGTACGGGTGAAGCCAGATCCTGGGTCCGGGTGAGGCCGTGCGCCCCTGGATCCATCCGGGTGAGGCTGGGTCCCAGGCCCGGGTGAGACCACGCGCCCCTTGGGTATGGGTGAGGCCACGTGCCCCTTAGTCCGGGTGACGCCGTGCCCCTGGGTTCGGCCGAGACCAAACCAGAGGGAGTCGGACCTCCATTACCACCATTTGTCCACCATCCAGAGCTGAGGGGTCAGTGCTGACATGTACACATAAGGAACTACTGGACATCGAAATTGGGTCTCAAAAGAACTGTTGGTCCAGGGGGAAGCTCGCTACAGATTGATTCATTTGCCTGTCAGCATAAATATTATTGCTCGTCTCACATTCAGTTCTTATTAGTATATATCTAGTGACATATGATCTCGTTCATCTAGAGGAAATAATGAACAACATAGACTGAGGAACAAGAACAGAACCAGAAGCAAGGAGGCATCGATCGGACTATCGGGCCTCAGAGGGAGGATAGGGGTGGGTAGGGGGAGGGTGGGGGAGGGGGAGAGTTCAACCAAAGGACCTGTATGCATGCATATAAGCCTATCCAACGGTTAAGTTCAACAGGGGATTGGGGCATGCGTGGGGAGAGGGGTGGGATGGGAATGGGGGGATGAGGACAAATATGTGACACCTTAATCAATAAAGAAATTAAAAAAAAAAAAAAAAAGATCCAACTACATCAAGAGAACCCAAATAGCTCAAGTAGGGTACTCCTCTAGTTCACCAAGTCCAGGAGACCTGAGAGATTACACCAGTAGCACCACCCCCAAAAGAACCTGGGTAGCAAAGCAGTTGGATCTAGGACACAGAAACAATTAAAACGTTACAGTAAAACATGGGGAGACAAAAAACAATCCCCAAAGGAAAGAAAAAGTGGAATCACCAGAAAGGGAGTTAAATGAACTGGAGGCAAGTAAAATGTCAGAGAAAAAATTCAGTGTAATGGTTATAAGGATGCTCAAATGACTGGATGACAAATGCACACAACTCAATGAGAATTATAAGGAGCTGAATGAGAATGTTACCATCATGAAAAGGAATCAAGAGGAAATGAAGAATGACATAGCTTCAATAAAGAACAAAATGGAAGGCTTAAACAGTAGACTAGAAGAGGCTGAGAACCACATCAGTGAATGAGAATACAAGGTAGGAAAAAACACACAAACACAGCAGCAACTGGAAAGAAAACTTAAAAAGTAAGAGGAGAGCCTAAGGGAGCTTTGGGACAACACAAAACGAAACAACATCCACATAATAGGAGTACCAGAAAGAGAGGAAATGGAGCAAGAAATAGAAAACCTGTTTGAAGAAATAATGACAGAAAACTTCCTGGATATTGGCAAGAAAAAAACTACACAAGTCCAAGAAGCACATAGAGGCCCAAACAAGATGAACCCAAAAAGACCAACACAAAGACACATCATAAATAAATTGGCAAATATCAATGACAAAGTAAGAATCTTAAAGGCTGCCAGAGAGAGAGAGAAAATTACTCTACTCCAACAAATTGGACAACTTTGATGAAATGGACACATTCTTAGAAAAATACAAGTGTCCAAAACTTAATCAGGAAGAATAAAAAAACCTGAATAGGCTGATAACTACTGATGAAATTGAAACAGTAATCAAAAAAGCTTCCAGCAAACAAAAGTCCTGGAACAGATGGCTTAACAGGGGAATTTTACCAAACATTCAAAGAAGAACTAAAACCAATCCTTCCCAGACTATTCCAAAAAATTCAAGAGGAAGGCACACTTCCAAGCTCTTTCTATGAAGCCACAATACCCTAATCCCCAAATCAGATAAAGACACCACAAAGAAAGAGAATTACAGGTCAATATCCCTGATTAACATAGATGCTAAAATCCTCAACAAAATTCTAGCAAATCAAATCCAGCATTACATTAGAAAGATCATACACCATGACCAAGTGGTATTTATTCCAGGGATTCAAGGCTGGTACAATATCCACAAATCAATAAAGATGATACATCACATAAACAAATTAAAAGACAAAAATCACATAATCATATCAATTGATGCAGAAAAGGTATTTGGCAAAGTCCAACACCCTTTTCTGATAAAAACACTCAGCAAAGTGGGAATAGAAGGATCATACCTCAACATAATAAAAGCCTTATATGACAAACCAACAGCCAACATTGTACTCAATGGGCAAAAACTAAAACCATTTCCCCTAAAAGCAGGAACAAGACAGGGATGCCCACTTTCACCACTCCTGTTCAACATAGTACTGGAAGTGCTAGCCACAGCAATCAGACAAGAAGAAGAAATAAATGGAATCCAAATTGGAAAAGAAATAAAATTGTCATTATTTGCATATGGCATGATACTATACATATAAAACCCTGAAGACTCCATCAAAAAACTATTAGACTTTATAAATGAATTCAGCAATGTATCAGGATACAAAATTAATGCCAAGAAATCTATGACATTTTTATACACCAATAGTGAATTTACAGAAAGAGAGATTAAAAAAACAATCACATTTACCATTGCACAAAAGAAATTAAGATACCTAGGAATAAACTTAACTAAGGAGGTAAAAGACCTCTACTCAAAAAGCTACAGGATGTTGAAAAAGAAATAGAGGAAGACATAAACAGATGGAAGAACATACCGTGTTCATCGATTGGTAGAGTCAACATCATTAAAATGTTCATACTACCTAAAGCAATCTATAGATTCAATGAACTCCCCATTAAAATACCAACAACATATTTCACAGACCTAGAACAAACTCTCCAAAAATTCATCTGAAATAAGAAAAGTCCCTGAATAGCTGCAGCAATCCTGAGAAAGACCAACAAAGTAGGAGGGATCTCAATACCAGATATCAAGTTGTATTACAAAGCCACTGCTGGATGCTAAGTACAGTAGTTCGCATAATAAATGCGAGAAGTTCATCAGAAGGCTGATCGACACCTTCAGCAGGGCTGAAGATCTGCATATTATTACCTGCTGCCAAACAGCTGAGAGCAATTCCCCTAACCTGATAATCCTTTATTGTTTACCAAACCTTACCTTTGATATGTATATCTTCTTTGCTAAAGGAAAAAATGTGTGAATAAAATGCTGTGGGTGTGGACATTCGGAGAGCTGAGTCACTAGAGCTAAGTTTCTGTCTGGTTCCCCCAAAATGCCCTCCAAATTTATATTTCATATCTAGTCTTTATCCATTTATGCACAGCCCTTCTCCAGATTCCTGAAACCTTGCTGCGAAAATACTGCAGCAAGCCACTGTTCTCAAAACTGCCTGGTACTGGCCCCAAAACAGACATATAGACCAATGGAATAGAATAGAGAACCCATAAATCAACCCAAACCACTATGCTCAATTAATATTTGACAAAGAAGGCAAGAGCATACAATGGAGTCAAGACAGTCTCTTCAATAAATGGTGTTGGGAAAATTAGACAGAAACATGCAAAAAAAAATGAAACTAGACCACCAACTTACACTATACACAAAAATAAACTCAAAATGGATAAAGGACTTAAACATAAGACGGGAAACCATAAAAATATTAGAGGAACCCACAGGCAGCAAAATCTCAGATATATGCTGAAGCCATATCTTCACTGATACAGCTCCTAGGGCAATGGAAACTAAAGAGAAAATAAACAAATGGGACTACATCAAAATAAAATGCTTCTGCACAGCAAAAGAAACCATCAACAAAACAACAAGAAAGCCCACTGCATGGGAGAACATATTTGCCAATGGTATCTCCGATAAGTGTTTAATCTCCAACATTTACAGGGAACTCATACAACTTAACAAAAGGAAGATAAACAACCCAATAAAAAAAATGGGCAATGGACCTAAATAGAAACTTTTCAAAAGAAGACATAAGGAAGGCCAAGAGACATATGAAAACATGCTCAAAGTCACTAATCATCTGAGAGATGCAAATCAAAACAACAATGATGTACCATCTCACACCTCTCAGAATGTCTATCATCAACAAATCAACAAATGACAAGTGCTGGCGAGGATGCAGAGAAAAGGGAACCCTCATTCACTGCTGGTGGGAATGCAAACTGGTGCGGCCACTGTGGAGAACAGTATGGAGTTTCCTCAAAAAACTAAAAATGGAACTACCATTTGACCCAGTAATCCCACTCCTAGGAATATATCCCAAGAAACTAGAAACACCAATCAGAAAGGATATATGCATCATTATGTTCATAGTGGCACAATTTACAATAGCTAAGATTTGGAATCAGCCTAAGTGCCCATCAGCAGATGAGTGGATTAGAAAACTGTGGTACATCTACACAATGGAATACTACACTGCTGCAAAAAGGAAGGAACTCCTACCATTTGCAGCAGCATGGATGGAGCTGGAGAGCATTATGCTAAGCGAAATAAGTTAGTCAGAGAAAGATAAATATCACATGATCTCACTCATTTGTGGATTATAATGATCAGCATAAACTGATGAACAAAAACAGATCCAGAGACAGAGAAGCATCAATCAGAAGCTCAAACCTCAGAGGGAATGTAGGGGAGGGTGGGGTTAAGGGGGAGAGATCAAAGAAAGGACTTGTATGCATGCATATAAGCATAACCATTGGATGGAGACACCAGGGATTGAGGGCATGAATGGGTGTGGGGTGGGGGTGGGGGGGCAATGGGGGAATAAGGACACATGTAATACCTTAATCAATAAAGGGAAAAAAAACCTTCTGTCTTGATTTCTGACAATTACTTAGCTATTATTTTATATTATTTTAAAAATCTGTGTCAAATATATCTTTAAGTTACCTAAATACTATAAACATTGGCAAGTGATATTAACATATAATTAAACACATCAAAAGATGGTCAACCTCACTCACAATTTAAAACAACAGTGAGATACTGTCTTTCATCTGTCAAATTGGCAAAATCAGAAAAGTTTGATGATACACTGTGTTTGAATGAGTGTAAGAAAACGGGCCCTCCGCCTGTGGGAATATAAATTGGTCTTTTTTTAATGGAGGGAAACTCAGAATCAACCATCAAGATTACACATGCTTCTGTCCTTTGACCCATCATTTCTATTTTTAGGAATAGGTACTGTAGATAGATACATGCACAAAACTACAAAAATAAAAAGATATTAATTGCAACTGTAATAGAAAACTAAGTCAATGCTGATATAGCCAAACAATGAAATGTTATGAAGCTGTTAAAGTAAACCGGGAAGCTCTCCAAATGCTGCTACGGCAATCAGAGTCAAGACTTATTCAGAAGTACTGGTAGGAGGAAAAAATGTTTTATTACATAGCATGTTACCATTAGGGAAAAAACAATAATTATAATTATCTCTGTATTTATTACTATGCTTGTGTTTATATGCTGTATATAGCTAGCATATTTCTAGAAGTTCTCATTTTTTAAAAAACTGCTAATACAAGTAGGAATTGCTTCTGAATAAGTAAAGTAAGTGTCCAGGAAATAGGGCAAACAGGTAGATTAGACAGTATATATGCCTTTTTCCACCTTTTGAATTTTATGTTTCTGTATTATCTACTTAAAAACGTTCAATGGTCAACTATATATCTCATAGTATTTGTGTAATACTATTTGTTTTTAAAGCTCTATCATTGCCGTAACACTAAATTATATTTATTATTTTGATATTTTTATTGATTTCAGAGAGGGAGACAGAGATAGAAACATCAATGATGAGAGTCATTGATCGGCTGCCTCCTGCATGCCCCCTACTGGGGAATGAAAGAGGCTGGTGCTCTAACCACTAAGCAAAACTGGCTAGGGCTTATTTTGATTTTTTAAATAAAGTTTTAAAATTGTGTTAAAGGATATTGATAATACATGCACACATCATCTCTATAATAAAGAGCCAGGGTGTAACCACCGATCACAACAAAGGCTGACCATCCAGAAGTCGGCGCTGGGTTGCCTGAGTGAGGAAGATGCGTAGCAGTGGGGGTGCGTAGCCCAGTGCAGGGAACCAAAGCCTGAGCGTGAGGCGGGGATGGGAAGCTTCCGCACTGGAGAGGGGCTGCAGTAAACTGACCGAATACATATGAAAAGGGAGAAAACGAGACTGAATTCTCTGTTGCTTAATTGGAATCGAAGGTATCAATGTAACCTCATAAATTTTAATATCTGTAGATATATGTAGACATCAATGCAGTTGTAAATGTATATTATGCATGTATGCATGTGTATGTGTACATATATTCCCTACCTCTAACCACTGACAGGGCCTTGCAGCAGTGACCACCCTCAGTCTCATCCCCGTCTCCAGTAACAACGAGCACTCCAAGCACCCAGCAGACCAGGGCTCAGACGTCTGTTTCCCCTCAAAAAGGGGGAAGGACTCCTTGAAGAAATGACTGATTTCAAGCATAGGATCCACAAAGTACAAGATGGGACTGGGCATCTTGTGCACCCAAATAAGGAAGTGGTCCAGAATAATAAGTGTCAAGGTCCTAAAATTCAATGATAAACTGATGGTTATTTCAGACTGAGATGAAAATGACCTGGCGACTAACTGTAACTCGTGTTTCTGAACTAGATCCATTGGCGACAAAGGACATATTGGGACAAATGAAGAAACTTGATTGAGGTCTGTCAACTTGATGTGGATTTGACGATAGTAATGTAGGAATGGTGATTTCCTGGTGTTTATGGCTATCCTGTGATTATATAGGAGAATAACTGTGTTTGTAAAGAATATACTTCCAAGTATTTGCAAGTGATGAGTATCAGGTCAACTACTTACTGGTTTAGGGGAAAAAGTACTTGTAACTTTTCTGTAAATCTAAGATTATTTTAAAAAAATTAGAAAGTGTTTGTGTGTATTTTAATACTTATCTCTTTCATGACTCAACTATCAGTTTCTCAGTGAAGTCTTCCATGACAATCCTGTTAAAACTTCAACCTTAGCTCAGCACTCCCTATTCCTCTATCCTGACTTATTTTGTTCATAGGGCTTATCCTCACATATAATACAATCTATATAATTTTGTATTTGTTTTTTTATCTGTGTCCCTACTCACGTCCATCCCCACTACTAGCATGTAAGTCCCTTGAAGGCAAGGCTCTGTTTCGGTCACTGTTGTAGCCATGTCTAGAACAGAGCCTGGTATATAGGGGGTATTTAATATTCATCAGGTTACTGAATGCAGTTGGTGGTTCAGGGACAGAGTCTGTTTTTGCTCTGTAAATTGGTGGCTCTTTTGGTCTTCAAAAACCAGAAGGCATTTTGTTCCACTAAGTTTTGGTCTAAGTGTGTTAAATAAGATAGGGGGCTAAGGATCCTTAAAACTCAACTAACGCCCTCATTCCAACTTCTAATTTTAAAAATTCCAAAAGTAAGTGTTCTAGTATGAGTAGATATGAACAAAGCAATAAAAGAGATCTCACAAGTTTGTAATAAAATAGATTGCCATATCTCACATGTTTACATGTGGTTCATTTAAAAGTCATGCATAGTATTTTGTACATGAATGGATAAATTGATAAAGAAAATGTGGCATAATCTGACACTGAACACCAGGACTAGAGGGCAATAATTCAAGGATTAAGGAAACAATTACATAAGCAAAGTGCCTGTTGGCATCTAGGACAGCATGAGGCTAACATTTTGAGAATCTCCACCTTAGGTTTGAGAGTGCAGATCTAGATTAAAGCAATAAACCCCAAAGTGTACATGATTATGGAATAGAGACAGGACAAGAGAAGAACAAAAAATAAAATAAAATGAAGAAAATGTGGTACATACATACAGTGTAATATTTTGAGCCTTAAAAAAGAAGGAATCCTGCAATATGTGACAACATGGAGGAACTTTGAAGACATTATGCTAAGTGAAAGTAAGCCAGTCACATGCTGTGTGATTCCACTTATGTGAGGTGCCTAAAATTATCAAACTTACAGAAGCAGAGAGCAGAGCAGTGAATGCCAGGGGCAGGAGGCAGGGGAAAGGGGGAGTTGCCAAACAATGTGTATAAAGTTTAAGTTATGCAACATTAATAAATTCTAGAGATCTGCTGTACAACATTGTGTTTATGGTCAACATTATGGTATTGTACACTTAAAAATCTGTAAAAAGGGTAAATCTCATGTTAAGTTTTACCCACAATGACATAAAAATGAAAATGTTAAAAATGCATACATATCTTGCTTTTATTCAGATTTTACCACATAATTGTTGAGATATATATATACTACTTCCTGAATATAATTATTTCTTAATATGCCACACACCACTCTTAATTAAATCAAAATATTGCCTTTGTAATATTTATGACTTTACCTTGTATTGAAAATGACTGTTGAATATATTTTTGTCATAAAATTAGACCATTATGCATATTTTAGCCTATTTTGACTAAAGTTGTTCTAAAAAGTATAATTTAATTACAAATTAACATCAATAATTTATGGGGAGCATTTGAGATCTTGCTCCCCAGCATATGTCATCAGTTTGGCTCAAATAAACTCATAAAAATTCGCTATAGGTTTGGACATTTCTTCTGTCAACATTTACTTGGCATAGTCGACAGGACTCTGAAGAAGCCCACCCAAGACCACCCTGTGGACCCAGCCCCGATGCTAGGTACAAGCAAGGGCCCATCAGCTCAGCTCCTGCTCCACATCCGGTGACTTGGGTGAGTCTCTCTCAGAATCCCAGGCCTCCTTGCTTTAAATAACAGGCCATGACTTTATTTGAGCTGTTCTTAGATAGAAAATCCTCCAGGTGGATAAGGGTTGAGATAATCCAGGAGGAAATAAATGGGTTGCTGCTTTTAATTTTGGCTTTTAATTGGATTGCTTACTGAGAGTCTGAAGAAAATCTTTGCTGGTTAAATGAGAGACTGAACTCTCATTAGTTCCAAAAGAGAAAGGACACTTGCTTCCCCGACCCGAATAGCCAATGCGGTGAAGAGAGCCGTTCAGATTCCAGAATTTGGAGTTGGAGTTGTGGAGATGGGTGCTGGGAGTCGTCCAGTATGGTAATGAAGCAGATCCCAGAGAAGCCAGCAGGAACTCCAGGGAGAAGGGCAGGGTGCCCCGAAATGGGTGCACCCCAAGAGTGGGGCCTGTGCCTTGGAAAGTGTCATGGTTGTGTCAGCGTCTGGTAAGAAAAGAGAAGAATGTTTGTGGGCTGTGGCCAGTGTGGTTTGGTGATTGGAGCGTCATCCCCTACCCCAATTTTAGCATGCACACTTAGTAAAAGCTGGCTCTAAAGTTTGTCTCTCAATGCTTCCAAAACAGGATTTGGATATGGATATTTATGTAAATGGATCAACCTGTGATGTCATTTAGGTGTCAACCCAATTCTTTGAGGAATTAAAAATGGCTCTCTTTATTTTAAAAGTTGGGAGTTCATTTGGAACGTGACATAAATTTTAAATGCTTCCAGGGCAAAATTTGGATTCGATTGTTCTTTTATAAACTAGTGAGTTTTTCTCATGGCTAAAGGGTCTCTGTGTTTTGTCTGTCTGTGCATGTCTATATATGTACAGGGATGAGCAAAATTAGCTTTACAGTTGTTCATATGGAAAATAATACAATAATTAATTAACAATAATATAAGAATAAACTGTTTCAGGTACTCACAACTGTAAACCTACTTTTGCCACCCCTTTATGGTTGTAAATATAAGATAATTTTTTTACCACCAAATGGTATTCTTAAAATTAACTTAAAGACAAGTGCTTGTGAGGATTGGATATTCTAAAATTCTCAGAAATGTAAAAACTAATTAAAATGCTTTTCAAGTTCACATTGTCTAAGATTAATCCTCAGTAAATAAAAGTTAGCTTAAGTTTGTTGGTTTAAGTAAAACAGACCTGTCTTTATTTTGCCTGGGTTTTACCAAGTAAATCCATGTTAATAATTGACTTTTATGTCTATGAAAAAATGTTTCTAGAGGTTATAAAATGTCTTTATAAAATACCCAAGCTAAAGAATGCTAATTGATTACTTCTTAGTTTTCATTAGACTGAGGTTTAAAGGGTGAAAACCTCAATATATGTAGGAAAAATTTTGTGGTGTTTCAGAATGGTTCCTGAGACCCCTTGAAAGATTTGAAACTGCATGGGAAGCATGGTAAAATAAGTGACGAAGCCTTGCAGGGTACATTGTGTAGGTAAACAATGGTTGGAAATTAAACAAATAGGGTTATGGGAAACCCAAGATGGCCCCTTGGTTCTTTCCCACTCCCTGGCGCCCCATTTTCGGTTTTTGCATTCCTTCGTGCATCACAGTGCATTTAAGCTGGACTTAGATGAAGGAACTTATGAGCTGACATTATTGAAAGAAGAAATCTTACACTATTGTCAAGGTTTGATAGAGTCACTTCAAGAAAATGCCAAGTTGTAAACGATCTCCCAGGAGACAAAGGCTGTAAAGATTATTGACTGCCACCTGGATATTTTTTTTTTTTTTTGAACGAACATCAAATAAAAGACACTCTCCAACCTCATTGGAAGGTACTTTATCAGATGCTTAAAAAAAGCTGCAGTACTGTTACACTGCAGATCATTTGAGAACTTACTCCCTAGCGTATATCAGCAGTTTGGCTCAAATAAAATCTTATAAAAAATTAAAAAATAATAATAGTTTATAGACACTTAAAAATTTTATTGGTGAGTAGATAAGTATTTTTAATCCATTATCTCAAATATTTGGGACATTTCAAAATATCCACATTTGCCTTCTACCATATAACTCTAACAAAATGGAGATTTGACTTTGTTTCTTATGTCCTAGAAATATACTTCTTTGTTTAGAAATAGGGCTTTTTGTTGTTGCATCAAATATCTACAAGGCAAGTCTGAAACCAGGGCAATGCCATAGTTTCTTACATGACACAATATTGTTTCCCAGTAGTGACTAGTGTACACTTTTTTGCTTTGGGTGTGTGTTTCATTTGTGGTTTTAGAAATACTCACTGAGTAGCTGATAATGATAATCACCACAGTTGCACATGGTAGCTGAAGAACAATTTTTATTATGTAATTCATATAACTATTGAATATGTAAGTCTAGATAGAACATCAGTTAATTCTTTATATTACTATCCAGATTTAAATGTTGCTTTAACAGTCAGGATAAATTGCAGTATAAATAATGGCAATGCAATTTTAAGTATTTTGTAAAATCTTATGGGATACCAATAATTTATCATATAAAAACCCATTACAGCACTTGAAGATGACATGTAAAATTCATGATTCCTTATCAAATCTAAGTATTGCTTTAAGAGTTCTATTAAAAATATAGATATTATATGGACACATATGTAATACCTTAATCAATAAAAAAATCAATTAAAAATATAGATATTATTGCTGCAGCAGAGTGAAGCTTTGCCCCATTCAAATTAATTTTAAAAACTATCAAAAAGTTTCAATGAATCACAAAATGTCTAATTTGACAAACTGTCAACATATATTAAATGAAAATATTGATCATAACTATTTTTCTAAAATGAAAACAAGAAAAACAATTATTACAGAGTAAGTATATAATAACTTATTAATTGCATTTATTTTTATACTACCCAAACATCACTGGTCTATTAACAGAAGGCCAGACATGCCAACCATAATTAAAATTAGTCATCCTTTACATTTTCTGAGTTGGAGTTATGTAAAAACAACAGCTCTTCACACTTCTATTTTTGTCATTGTAAATGTAATTTTTCAATGTAGGAGGATAATGCATATAGTTATTTAACAATGTTAGCTTAATTTTTAACATGTAAATATTTAAGAATATAGTATATAAGCTTCCACAAATGCAAGGGCTGAATTATTAAAAGTTGTTACATAAATGTCTAAAGCAGGTACTGTTTTATTCTCAAGAAACTAAGAATTTATGTCTTATTTACCTGCCCCATTTATAGTTTATCAGCAGATAGAGTTTGTGATGCTGAAGAGATGACCATTGAAGACTGCAAAACAAAGCAAAAATATAGCAATCCTATATATAAAAGCGTAATATGCAAATCGACTGAATATAAATCCTATATATAAAAGCGTAATATGCAAATCGAATGAATGGTCAGCAGGGGGTGAGGCCAACAGCAGGTGGTGCCAGGCCAGCCAAGGCGTGTGCCAGCAGGCAGAGGTAGGAGACAGCGATGGGGTAGAGGGGACGGTGGCAACCAGTGGCAAGGCAATGGGGGCCAGTACCATCCCCTGATTGCCCACTCAATCACCTCCTGCAAAGGGAGGCCACAGGCGGTGGCGGCGGTGGGGAGATTCGGAGTGGGGCTGGCCGCTTGCTGTCCCCAGATCGGCCCGGCTGGGTCGCCTCCTATAGAGGGAGGCCACCGGCAGCAGTGGCACAATGGGGGGCGGGGCTGGCTGCTTGCTACCCACACCATCCCCTGATTGGCCTGCCAGTCACCTCCCGCAGAGGGAGGCCAGACTGCAGCTTAGACATACCTTGGACATAGTACAAGCCATCAGTTGGACATACTTTGAGGGCTCCCAGACTGTGAGAGGGTGCAGGCCAGGCTGAGGGACCCCCCGCTCTCGAGTGCATGAATTTTTGTGCACCGGGCCTCTAGTAGGGATAATAATAAAAATTGGTTACTCGTTGTTATTGACTTCTGTATTGTCTTATTTCCTGTCCTTCTGAAACAGTATATTTCTTGGAGCTTTATTATAATCTAACTAGAAGCCCAATGCACGAAATTTGTGCAAGGGCCTTAGCCCCTACTACTGCCGCAGCCACCTCTACCTCAGCCCCCGCCCACCGCTGCCATGACCAGGGGCCTCTGCTGCCTCTGCCGTGGCCCCTGCCTGCTGCAGCTTTGTCCGGAAGGAAGGACGTCCAGTCTAATTAGCATATTACACTTTTACTATTATAGATAGACATAACTATAGATACTAATAGATTTATTAGCTACATTATATCATATTAGGCCTTATTATTATGTCACTGTTAAAAAAGACTAACAGAACTACTAGAGAATAATAGATTTATTGTAGCATATCTATTCTGTCAATATTTATATATTGACAATGCTTAGTCCTATTAAATATTTTAAATAAGTTGGTGGTTGAGATGACAGCTTTGATGTCTAGGTGCTTTTGTGACTCCCTGGTTTTTAAAGTATACCAACATTTCTAAATGTGAATTATTCTAGACACTTACATAATAAAAACATATTTGAGACAGACTTTATTATTTAAACTAGTGGCCCAGTGCACGAATTCATGCACATTGAAATGAAATTAATTAGAAGAAATATTTTAATATCACTATTCGCCCTTTCTCTATAATAGAAGTGTCAACCATATTCATGATCGACAATGACAGATTGAAACACACGCATGCAATTGGCGCCAGCAAGAGTTTTATATGTATCGTGCATGCACGACTCAACTTAGCCTTTTATAGATATAGAATAAACTTGCTTAATTAGACCTGCTTTCTGATTTAACTTAACTTTTTCCAACCCAGTGAAGCACTTCAACTTCCTCTTTCAGGTAATTGTCAGCAACACAGCAATAAATATCAACATGAAGCAGATTATTATTGTAAATCACGCAGGGAGAACAAGGGGTAAAATATTTAACTGCAGCAGTGTGTGACTATATTCTGCACAGTGAGAAAACCTGAAGTCATTTTCAAGGTCCACCATTTCTTACTTCTTTTCAGTCAGGTCAAGTTTCTAAGCTTTCTAAATCTCCGTTTTCTGGCTAATGAAAAGAAAATAGGATTCCACCCAGTCTCCTATCTACCTATTCCAAGACTTCTGTGAGGATCAAATGAGATGAGGCACGGAAAAATGCTTCACAGACATTTGGTTAAAGTGTAAAATGTTTCCACCTGGCTATAATATAAAGCAAGTCGTGTTCCTGGACTGAAGAAACTGCAAGGAGGCTAGTCGCTAGGGAGAGGAAGCTGGGTGTTGCTATGTGATGTAATTACCTGGACAAACACTTAGCATATTAGACTTTTATATATATATATTTATATATAAATATATATATTATTATATATTTATATATATATTTTATATATTTTTTATATATATATAGATATATTATATTTTATATATTTTTTTATATTATATATATATATATATACATTTTTATACTACTTTATTGCCCCATCTCTTTCTTCCCCAGAGTCCTCCTTCTATATCAAGTAAATTTTCTAAGGTTTCCTTGCAATATATGTATTGCCTATTTTGAGGACTTTCCTGTAGGTGAATTATAACTTCTCAATACAAGCAATTTCCATACAGGGTGTATTATCAGCAAGATGAGTTTCCACTGGAGGTGAGGGGATGTGGGGAGAATGGAGACAGGAAGCTGGAGAGTATGTTTAGGGGAAAATCTAAAGAAAAGGAGAGACCTAGCAGTTGATGGGGAACTTGGGAAAGAGGGAAGATAGCTGTGATCTGAAGAAATTTAGGGAAAGAAGAGAGATGTGTAAAGGGTGTTTTATGGTTTTCAAGATGATTTGCTACTTAAACTCATTCCCCTTCACTTTATAATCTTTGTTTTTTTACAGACAACTGTTTAGTTTTTATTTCATAATCATAAACTCAACTCTGCAATCCATCTAGACTGGGAAAGGGTAAGGAAATTATGGAACCCAATGAACTGTGGCAAGAGCACAAAGATTATAGAACATCCCAAGCGAATCAGGGTGAAGGGGTGCTCTCCTGAGCTACAGAAGGAATGGTCTGGTGGTTAAGATAAAACACAAGTCAAATTTATTAGAGTTGTCCACAGTCAGCAGTGGTGATCTTCTTGCTGGTCTTGCCATTCCTGGACCCAGAGCGCTCCATGGCTGTCACAATACCCATGCCTTCTTTCACCTGGCCGAACACCACATGCTTGCCATCCAACCACTCAGTCTTGGCAGCGCCGATGAGAAACTGGGAAGCATTTGTGTTAGGCCCAGCATTTGCCATGGACAGGATGCCAGGATCTGTATGTTTCAGGGTGAAGTTCGCATCCTCCAATTTCTGCCCATAGATGGACTTGCCGCCTGTGCCATTATGGTGTGTGAAGTCACCACCTGGCACATAAATCCCGGAATAATGCTGTGAAAGCGGGAACCTTTATAACCAAATCCTTTCTCCCCAGCGCTCAGAGCACGGAAGTTGTCTGCTGTCTTTGGAACTTGGTCTGCAAACAGCTCGAAGGAGACGCGGCCCAAGGGCTCGCCATCGATGGCGATGGAGAAGAACACGGTGGGGTTCACCGTGGCTGGTCACGGGCGGCTTCGGGGCGGCGGCGTCTGCAAAGCCCACTTTATAGTCTTAAAGTGAGTTTGACATGTAGGTTATAGTCTTTTCTGGTATCACTGGAAATAAGCATTATCTAGTAAGGTAAAAAAAAAAAAAAAAGTTCAACTACTTACTATTTGAAATCATCTTTATATACAAGTTATCCACGGAAATGGGTGGAGAAAACAGAGGGCTTAGGACCACGCCCTGGGAAGCTGCTACTTTGAAACTGCTACCTTGAAGTCAGGCAGTGAAAGGGCAATACAAGGGGATAAGGCAATAGAGGGAGAGAAGGAGCAGCAATGCGGTATTCTGGGAATCAAGAAAAGAGTGTTGGAGCCAAGAGTGCTTGTGCAGCTGAGAGGTAGAAGGCAGAAGACTGGCCCTGGGGTCTGGCTACATGACAAGAACATTTTTGGAGGCCTGATGGGAATGAAAGCCAGATATAAGTTGGTTGAAGAGAAACTTGGAGGTAAAAAATGACAACCATCTGTGTAGCAAAGCCTTTTGAGGAGGTTTTCAGGGAAGGAGGGCAAAGAAAATGTGGCTACTGGAAGGAAGCCTGTGGGAACAAGGGGAACTCTGTGTTAGCCACAAGGGGTGCAAAGCAGGAGAAGGTGGGTGCAAATTCAGGAGGGACTATGTTGACACTGGTAGAAAGAGCATTTCTAAAATATGTTTTTTATTGATTTTTAGAGTGAGAGGAAGGGAGAGGGATAAAGAGATAAAAAACATCAATGAGAAAGAAACGTCATCTATCGGCTGCCTCCTGCAGGCCCCCTACTGGGGATCTAGCCCATACCAGGGCATGTGGCTGGACCAGGAATCAAGCAATGATTTCTTTTTTTATTTGTTTTGTTTTTTATCAATCCTCACCCGAGGATATTTTACCATTGATTTTTTAGAGAGAGTGGAAGGGAGAGGGAGAAACAGAGAGAAACATCAATGTGAGAGAGACACATCGACTGGTTGCCTCCTGCATGCATCCCAACTAGGGCCAGGGAACCTGCAACCGAGGTATGTGCCCTTGACCAGAATCAAACCCGGGACACTTCAGTCTGTGGGCCGATGCTCTGTCCACTGAGCCAAACCCTCTAGGGCTCAAGCAGCGATCTTTTGGTTCCTGGGTAGACACTCAACCATTGAACCACACCAGCCGGGCAGAAAGAGCATTTTTAAAACTTCATTTTTATTGACTCTATTACAAATGTCCCCATCCCCCCTTCTTTGCCCACCTCCCTCCAGCCCCCCATCTTTTCCCTTGGTCATCACCACCCTGTTATCTGTGTCTATGGGTTATGGTTAATCCCTTCACCTTCTTTCATCCAGTCCCTCCCACCCCTCCCATCCCCCTCCTCTCTGACAGCTGTCAGTCTGTTCCAAGAGTGTGTTCTCATGAAATAAGATAATCAGCTGAGATGAGTGCATGGAGGTGGGTTAGGTTACTGATTCTCAAACTTAGCTGCAGGTTGGAGAATTTTAAATAGCACTCACACTTAAATCCCACCCTCAGATTCTGATCTAACTGGTATGGTGTGAAGCCAGGGCATTCTGAGTTTCCAACCCTCTGCAGGTGATGCTAATAGCAAATTTTGAGAATAACCAGGTAAGGATTTCAGAGGCTAGATAAGGTATAAGGTCTCAGCTACTTGCATAGGTCCAGATTATGTGCTATGTGGAGAACAAAAGAAATATAAGTCATTGCTTGATTTTGAGGAGCCTAAAAATCTGTAAGCTATTTGGAAATCTAAATCTATTCAGGAAATATAAAAATAATTTAGGAGCATTAGCAAGTTTAAGCATATTAATGAAAGCAGGGTACAAGCCACATTTGATTATGCAGAATAAGGGATCAATTATAAAGATGATGGTTTAGAAAAAAGCTCATTAAAAGAGAGTATTAAGCTACATTTTGAAGATGTGAAGGGCAGAAACTGAAAGATGTTTGAAGGACATTTCAGATAAGAATAGCAACATGAACAAAAAATAGGTGATCAAGAAAAATATGGGGAAAGCACATATTTCTAGGTAACTGAAGGACAGGATGGGAGAGAATTTTCACTACATACCTCTTTTTTAACCTTTAAAACACTGAAACATGTTAAAGTTTAACCTTTTTCAAAATAAATAATAATTTTAATGGGAAAAGATCAATCTGGATTGAAAAACAATTAAAAATAGTGAAAGTGAGGACAAGGAAATATGGAAAAGCTAGTCGACAAAGGTATTGGGAGTGCTAACAATATCCACAACAATATAATGTTTTCTCTGTCATTTCATCGGAAGATACAGAATAATAACTCCATAAGGTCCCACATCACTTTGTGAAATGAGGTTTAGCAGGCATGCAGTGAAAAGCCATTGTGGAGCTGTGTATTTGTTGAGCTGATCTAATCCTTGTCCTGATGGAAATATGGAGAGTCAGATGAAACGTGTTTCTTATTGCTGTTTATTAGGAGGCAGGGGGACTCTTTTTGTTTGTTTTTAAAGTACTTTATGGCTCTTAAGTCATCACTTACTTTGAAGAGATATTCATGTTCTTTCATGTGGCTTTTTTTTTCTGAAAAGAGGGTAAAGGAAAAGGTTATTTTTATAATTACATTGAAAGAACAACTTTTCATTAATGCAGGATGCTTACGTGCCTTAAATGATTTAGGGGAAAACTGCGTTGAAGGGCATAAGAAGCATAACAACCTGAGTATTGACTGCAAATTGAAATTATAAATGACTGAAAACAATCTAAGTCAGTTAATACTGCCTGTTGCTCCTCAGAATGATACTAAATTTACCTATAAGTCTTTAAAATACATTTTTATTGATTTCAGAGAGGAAGGGAGAGAGATAGAAAGATAAAACATCAATGATAAGAGAGAATCATTGATTGGCTGCCTTCTGCAAGCCCCCTACTGGGGATCCAGCCTGCAACCTGAACATGTGCCCTGATAGGGAATCGAACCCTGATCTCCTAGAACATAGGTCGACACTCAGCCACGCAGGTCGGGCACCTATAAGTTTCTGAAGAAGTGGAGCTTGCTAGGTGAAATTAAAATAAACACACACAAAAATCATGATTATTAACGACTAGAGGCCTGATGCACAGATTCATGCACTGGTGGGGTCCCTCGGTCTGGTCTGCAGGGATCTGGCCAAAATCGACTCTCTGACATCCCCCGAGGGGTCCCAGATTGTGAGAGGGAAGTTCTCAGGTGATGCACCTCGGAGTTGGGCTCCCTCCTCTCTGGTTCCCGGTGGGTCAAGAACAACCACTGCCAAGTCACTGCAGCTCGGCAGCTCCTGCGTTGAGCATCTGCCCGTTGGTGGTCAGTGTGCATCATAGCTACCAGCCGGTCGGCTGGTTGGCTGGTAGCTTAGGCTTTTATAGATATAGATATAGATATAGATAGATAGATAGATAGGACATAAAATAATAAAACTGAGGCAATTATCTGTATTACGAAATTATTATTTCTTTACTCTGGTATATTTTAATGGAGAAGTTTGGCATGTTTAACTTATTTTTAAAAATCAATTTAGATAATTTTTCACTTTTGTAAAGTGAAAATAATCATATTAAATATTGCCAGTATTCATCCTTCATGCTAATAATGTTTATCTTGATATGATGCTTTAGAGTAGAAAAAGCATCTTGCGTAGTAGCTCATGCAGTCTTTACAATAGTCCTGTTACCATTCCCATGTTGCCCAAGAGAAATGTAATATTCCCAGAGGTTGATTTGACCAATGACTCTTAGCTGGGAAGTATCAATATCAAATGCATGTTGTCTGAATTCAATTTTCCTCTTTTTCCCCACTAATGCTTAATTGTTCCTTACCATTTGTGGCCCACATTAGTACCCTGTGAACTCATACAAGTCCCTGCATGTTATTTTAGTATAACCAAAGCAAAACCAAGTTAACAACAGGAACATTTATACAGATAAACATATCTGTTAGAGACAGTTAAACACAACCGGAAACAATAAAGTCCCCTTTACATGCTGAAACCACAGTGGCTGAGAAGCCAGCCCTGCTCATTCAAATCAGAAAACAAACAAACAAAAAACAGCATTTTAAGGGCAAACTATGATGCAAAGCATAGTTTTGCCTCCAAACAATGGGCAAACTGCATAACTACAAAGCAAAGTTTTCGATTTATTTCCTCTCCTACATGAAGATGCCATTTATAATAGTTTCTTCACCATTAAGAAACTTTTTTTCAACTTCTCCTGAATTTTTCAAAAGGTAATATTCAATTTCATCAATTGTCAGTATTTTGACATATTTTTTATCTATCCTGAATCTTTTAAAAATTCTTTTTTGTTGTTAGAACATTTTAAAACAAATTCCAGGAAAATCATTTTTTCCCCTAAATATTTTAGTGTTCATCTTTAAAAGTAATAAAATAGCTTGACAATGCGTCTCAGTGGTTGAGCATCCAGAGATTGCCGGGTTCAATTCCCAGCCAGGGCACATGCCCAGGTGTGGGCTCGATCCCCAGTGTGGGCCATGCAGGGGGCAGCTGATCAATGATTCTCTCTCATCGTTGGTGTTCTCTCTCTCTCTCTCTCTCTCTCTCTCTCTCTCTCTCTCACCTTTCCTTCCTCTCTGAAATCAATAAAAATATTTTCAAACAATAAAGAGGAAGGAATAAACATACAGTGGAGAAAAGAAAGCTTCTTCAATAAATGGTGCTGGGAAAATTGGAAAACCACATGCAAAAGACTGAAACTAGACTACTGTTTGTCCCCATATATAAAAATTAATTCAAGATGAATCAAAGACCTAAATAGAAGACCTGAAACAATAAATTACAAATCTCAATACAGTAAGTCATTCTATAATGAACTGGGGAAAACTCCTTATAGCAGTAATCGTACCTAACAAGATGACTCTCAGATGTACTGTTAGCTGCATTAGTTAGCTTTCACTAGGTTATTCAGTGCTAACAAACAATTCCAACCCTACACACACAGCACCACGCACAAAAAAGAAACTGGGAGACTCTAAGGGGATGGAAAAGCCTCTAGATTATCCTCTGAGATATTTTCATCCAATTGAGTCACAGTTACCTACACAGGTTGTCTCAGTAGGTGTGGTGGTCATATCTTTTCATATAGTTTTTGCCTCGGGGCTGAGTCTGTGGAGGGATGTGAGCATATGTTGTATGATTTTAGATTCTTGTCTTTTTATTGTGGTGCCTCCCTTTCCTCTTCAGGATGAAGGTAGTATTTGGAATCCCTCTAATACGAAGAATGCTGCATGGAATTTCAAACTTACAGAATTTAGCCACCAGGCTCTGTTGTAACACTGGGCATAAGCAATTTATATAATGACCAAGAGTGTTGATAAAATCAGATGTAGTCACAGAATCTATGGCAATATCATCTTTGATAAACACAAGAGAGCAGTAAAGATAAAAAATAGATTGCTATTTCTTACTCAGAGCTGGCAATACACATGTGGAAACGTTCTCAACATCACCTTGTTAGCTGTTAGGATTACAGGAAGTTTTCTAGTTTGATCCGAAATCGTTATGCCTAGTGAGACACTACACTTTGCTGCCCTGGGTCTTTTTCTTTGCCTGCTCCTCAGCTTTCAGTTGTATTCACTCTTTTCCTTAGAATTCTCATCTATGGTGCTATTAAACCAGGGGGCCATTAGGCTGAGGTGGCTGCAATGCTGTGGGCCTATGGAAGCAAGCCAAAATTTAAGGTTACAAAAGCAAAACCACAGGACAACCAATGACAAACAGCTAACTAGGCTTTAAGCTTATAGCCAATCAAATAATGTCCTTGCTTTGCTTCCACACCATTCTATGCAATAAAAGCATAATATGCAAATCGACCAAACAGCAGAACGACAGGTCGCTATGATGCGCACTGACCACCACGGGGGCAGATGCTCAATGCAGGAGCTGCCCCCTGGTGGTCAGTGCACTCCCACAGGGGGAGCGCCACTCAGCCAGAAGCCCGGCTGATGGCTGGTGAGTGCAGCCTCGGTTATGGGAGCCTCTCCCACCTCCGCTGCAGGTGGGTGGTAAGGAGCAAGGGGTCTGGGACTGAGAGAACCCCAGACTGCAAGAGGGATGTCTGACTGCCAGCAGGTGGACATCCCCCGAGGGGTCCCAGACTGTGAGAGGGTACAGGCCTGGCTGAGGGACCCCCACCCAGTGCATAAGCGTGTATAAGTCTCTTGCCCAGCTCCCATCAGCAGAGCACTCCAGTTTGGCACTGCCTGATTGGGATCAGTGTTTATTCTAAGAAACTCTTAAAATTTTTATTATCCCTCAGTTCTTCTAATTCTGACATCATCCTTTACCTTTGTTAGGAATACTCCTTCAGATATATCTTTGAAACACTTTCCTTTCATAAACTCCTGACCTTATTGCCAATGTACCTATTAGAAAATTCCACTTGGATTTTTATAATGTCAACTTACAGTGCATATCTCATAACTTTCCTGACTTACCGCTTCCTCTTTCTTCTCCCCCATCCATCCACATTTACCCTCTTGGTTTCCCTATTTCTATAGATACCATGTTATACCCCAGATCATGGATGTAAAAAAAACTGGGTATTTTCTTTGATGCAATCTTTCACTTACCCATGTCCACCCCCTATGCCTTCCTAAATGTCATACCCAGTCAATTACCAGATATCAATTATTCTTCCTTCAAGATGTTTTATATCCTTCTCTTGGTTTCATCATTACACTGGTTTCAGGCTTTATACCCAAATGACATACACCATTTTTACCAGCCTTCCAAATTTTCCCTATTGTGATTTGCATCATACCTGATGCTATATTAGTATCCTAAAATTGAGGATCACTGTATTTTCCCCTTCTCAGATATATTAGTTGGTTTTTTAGTCCCTCAGGGTAAAGTCTGCTATCTTTCTCCAAGTATTTAGGGTATTAATTTACTGTGATGGTTAAGATTGGGTTCAGCTGCAAGTGACAGATAATCCAAAATAAAAGTGGCTCAAACAAAACAGATGTAAAAGTTCAGAGAGATCTAGGGTAGGTTTGATATTCTATAGTATCAAAGATGCTTGATCCTTCTATCTTGTTAGTCCTTTGTGTGTGGCCTACATTCCCAATGTCATTTCTTGTCAGCAAGTACCTGCCACTGCTGCTTATATCATTTAGTCAAAACTTAACTCCATGGCTAAATGTACTTATATTCTGACTAGAGGCCTGGTGCACAAAATTCGTGCATGGGGGGATGTGTCCCTCAGCCCAGCTTGCACCCTCCCCAATCTGGGACCCCTCGAGGGATGTCTGACTGCCTGTTTAGGCCTGATCCTACCCACCAGGATCGGGCCTAAATGGGCAGTCTGACATCCCTCTCATAATCCAGGACTGCTGGCTCCCAACTGCTCGCCTGCCTGCCTTCCTGATTGACTCTAACTGCTTCTGCCTGCCAGCCTGATCACCCCCTAACCACTCCCCTGCCAGCCTGAATGATGCCTAACTGCTCCCCCTGCCAGCCAGATTGCCCCTAACTGCCCTCCCCTGCAGCCCTGGTCACCCCTAACTGCCCTCCCCTGCCAGCCTCATTGCCCCTAACTGCTCTCCCCTGCTGGTCTGGTTCCCCCCCCCCAACTTCCCTCCCCTACAGGCCTAGTTCCCCCCAACTGCCCTCGCCTGCAGGCGTGGGTCCCCCCAACTGCCCTCCCCTGCAGGCCTGGGTCCCCCCAACTGCCCTCCCCTTCAGGCCTGGTCACCCCTAACTGCCCTGTCCTGCAGGCCTGGTCCCCCTCAACTGCCCTCCCCTGCAGGCCTGGGATCCCCCCAACTGCCCTCCCTTGCAGGCCTGGTCCCTCCCAACTTCCCTCCCCTGTTGGCCTGATTGCCCACAACTGCCCTCCCTTGCAGGCCTGGTCCCTCCCCTGCTGGCCATCTTGTGGCAGCCATCTTGTGTCTACATGGGGGCAGGATCTTTGATCACATGGGGGCAGCCATCTTGTGTGTTGGAGTGACAGTCAATTTGCATATTACTCTTTTATTAGATAGGATAGAGGCCTTGTGCACGGGTGGGGGCTGGCTGGTTTGCCCTGAAGGGTGTCCTGGATCAGGGTGGGGGTTCCCTTGGGGTGTGGAGCAGCCTGGGCGATGGGCCTGTGGTGGTTTGCAGGCCAGCCACGCTCCCCAGCAACCCAAGCGGAGGCCCTGGTATCTGGGATTTATTTATCTTCTATAATTGAAACTTTGTAGCCTTGAGCGAAGGCCAGGGCAGGCCAGGGTGGGCGGGAAGCTTGGCTTCCTCCATCGCCGGGGGCAACCCAAGCCTCCTGCACGCTCCAGCTCCATGGCCGCAGCCATCTTGTTTGGGTTAATTTGCATAGTCACTCCTGATTGGCTGGCGGGTGTGGCTTGTGGGCATAGCGGAGGTACGGTCAATTTGCATGTTTCTCTATTATTATATAGGATGACCAAGTGTCCCACTAAAAATTAGAAGTTCTATTACTGAGGGAATGGGAAAATAGACTTAGGACTATAACCAGGAATCTCTGCCACACTTACTTTCTAGCAGCATTTTCCTTAAACCAACCTGCCATTCTAGACAAACTCTCTCCTAGTCCATTTAAACATAAATTCTCCCAAAGAACTCCAACCCCCAGCTGCTTCTGTCCTTTAAACTAGAAGAACAGTATATTTGGCAGCCAATCAGGTACTTATTTTGTAACAGCCCTTATTAATATGGTCATTTTTTAAATTTATCTTTATTGTTGACAGTATTATGGAGGCTCCCCTCCTTTCCCCCATTGACTCCCTCCACCCCACTCCTGCCCCCCAATAATGTGGTATTAATGATTAAAGCATTGTTTAAATTTTATTGGTCTAATCCTCTCAGCCAGTTTGTACAAAAGTATAATGTATCACATATGTACAGTACATAATACTTGATTATGATGATAAACAACTATGTTACTGGTTTATGTACTTAATATATATTGTATCATTATTTTAGTGTGCTCTTGTTACTTATGAAAAAACTCTGCTGTCAAAGAGTATGCCCTGTTACACCAACAGCAGCCTCATACATCTCATGTTTAATCCCTCTCTTGATTACATCATTTTCTCTCATGCTTGATTTAAGCTCCTATTGTTTTGTACAGTAACATGCTGTAGCCTAGGAGCAACAGGCTGCATTGTATAGCCAAGCTATGTAGCAGGCTATATAATCCAGATTTGTGTACATGCACTCTATAATGTTTGCACAACGACAAAACCCCCAAAGGAGCATTTCTCAGAACACATCCTTGACTGTATTAAGGAACTAGTTGGGCATGACACTGAGCAATAAGAATTATATAGCTCGGGCTCTCTCTATATTATATACATAAATGCAAGTACAGGAGAAATAAGCCAAGAACATTAACATATGTTCCCCTTACCTTTTCAGAGCAGCAAAGCTCTTACAACTGCTCTGAAAAATGGAGAAACTGATACTGTCCTTTTCTTCAAAGGAAAACTCTTCAGTGTATTAAATCAATTTGGGGATTTTAGTTTGTATGTTAGATGACTTGGTCATGTTTACTTTGGGCAGGTTTCAGGCTTGCTGCTTTCATGTCAAAGGAAGACAATGTAGTAAATACGAAAAAAGTTTTAGGAACAGGATACTTTATTTTATCCCAGTATCCAATGCATAAGGTAATAGCAATTATCCATGAGTACTTATTATGTGACAAAACATGCTAGAGTGTACACTGCATAACTCTCAACAACCACATGAACATAGGTGTGACTCTTTGTGCAAAAGAAGAACTGGAAGCTCCAAAAGGTTATTAACTAAGATGACACAATAGAAAGGAAGCAGAGCAGAATTCACATCTACCTGCTTCTGAGCTCATTCCCTTAACCTCTAATCAGGGATGCAACAGTGAATTCCTTTAATCTGGCCTCATAGTAAAGAGTACATCTACATCCTACCTAATAATAGACAAATATGCAAATTGACCATACCTCCGACACACCCACAAGCCACGCCCATAAGCCATGCCCACCATCCAATCAGAGCGAGTATGCAAATTAACCCAACCAAGATGGCTACAGCCACAGAGAGCAAGGTTTCCCAGACAACAGAGGGAAACAAGCTTTCCTCGAGCCATTGCAGGCCTAAGCCTCCACTCAAGCTACAAAGTTTCAATTATAGAAGGTAAACAAATTCAAACAGAAATGGCGGCAGAACAGAGCTTGAGAGAGCAGGCCAGGGTTGCCACCGGCAACAGGGGAAGCAAAGCTTTCCACACACCCTGGCCGGGCCCACCCGCTTAAGGCAACAAAGTTTCAATTATAATCCCATCAGAAATGGCTGCCAGCCGGGGAGGGAGCCCCAGGCTTGGCTCCGCTCCAGGCTACAAAGTTTCAATTGTAGAAGGAAAATAAATTCCAGATACCAGGGCCTCCACTTGGGTTGCCAGGAGGCGTGGCCGGCCTGCAAACCACCACAGGCCCCTCGCTCAGGCCGCCCCATGCCCCAAGGGAACCCCACCCTGATCAGGAACACCCTTCAGGGCAAACCAGCTGGCTCCACCTCTGCATCAGGACTCTATCCTATCTAATAAAAGAGTAATATGCAGATTGATCATCACTGCAAGACACAATATAGCTGCCCCATGTGGTCAAAGATCCTGCCCCCATGTGGACACAAGATGGCCACCACAAGATGGCCAGCAGGAGAGGGCAGTTGGGAGGCACCTGGCCTGCAAGGGAGGGCAGTTGAGAAGGACCAGGTCTGCAAGGGAGGGCAGTTGAGAGGGACCAGGCCTGCAAGGGAGGGCAGTTGGAGGTGATCAACCCTGCAGGAGAGGGCAGTTAGGGGTGACCAGGCCAGCAGAGGAGGGAAGTTGGGGGCAAACAGGCTGGCAGCAGAGTGGTTAGGGGGTGATCAGGCTGGCAGGCAGAAGTGGTTAGGGGCAATCAGGAAGGCAGGCAGGCAAGCAGTTGGGAGCCAGAAGTCCTGGATTGTGAGAGGGATGTTCGACTGCCCGTTTAGGCCCCAGTGGGATTGGGCCTAAACGGGCAGTCGGACATCCCCCTAGGGGTCCCAGATTGGAGAGGGTACAGGCTGGGCTGAGAGACAACCCCCCTCCATGCACGAATTTCATGCACCGGGCCTCTAGTACTGTATATAAAACGTTATGACTGAATAACCGGAACTACTGGAACGATGGGTTGACCAGTCACTATGACATGCACTGACCACCAGGGGGGCAGATGCTCAACTCAGGAGCTGCCTCCTGGTGGTCAGCCTGCTCCCACAGACAACCTCCCTCCCTCTCCCACCAGGGGAGGGAATATGGGAGGTGGGCTGGCCAGGCCCCTGATTGGGGCCATGGGGTTGGGGGGATCACATTGAAATCCAGTCCAAAGTATTTAAAAGTGCTTTTTTGGCCAGCTGGCATGGCTCAGTGGTTGAGCATCAATCACTGGAGGTCATGGTTGGATTCTGGGTCAGGGCACATGCCCAGTTGCAAGCTTGATCGCTCCTCAGTGGGGGACATGCAGGAGGCAGCCAATCAATTATTCTCTCATCATTGATGTTTCTATCTCTCTCACCCTCTATCTTCCACTCTGAAATCAATAAAAATATATTTAAAAAAATGAAAGAGTACTTTTCCATAAAGTTTCTTCATGTCAGAAATATGTTAAGTGTAATACACTTATACACTATTAAGCACTACAAATGTGAAAGATTTTTAGATCACTACTATTTCCAAGCAGCTGGGGATGTACACGGGTGTTATTAATCTACTAGTTGGAAGACTAAGTAACAGGCATTATGATAGTATTGTGCATACAATACAATTTTTTAAACCCACCATTTTCAGTTGTTTACACAGACCATCTGTAACGGCGTGTGAATCATGTTAGGAGTTATCCAATGACATTTATATAACATTTGTCATGTAGCAAAATGTGTAGTATAGAAAAATGGACACGTAATAGCTTTAAGGTATCACTAAATCAACTTTAGACACCAGATTATAGGTGCAACCCACTGATGTGTAGTCTCCAGGTAAATATAGTTTATGATTTGATTAAACAAAATAATAGCACCTCACTCCAAGCCCTCCGTGCACAGACCAAAAGGTCTTTTGCATCCAGCGAGGCGACTTTGCTACACCATTTGTTCCCATGCAATGATCCCGTGGGGAGTTTCAAAAGTGGTGAGCAGGGAAGAGGTGGGAGATACCGCTGCAAAGGAAGTGGGGGTACAGGGTCCTGATCAGTGGGTAGCTGGGGACTCGCCGCGGTAAAGTAACGCAAAATCTTTACGGAGGCTGTGGTTCGCGGAGGAGGCGGGACGCATTAGCGCTGGCTGTCAAACCTAAGGGATGGATGATAGCAGGGTGGGGAGGAGGGTGCCCCGGAAGAAGGATGTTTGCCAGCGGGTCTCCGCCGGCGACGCGCTGGGGTGTGTGGGGTGGGGAACAGGAAGGAGGGCGCCTTAGACCCGGAGGCAACTTCACGCAGTCGCCAGAACCCGGCTAGGCCACCAGGGGGCGCTACTGCGTGCTCCTCCCCAAAGCCGCTCAGCGCCTCCTCCCAGGCACGTGACCACAATCGCAGGCTGTCCTCGTTCCCGCAGCGTCGCTCGCTCTGTTTCTTCCTCCCGCCGCTGTGCCCTTCTTTTCCCCGGTTCCCATCCCTCCCTTCTCCCCCCTCCTTTCCCACGTCCCAATAGCGGATCGAGCTGCGAAGCGCCCGCCCCGCCACCCTTTCCTGCGCTTGCTCATTGGCTGAAGCCTCAAGGACGCGTCCCGAGGGCGGGAGGCAGCCATTGGTGGGATGAGCAATCCGAGTTCCCGGATGAGGGAACATTCTGCAGTATAAAGGGAGCGGGGAAGGCGGGAGACAGCGCAGTTTGAATCGCGGTGCGAGGGAGTAGGCGGTGGGATCTCGCCGGGTGTCTGACTACTCCTTTCTCTGCCTTGCTCGCTTGGGCTTCAGCAGGATTCGAAATGGTAAACTTCGCAGGGGCTCTGGAAGGCCCCGCGGGTTTTTTACCGGAGCGGGGAAGACCCGTAACACACGGAGATGGGGGTGAAGTGGCGGCGGTTGGGAAGGCGCGGAGACAGTGTTTGGGAGAGCGGGGGGGAGGCGATTTGTCGGTGGCGAGCTGGCCGCCTCCGATCCCGCGGCGGGCGGCGACGGTTGAGTGGCGCGCGCAGCGCCGCTGGGGACCAGCGGGCGCGAACGGGCGGACGGAGGCGCGCGGCCGCGGCGGGCGCGCCGCGGGGGGCGTGCAGGCGGGCTCGCCCTGGCGGCGCGCGGCGGGCCGGAGACCCTGGCGGGGCGTGGGGGCGCGCTCGAGCCGGGCCGCGCCGCGCCGCGGTGGGGGAGGGGCGCGCCGCCCCAGTAATCCTATATTCTCCGTTCCTCCTTCGCTGGCGGGCGTGTGCGCGCCGTAGGCTGGCGGTAAGGCTGGGAAAGACTCCGGAAAGGCCAAGACAAAGGCGGTTTCCCGCTCGCAGAGAGCCGGCTTGCAGGTCAGTGGTGGTTCGGTGCAGTCTGGGGATCGTGGCGTCTTCTTAATCCTTTCCTTGTTGATCATCGCTTCGAGATGAGCGTGTTTCGTCTTTGCGTGGGTGATGCGGTGTCGCGACTTGTTTTGCGGATTCGACAAATATCGGGGCGGGGGGGGGGAGCGATCACGTGTGTCAATAACGGGGGGCCCGTTGCTGCACCAGCGTCCTTGCTCCTGGCTTTGGCGCGCGTTTGATTTCTATCATCTTTGATTCATACCTTTGTGCATTTGTTTTTGCTTAAAATGTTTAAGTTTCCGGTGGGCCGTATTCATCGACACCTGAAATCTAGGACGACCAGTCACGGACGTGTAGGCGCCACTGCTGCTGTGTACAGCGCAGCCATTCTGGAGTACCTCACCGCAGAGGTAAATGTGGGTGTACGCCTATAATCTGGAAATGGTTTGCGGGGGGTGGGGAGGGGGGGGAGCGGTAGGTGGCGAGAGGGAAGGAGGAAAGTGATGCAAGAAAACTCCCAGGCCCTAAACGCGGCGAGAAGCCTCTGGGAACGCTAGAGGGAGCTGGTGATCATTAAGGGATCCTACTGAGCTTGAGCTGCTCTTGGAAATAAAATTGCGTGCCCCCTTTATAGCTTATGCCATTTTGACATTCAGGTAGTGAAGGGGAGAGGAGGGAGCCAATTGCTAGATTTATGTTTATGAAGGTTTGTTCTGCTCTGGATCTTGGCCTAAAGAATAGTTGGAAGAAAATTGATTGGTCTTTGCCTTCTAGGTACTTGAATTGGCAGGAAATGCATCAAAAGACTTAAAGGTAAAGCGTATTACCCCTCGTCATTTGCAACTTGCTATTCGTGGAGATGAAGAATTGGATTCTCTCATCAAGGCTACAATTGCTGGTGGTGGTATGTGAATACTAAGATTTTACTTCAAATTCCTTTAGAGAAAATAATTCTTAGCTTTTTAAAAATTCCCATTAGTAATTTCTAATCTAAAAGAGGATCCCTGAGCAAAATTTCACTGATGTGCAGAATGGTTCCATCATGAATATCGTTGTAGGGAATAACTTAATGAGTTTTTACTTTGCATACTTGACTGTCACATTGAAAGACATCTGCCAAGTTGAACAACTGTTAAATGTGTATTAAAAACTAGAATTAATCCCTGTCCCTCTCCTAGGTGTTATTCCACACATCCACAAATCTCTGATTGGGAAGAAAGGACAACAGAAGACTGTCTAAAAGATGCCTGGATTTCATATTATCTCAGGACTCTAAATACTCTAACAGCTGTCCAGTGTTGGTGATTCCAGTGGACTGTATCTCTGTGAAAAACACAATTTTGCCTTTTTGTAATTCTATTTGAGCAAGTTGGAAGTTTAATTAGCTTTCCAACCAACCAAATTTCTGCATTCGAGTCTTAACCATATTTAAGTGTTACTGTGGCTTCAAAGAAGCTATTGATTCTGAAGTAGTGGGTTTTGATTGAGTTGACTGTTTTTAAAAAACTGTTTGGATTTTAATTGTGATGCAGAAGTTATAGTAACAAACATTTGGTTTTGTACAGACATTATTTCCACTCCGGTGGATAAGCTCAATAAAGGTCATATCCCAAACAAGTGGTGTTTTTAAATTTGCTTGATTGTAATAGAATCGCCTTCCTTTTGAATAGGTATCTCATCCATCAGTAACCTAAGCATATATCTTCTCCAGAAATTAAACTTAATTTTCTATATAAACAGCAGGCCAAACTGTAAGTTAATATTGTGTAATTAGCTATTAAAGATTTTAAAACTTTGGCAGGAACTGGAATGGGACAAGTTTTTTAGGCTCTTTGTCCATCTCAGTTTGCATGTTGGCCAAACTTGCTGTATGTGACAGCACTGCACTGGTGCAGTATTGCTGTGGTGGACTTGGGGAGGAGGAGGGCAGGTAGGCAAATCCTGTATTTAGCTACCTCCACAAAAGGAACTCTCAATTTAGACTTCAGATAATGTTTTTTGTGCTGCACTGTATAGAAAGCTGAATTATTCGATACTTGGTAACATCTTTGGGGAATACTATTACATTTTACAGAAGAGAATCAGGAGTTATTTGGAAGTCTTGTCTGAATTTTGGTATTTACAACAAGGGTAACAATAGCTTGAGTGAACATTGTAAAAATGGTTATTTTGTGATTAGGTTGAGTGGGTTATTTTGACCTTTGGTTTCTGGCAAGTTGTCTTAACCTTTTAAAATTTGGGTCATGACTTTCCCAAACAATAAGTTGGCCCCCTCCCCCGGAGAACAACATTTCGCCGGCAATGTCATGAAAACGAGATTGGGAGGAAACCCAAGTACTTTTCCTCTGTGAAGGTAATACATTCCCATAAAGCTGCTTCCTCCTGTTTGGGGCATAAAAAAATTCGGGTTAAGACCAGAATAATTGCAAACAGTTGGCTTTGAACCTCATTGGTACCCTAAGAGACAACCGAATGGGATCTGGGTCAGGGGGAATGGTGTGTCGCTACAATAAGGCAGGTAAAACAAGCCCTGGAGTTAGGTTCCAACCCTGCTCGGCTGTGCTCTCCACCTGCTCCGGAAGCGCTGCGTCAGGGCCTGACAGCCGGTCGTCACCTGACCGAACCCTCCTGAGGCTGCGGGCCCGGAGGCGGGGCCCTCGACCTGGGAATTTTCTTGAAAACCATCCCCACCTCCCGTCCGTCCACCCCGCCGCCTTGCCGGCGGGCTGCGGCCAGCGGGGGAGGTCAGGGCGCGCGGCGCGGCCCATGCGGCGCCGTCCCAGCCTCGGCGGCCGCCTTCGCCCCCTCGGGGTGCTCGGCTTGGAGCTTGTGGGCGCCGCGCGCAGACCGCCGAGGGGGCTCGGCCGCCCAGGTGCGGCGGCCGGGAGCGGAGGCTCGCGCCCGAGCTGCCCGCGGGGGGCGGGGAGGCCGCCGGGAGGAGGCGGGGCTGCGAGCCCGCCAGTGCGCCCGGGCCGCCGCCGTCTGCGCTCCGCCCCGCACGCCCCCACCCGGCCGGCCTCGCCTCCTCGGCCGCCGCGGCGGCTTCCGCCCCGGTCAGCGCTCCCGGAGGAAACGGAAGAAGGCGCAGGCGAGCCATGGAGGGAAACCGGGACGAGGCGGAGAAATGTGTCGAGATCGCCCGGGAGGCCCTGAACGCCGGCGACCGCGAGAAGGCCCAGCGTTTCCTGCAGAAGGCCGAGAAGCTGTACCCGCTGCCCTCGGCCCGCGGTGAGGCCCTCGGCGCCCTCCCCTCCCCTCCCCTCCCCTCCGGCGGCCCCGACCGCGCCAGCCCGCCCTGCCCCCAGCCTCGCCCGCACGGGCCCCGCGTCCGCCCGACCCTCCGGGGGACACCGGGAGGAGCATCCCGACACCCCTCCCGCCGGGGCCCCAACCGCCCCGGGCTGGGCACTGGCTTGGGATGGGCTGCCGAGACTCCCCTGCACCAGCGGCCTGCGAGGTGCCCGCTCTCAGCTGACAGGCGAGAGTTGCCGGTTCCCTGGTCCGTTTTCGGAGATGTCTGGCTGCCATTCTACCAGGAGAATGTCCCTGGGAGACTGTCTGGTCCCGACCCAGCCTTACCAGACTGGGCTTCATTTCTAGGTGTGGGTTGTGCGGCCCTCTCCCTCCCCATCCTCACCCCAAAGAAGGCCTAGGCCCCCAGTGAAGTGCAAGGAACTGGGAACTCTAGTCGCTAGTGTACAAGTCTCAGGTTCCAGCATCTCTGGGTAAAACATTGTTTCCAAAGCAAACATTTTCGAACACCTGAGATGACATTGCTTTTCCCTGGGAGGGAGTTACTTTAGGCGAGAGGAGCACAAATTTGACAAGAAGGATACAGCGTCAGTAATGATTTGCAAAATAGTATTTGATTTGCTAACACCATAATTATCCACAGATTAGGCGGATCTCTAAGGAACAGAGTACTGGACTCTTAGTTGAATTCACCCTGTTCATGTCCTAGGCTTTACAGTACTAATAATAGCAATGTTTATTGAGCACGTACAAAGTGCCAGACCATGTGCCTAGTGTTTTATATGAATTACTTCATTTATTCCTCAGAACAAGCCCATGTAGAGGTACAGGATTCATTTGAACAGGTTTACCCATATGGAAACAGACTGTCTTTTTGATGGATGGATGGGTGGATGGATGAATGAATAAATGAATGAATGAGAATATCTACACAAGGCTAGGTAGTAATTAGTAGCAAAGTCAGACTAGTACTTGTGCTTTCTAGCTCCAAAAGGCCTTTAACCACTACACTATAGTGCCTTGCGATCGATACTAATAAAAAGGTAATATGCAAATTGGTCACGATGCCCTCACAGTAACAACCGAAAAGCAGGCTGAGTGGGGCGACCAGGCCAGCAGGGGGCATCTGGGGGTGACCAGGCCGGCAGGGGGGGGGGGGCAGTTGGGGGCAACCCGGTCGGCAGTGGGGGGGGCAGTTGGGGGCAACCAGGCAAGTAGGGGGGGCAGTTAGGGGCGATCAGGCTGGCAGGCAGAGGCAGTTAGGGGTGATCAGGCTGGCAGAGGGGGCAGTTCGAGGCGATCAGGCAGGGAGGCAGGTGAGCACTTAGGAGCCAGTGGGCCCAGATTGTGAGAGGGATGTCCCAGGGATCGGGCCGAAAGCGGCAGTCGGACATCCCCCGAGGGGTCCCAGATTGGAGAGGGTCCAGGCTGGGCTGTAGGGAACCCCCCCCCCCCCGTGCATGAATTTCATGCACCGGGCCTCTAGTCCTATCTAATAAAGAGGGAATATGCTAATTGACCATCACTCCATCACAAAGATAGCTGCACCCACAGCTGAGGCCAAGTTCCCATAAGAAGCTTTAACAAGCAATCAGCAGGGACCTGAGGCTATGCCCTCCTCCGCCCCCATAGGGCTTCACAGGGGACCTCAGGCTGTGTCCCCCACCCAGCAGGGCTTGACAGGGGACCTCAAGGTGCACTTCCTGTCCTGGTGCTGGGCTAGGGGACCACCTCAGGCTGCTCTCCCCACCCCATCACCAGGCCTGGGGACCTCAGGCCGCGCCCCCCACCAGGTGGGACTTGACAGGGGACTTCAGGCCACACCCCTCACCCAGCAGGGCTTGACAGATGACTTCAGGCTGCGCCTCTCCCCCCACCCAGCAGGGCTTGACAGGGGACCTCAAGGTGCGCTTCCTGTCCTGGTGCTGGGCTAGGAGCCCTCAGGCCGCTTCCCCCCGCCCCCCCAGCGCCAGGCCGGGTGACCTCAGGCCGCACTCCCCACCTGGTGGGGCTTGACAGGGGACTTCAGGCCGTGCCCCCCACCCAGCAGGGCTTGACGGGGGACCTCAAGGTGTATCCCCAGTGCTGGGTCGGGGGAACTCAGGCCACGCCCCCACCCAGCAGGGCTTGATGGGGGACCTGATGCTGCTCCCCCCTCCCGGTGCTGGGTTGGGGGACCTGAGGCTGCGCCCTCCTGCCTGGCGGGGCTTGACAGGGGATCTCAGGCCATGCCCCCCACCCAGCGGGGCTTGACAGGGGACCTCAGGCTGTGTCCCCCACCTGGCGGGGCTTGATGGAGGACCTCAAGGCACACCCCCTGCCCCAGTCTGGGCTGGGGGACCTCAGGCCACGCCCCCGTCCTGGCACCGGGCCAGGGGACCTAAGGCTACGTCCCCTGCCCAGCAGGGCTTGACAAGAGTGGGACTGGCCGGGTCTGGATGTAGCCCAATGGGGGGGGGGGGAAGGCCAGGTCTGGGTCTCACGTGATTTTGAGGTGCATGTGTGTGGGCGGGGACTTGACTCTGGGTCCCGTGGTGTGCCCCAGACTCTGATAGGAGGAATGTTTTCATATACATTTTACTAAATTTCTTTCATTTCTATTATAGATAAAGGGCAAATAGCAATATTAAATTATTTCCTCTAATTAATCCCCTTTTAATGTGCATGAATTTCATGCACCGGATCACTAGTCTATATATATAAAAGCCTAATATGCAAATTGTCCCCTTGGGAGTTCACTCGCTTGCTATGATGTGTGCTGACCACCAGGGGGCAGCGTGGAACGAAGGAAGGCCCCAGCTGGCAGCCCAAAGGCCCAGATCGGCCCTGATCACCCGGCAGGCCTAGGGACCCATGCATGAATTTCGTGCACCGGGCCTCTAGTAGGATAATATTTCACTGGAGACTTAGGTATTTCCAGGTTAAGAAGAAAATTGATAATGAGTATATGGAGTTCTCTTAATTTGTTTCTACATTGTTGAAGCATTTGTATTCTTTGTTTCTCTCTGTCCTTTCATTATATCACTATTGAATACTATAACAGAGAGGATAGGAAAGGGAAGTGAAAGAAAAGAGTTAATCTATTTTTTTAATTTGGCAAAAAACACTTAATATTTACCTTTTTAACCATTTTTCAGTGTGCAGTTTAGCAGTGTTAACCATTTTCACCTTGTGGTGCAACAAATCTCCAGAACTTTCCATCTTACAGAACTGAAACTCTATACCAATTAAACAGCTTTCCATTTTCCCTTCCCACCATCCTCTGGCAACCACCATTCTATTTTCTTTTAAAATTTGACCACTTTAGATACTTTATACAAGTGGAATTATATATAGCAATTCCTCACTTAATATAGCCCATATGTTCTGCAATTTTAACCAAAAAGATGTATAATGATAGCAAATTTGCACACAGGCTAATTAATATAAACAAAAATTAAGTTCCTGCCCTGGCTGGTGTGGCTCAGTTGGTTGGATGTAGTCCAGTGCACCTAAAGGTTCCTGGTTCCATTCCCGGTCAGGGCACATGCCAGGTTTCAGGCTTGATCTCAGTAGAAGATGTTTGAGAGGCAGCTGATTGATGTTTCTCTCTCACATCGATGTTTCTCTCCCTCTCCCTCTTTCTCTAAAAAAAAAAAAAAATCTTTAAAAAAAGTTAAGTTCCTATGGCATCTCATCAACCTTATAACAAAATGAAGTTGAGCAAAACAATGTTATTCGAGGACATGTCTTTTTTTAACTGGCTTATTTAACTTAGCATGATGTCCTTCAGGTTCATCTATGCTGTAGCATGTAGTAGGATTTCCTTTTTAAAAGTTGCACAATATTCCATTGCGTGTGTATACCACATTTTCATTACCTACTTATTTGTCAATAGACACCTAGATTGTTTTTATATTTTGGCTATTGTGAATAATGCCACTATGAGCATGGGTGTAGAGATACCTCTTTGTGGTCCTGCTTCAATTCTTTTGGGAATATATGCAGAAAGGGAATTGCTGGATTATATTGAAAGTACTATTTTTTACTTTTGGGGGGACCGTTACACTGTTTTCCATAGAAGTTGCACCATTTTACATTCCCACCAACAGGGCACCAGAGTTCCATTTTCTCCACATCTTCATCAACACTTGTTTTCTATTTGCTTGTTTTTTGTTGTTTTATAGTACCCGTCCTGACCAGTGTGAGGTGATACCTCATTGTGGTTTTGATTTGCATTTATCTTATGATTAGTGGTGTTGAACATCTTTTTATGTGCTTGTTGGCCATTTGTATATCATCTTTAGAAAGATGTTTGCTCAAGACATTTGCCCATTTTGTAATTGGGCTATTTTTTTAGTTGGAGTTATTCATAAAATCTGGATATTAACTCCTTATCAGATACATGATTTGCAATTTTTTCTCCTATTCTGTAGGTTGTGTTTCACTTTCTTGATTGTGTCCTTTTATGCACATAAGTTTTTAAGTTTGGTGTAGTCCCATTTGTCTATTTTGCTTTTGTTGTCTGTGCTTTTGGTGTTGTATCTAAGAAATCAGTGCCCAGAGTTAAATTTTTTAATTCTCCCTACAGTGTGAATACATTTCATTTAGTCACTGTCTAGTCCTAGAGGGACAGTTTGAACTTTAAGCAAGTAACCACTTGAAACAATACCGTGGCTTTTGAAACCTAGTTCCTCCACCTACTAACTTGTAACCTAAATCTTGGGCAAGTTAGAGATACTCTCTAGCCTTTAGCTTTTTCCTCTGCAAAATGGGACAATAATGTACTGATTTCATAGGGCTGTTGGAGGATTAAATGAGTTAATACATGGAAAGCATTCACAGTAAGCACTCAATTATTTTGGTATCATTTTTATTTTACAAGTGTAAGGCCCTGAGAATTTTTAAACTTGTAGTCTGGCATTCTTCTGTCATACAAGCAACTTGAATCAACAAACCAAAGGGATACTATAAGATATGAAAGCACAAAACAATTGTTGCTCTTAAAGACATGAACATAGGAAAAATTAAGAAATATAAAGTGAAAGTAGTACAATGTATTATAAGGCAGCAGATGTAATTACCAAATAAAGTGATAGTATACAGTTGTGGTGTAGTCTGAAAACCTTAGTTCAGATGCAGACTTGGCCTCTGACAACTTTGTAACTAGGGACAAGTTACTTAGTTTCTCTAAGCCTTGTTTAGTTATGTGTAAATACTTAGCAAAGTATATTTTACATTGAATATTTTCAGGAGATGTTGATTGGAATAATTTAAGATTTAAGAGGAGGGAAAGGTCTAGAACACTTTTGTAAACTCCTGGTAAAATGTTTAGTGTAGGAGGAAATTGAAGCTACTGGTTAAAATGAAATTTTATATTTTTATTCCAGAATTTCACTTATTCTAGACTACCATCAAACCCTTATAACTCAGAGCCGTAACTGGTTTGGCTCAGTGTATAGAGCATTGGCCTGCGGACTAAAGGGTCTCAGGTTCCATACTCACCAAGGGCATGTGTCCCAGTAGGGGGCGTGCAGGAGGCGGCCAATGGTAATTCTCTCTCATAATTGATGTTTCTCTCTCTCTCTCCCTCTCCCTTCCTCTCTGAAATCAATAAAACAATATTTTTAAAAAACCAACCAAAAAAAAACCCACAAAAAAACACACCCTTATAACTCAGAATTTGACTCAGTGTTTTCATAGTAAGATGGGCAAAAGAAAACATTGCATTTCAATGTTCATTAATCTTATACAGTGAATGGGAAGATATGAAACTAAATTCGAGAATCTTTGTCCTCTGTACATTTCATTCTTGCTGGGTGAGAAGTCTGATTGAAAAAACACTTTTAAAAATTGGCAAGAGTTTTCCTTGAGGAAAAACTTGATCTTTAAATGGATCTAGGATATTGTTGCTTTCTATGTTTTTAGTTGAGAATATTATTTTACAATTTATTTCAGTGAACATCTAAGTGAAACAAATTTACAGCTTTCACATATTTTCATATTATGTGTTTAGTTGAAAAGGATTGATATACGTACTCAGTAGCTACTACATAAGAAATATAAATATTCTGGAAAAATAATGTCAGCAAGCAGAAGTAAATTACATTTATTTCTTAAACTATATTTATTTAAAAAATTTTTAAATTTATTTCATTTTTGAGGGAGAAACATCTGAGCCACCTGGCCAGGGTTGGTGAACCACATTAATTTTGTAATCACACAGATAAATTAATTTTAAATGAATGTGAATTCATTCCCTTTTGCTATTGTACAGAATCCTAACTTATAATAGAGAAACATGCAAATTGACCGCACCTCCGCTATGCCCATGATTGGGCCTGCGAGAGGCTGGGGGCGGGACTCCGGGTGGCCTATCTGGCCGTTGAGAAAACCAAGATGGCGGCACCAAATCCTCTTAGTTCCGGGGGTCCTGGGGAGCGATGGCAACCCTAGAGGGGCGTGGCCGGGCCAGCCAGCCGCTCCCGGGGGTCTCGGGCGGGATCGCCACCCGGGGGGGCGTGGCCGGGCACCGCCAGAAGCCTCCCGGGGGTCCCGGGCGGGATCGCGACCCGGGGGGGCGTGGCCGGGCACCGCCAGAAGCCTCCCGGGGGTCCCGGGCTGGATCGCGACCCGGGGGGGGCGTGGCCAGGCACCGCCAGCAGCCTCCCGGGGGTCCCGGGCGGGATCGCGACCCGGGGGGGCGTGGCCAGGCACCGCCAGCAGCCTCCCGGGGGTCCCCGGCGGGATCGCGACCCGGGGGGGCGTGGCCGGGCACCGCCAGAAGCCTCCCGGGCAGGATGGCGACCCGGGGGGTCGTGGCCGGGCACAGCCAGAAGCCTCCCAGGGGTCCCGGGCTGGATCGTGACCCGGGGGGCGTGGCCGGGCACCGCCAGAAGCCTCCCGGGGGTCCCCGGCGGGATCGCGACCCGGGGGGGCGTGGCCGGGCACCGCCAGAAGCCTCCTGGGCGGGATCGCGACCCGGGGGGCATGGCCGGGCACAGCCAGCCGCTCCCGGGGCGGGGTTCATCGCCACCCTGGCCTAAATGGCTGGTGCTGAGAGGGATCAATGGGGCCAGTGGAAGGAGCAGGTGGTAGTTGACCACTGAGGCCATCTGCAGCAGCCGGATGCAGAGCTGGGGTCCACGTTCTCCAGGTTGGCCTCCGTGGGGGCCCGTGTCGCACCCATAGTAGCCGAGTGGGCATGCTGGCATAGTAGCCCCAGCATGAGGCCAGCTTCCCAAGCCAGGCTGCGGAGGGAGGGAGGGCCTCTGGGCTGGGAGCACTCCCCCACCCCAGTGGACAGGGCACAGAGAGCGAGCAGCAGAGAGCTACTAGCGGTGGTGGGTGTGGTGGCCTGGCTTCCAAGAGGCTGGCTTCAGCTGCTGTGGCCTGCGCTGAGGTGGCTGGTGGTGGGGGCAACTGCGTGGGTGCATCCGAGGCTGGGGCACTGGGAGACGTGGGACTGCAGCCCAGAAAGCGAGGCTCCGAAGGACCTGGTCACCGACCCCCGGCATTGAAGCCGCCTCCTACAAGATGTATCCTAGCCTAGGTGTGTGGGAAGCAGGTTCAGGAACCTCTCCCTTTGCGGCGCCAGAGCCCAGGCCTGCCAGCGCCCAGAGGAGACCCCCGCCAGGATCGGGGGCTTGACCAGTCTCTAAACCAGGGTGGCCATTAGCCCAGGCCTGCCAGCACCCCAGAGGAGATCCCCACCAGGATCGGGGGTGTGACCAGCCTCTAAACCGCCCGCAGCCCAAGCCCAGGCCTGCCAGCACCCCAGAGGAGACCCCTGCCAGGATTGGGGTCATGGCCAGCCTTCAAACTGTGGCGGCCCCTAGCCCAAGGAGGCCTCCTGGCCGAGGACGCCTGAGTCTGTTCTTGACCTAGGGCCGGGCTCTCCCCGCAAGGGACTCAGAAGCCGCCAGAGTCTAACTGCCAGTCTCTGGGAGTGCATCCACTGTCCACCAAAAAGTAGGGCCATCAAACCATTCAGTCTCAGTGCAGGCACAGGTCCGTGGCTGACGGGGTGGAGGCCAGACCAAAAACAAAACAGCAGAAACACCCTGCCCACCTGGGCGGGTACTGCTGTAGTCCACGTGGCCTGGGCAGTGTAGAAAGCGCTACCTTCTCCCAGGTCCTGTGCTGGCACCTCTGCCTCGCTCACCCTCAAGCCCCCCTGAGTCCTGACAGCAAAGTGTGTGGGGCATTCTGCAGGAGTTGTGCCGTTCTGGGTGCTTTTGCCCAAAGACACACTTTGGGATGAATTCAGAGCCACATCTCATTTCCCATGAGACTGGAAGAACCATGTAAAAGGATTTTGACAAAAGCTTTCCACATCTGTTTATTCTTTTGAATCCATAAAACGACCTTAAAAAAAGCATCTGGGCCACCTAAGAAAGAATGCACTTTCTGGCCAGAGCATGCAGGATTCTTTTGCCCAACAGGTTAAAGGGAGCAGAGCTGGCACAGTGGGAATGGCCCTGGTGCCCTATGAGGAGACCGGGGGAATGGGGTTGCCGAAATTCCATAAGCCTCTTGCCACCTTCTCCTTTGCAAACCACACCATCCAGATCCACCAGGACTGGAGGCAACTGGGAATCACAGCCGTGATTTGGGACATGGTGAGCAAATCTTGAGGGGCCTCTGAAAACATCTGCAATTGATTATAAGACTGGTCTTTATTTAAAAAGAAATAAAAGAACAGCTTTGTTGAGATATAACCCATATACTGTACATGTCACCTAAAGTGTACAATGAACTGGTTTTTTAAAGTAAATTCAGAGTGGTACAACCATCACCATGCTCAATTTTTAAATATCTTCATGACCCATCCCCTCCAAAAAAAACTTCTACCCATTGGAATCACTTTCCTGATCATCTTCCCCAAAATAGATTGCACTTTAAAGGTGGGTAAAGGAAAGTTGAGGGAAGTTAAAACACTGCACAAAGGATATTGTAAGATGACAAAGCCCAAAGTGAAGATCATGTGTTTTCTTTAAAAAATATATATTTTTAAAATTTCAGAAAGGGAGAGGGAGAGAGAGATAGAAACATCAATGATAAGAATCACTGATCAGCCGAAACTGGTTTGGCTCAGTGGATAGAGCGTCGGTCTGCGGACTGGAAGGTCCCAGGTTCGATTCTGGTTAAGGGCATGTACATTGGTTGCTGGCACATATCCCGGTGGGGGGTGTGCAGGAAGCAGCTGGTCGATGTTTCTCTCTCATCGATGTTTCTAGCTCTCTATCCCTCTCCCTTCCTCTCTGTGAAAAATCAATAAAATATATTTAAAAAAAAAAAAAAAGAATCACTGATCAGCTGCCGCCCACAGGCCCCCTACTGGGGATTGAGCCTGAAACCCAGGCATGTGTGCCCCTGATCAGAATCAAACCTGGACTCTTCAGTCCACAGGCCGATGCTCTCTCCATTAAGCCAAACTGACCAGGGCCATGTGTTTTCTTCAAGTTCTGCGTGGTTGTAATGGTCCCCAAATCTATACTAATAAAAGGGTAATATGCTAATTAGAGTGGTTGTCTTCCAGACATCTTTCCAGACAAAGCCGCAGTGGCTACAAAGGCCAAGGCTCAGGCAGCCATAACCAGCTGCAGTGGCAGCAGCATTGGGGTTATGGGGGTGGTGCCTCCAGAGGGAGGCCAGACTGGGGGCCAAGGCACAGGCAGTTTGGGGTGATCAGGCTGATAGGGGAGGGCAAGGTAGGGGCAATCAGGCTGGCAGGAGATCAAGGTAGGGGCAAGCAGGCAGGCAGGCAGTGGGGTTAGGGACAATCAGGCAGGCAGGCAGGCAGGTGAGTGGTTAGGAGCCAGCGGTTCCGGATTGTGAGAGGGATGTCCGACTGCTGGAAGTTGGACATCCCCTGAGGGGTCCCAGATTGAAGAGGGTGCAGATTGGGCTGAGGGGCACCCCCCCCACCCCCACCCCCAGTGCACGAATTTCGTGCACCGGGCCTCTAGTTCAGTAATAAGGAAATGGCACAACTTATCCATTGCTCCATGGGTAGGTCATTTATAATTTTCCTATATAACAATATACATCCTTGTGAATATCTTCATGAACACATATGCCAGAGTTTTTCTAGGGTCTAATCTAAAAGTGGAATAACTGAGTCACACATGTATGAATTCCTGCTTCTCTATAGATGGGCTAATTATTTTCCAAATGGCAATATAATTTTCCCTTTTCTTTCCAACACTTCAAATTGTCAGGCTTTTATATTTTATATGCTCCAAGATGAAAGACGTTAAATTTTATTTTAATTTATTTGAATATCTTTCTTTTGTTTATTGGCCATTCCAGCTTCCTCTTCTATGACTTGCCTATTTTAGCCATTTGCCCATTAATTCCTACTATATTTTTTTATCTCTTTCTTACTAGCGTGTAGGACTATTCCGTATTGTGAATACTCATCCTTTATTGATATGTGTGTAGCAAATGCTTTTTTTAAATCATAACTAGTCTTTCCCCCTCTTTTATGGTGTGTTTTCATAAAAATGTTTCCAATTTTAATATAACTAAACTTTGCAGTATTTTCTTCTGTGTTTTGTGCATTTTGTACTTGATTTAAGAAATCAATTTCTACTGTTATAATTTTTTTCTTCTAAAATTTTGAAATTTTGCTCTTCAATTAATCCTTTATATATTTCTCAGGATTATTTCTTACAAATGGGTATTCAATTATCCCCTAACTTTTTACTAAACACTCAGTTCATCTTTTCCTGCCTATATCTAAACCTACCGATGTCATATGCAATTTTTTAATAGAAGCTTGGGCGTTCTGGCCCCTTTAGTCTCTTACATAGATCTAGTTTTCAGTCCTTACGCCACACAATATATGCACATTTTAAGATGTAAAATAATACACATGTATGTAGTAAAAGTATAAATTCTGAATGGGAATATACTGTCACCTCTAGAAATATAATTATCTATGGAGTGAGGGAGAAAATTGAGATTTTAGATGGGAACAAAGGAGGTTTCAAATATATCTGTAATATTTATTTCATTAAAAAATTTGGAGCAAATATGACCCAGTTATTACATTTGTTAAATCTAGATGATGAGTTTTTGTTAACTTTATTCTGTTTGCAATTCTGATGTTTTAACAATATTAAAAGAAATAATTTTAATCTAAAATAAAGATTTCACACACTGGGTGATAATTGGGTCAGAATGAGGCCCATGGAATGGGTGACTCAAGTGCATTTTTCAGTGAATGCAGGGGATTGTGAAGAGGTTGAGAATAAAGGAGGGAAGGAGGACCCAGGGGCCATATATGCTGCTCATCCAGGTTTATTTATAGAGATGTCTGCTTACTGGACCCAAAATTATATTTATAAAATGCAAAAATTAAAAATAAAAAGCAGACCAGAAGTTTTTCACTTCTGGATTATCCACAGAAACATTTTAAATATTGTATTTACTTTTCACTGGTTCTTTGCTTTAAAATATATTTTTATTGATTTGAGAGAGGAAGGAAAAAGGAGAGAGATAGAAACATCAGTGATGAGAGAGAATCATTGATTGGCTGCCTCCTGCATGCCCCACACTTAGGATCGAGTCCACAACCTGGGCATGTGCTCTGAGGTTTGAACCAGGAATCAAACCTTGACCTCCTGGTTCATAGGTCAACACTCAACCATTCAGCCACGCTGGCCGGGCCTTTCACTGGTTCTTAATATTGAGTATACTTAATGCAGATTACATTAAACCCCAGTCAAAGCAGTATGTCAAGAAAGTGAATGCATAAAATAAGGCTGAATAGTTTAAACCAAAGTAAATGTAATCTGGTTCATAATCACTGTATTTGCCCAACCAATGTTTGTAATACTGCACATTATTGTAAATGAGATTTCATGTGATAGCTAAGACATTTAATAAATCAGGAAAATCCAATGTGCTAAAAATTCTGGCAGTACTTGAACTAAATTATATTACCTTCTCAGGCATTGGTTCCAGTGATTACTAATACAGAAAACCTTGCTGATTCCATTTTTAAGATGACTGAAATGGATATTGAGACCCAGAGGTAATGGAACTTGTGCAAATTTTAACTCTGTGGAACTAGTGTTTGGTGTGAGCGCATGTGCAACACAGTCATTGTTAAGCAGAATGCTTATGTGTGAAATGGCAGAAAATTTTTCAGTATCATAATTGTTGTTGAAAATCTAAAACAACTATATGATACTGCTTAAGTGCAGTCTTCAGCATGTAGCTATTAACATGGAAGGTGTCCAAAAAACATGTTTGTGCTAAGAATGAAATGGAATGTACAGATAACTTCTAACTAGCATGCAAGGGAACTTCGTGGCTACCTGCAAATACTAAACATATGTAATCACTTTCATATCTGGCTGCACAATTTAAAAAAATAATTTATTTAGCTGAAATACTGCTATAAAGAGACACTTCCCCCTTACCTGTCTTAGAGTTGCACAGTGGTGCAATTCATATAGGAAAGGTGGGATAAGAGCTTGATTGCCTTGATCAGTTTTCAAGAAAAGGAGTTGGTTCTTTTTATTTTCCAAAAGCAGTGGGATCCCCGTTAGGTTAGCTGCGGGGTACTGGACACACTCCCAGTGGTTTTTAGTAGTTACCTTGCTCTTCAGTATAGTATTGTTTCAAGGTCCTCTAGTACATTTCCTGTACTAGAAATTGGAATCAACTATATTTCCAATAAGTCGTAGTTTCTTTTAGTGGAAAAATGGGGTTTTAACATCACAAGCTGGCATTAAGAGTGCTGTGGATACTAAATTATTTATTGTTTCTGGGCTTTTTCAGTGTACAGAAATAATTTCTTCCAT